>NC_087570.1:7834490-8175341 GCF_036250125.1 Pseudopipra pipra | reverse complement strand
TTTTCTGAGCGTATCTGAGAGTGAGCGAATGTGTCTGGGTGTGTGCAAATGGTGTGTCTGAGTGTGCGAGTGTGTTTGCAGTTGTTTCTGAGCGTGTGCGAGTGTCTCTGAGTGTTTCTGAGTGTGTCAGAGTGTATCTGAGTGTGTCTGGGTTTGTGCAAGTGTCTCTCAGTGTGCGTGAGTGTGCCTGAGTATATATTTTAGGTCTGATTGTTTGACAGTGTTTGCAGGTGTGTCTGAGTGTATGCGATTGCGTCTGAGCGTGTCTGACTGTGTCTGAGTGTGTCTGAGTGTGTCTAAGTGTGTCTGGCTTTGTCAGAGTGCTTCTGAGTGTGTCTGAGAATATCTGTGTGTGTGCGAATGTGTCTGGGTGTGTGAGAGCGTGTCTGAATGTGTGTGAATGTTTATGAGTGTGTCTGGATGTGTGGGAGTGTGCTTGAGTGTGTCTGAGTGTGAGTGTGTTTGAGTGTGCTCAAGTGTGTCTGAGGGTGTGCGAGTGTGTCTGAGCGTCTGTCAGTGTGCCTGAGTGTGTCTGAGCGTGTCTGAGTCTGTCTGAGCGTGTCTGGGGGTGTGGGACTGCGCTTGAGTGTTTAAGTGTGTCTGGCTGTGTGCGAGTGTGTCTGAGTGTTTCTGAGCGTATCTGAGAGTGAGCGAATGTGTCTGGGTGTGTGCAAATGGTGTGTCTGAGTGTGCGAGTGTGTTTGCAGTTGTTTCTGAGCGTGTGCGAGTGTCTCTGAGTGTTTCTGAGTGTGTCAGAGTGTATCTGAGTGTGTCTGGGTTTGTGCAAGTGTCTCTCAGTGTGCGTGAGTGTGCCTGAGTATATATTTTAGGTCTGATTGTTTGACAGTGTTTGCAGGTGTGTCTGAGTGTATGCGACTGTGTCTGAGCGTGTCTGACTGTGTCTGAGTGTGTCTGAGTGTGTCTAAGTGTGTCTGGCTTTGTCAGAATGCTTCTGAGTGTGTCTGAGAATATCTGTGTGTGTGCGAATGTGTCTGGGTGTGTGAGAGTGTGTCTGAATGTGTGTGAATGTTTCTGAGTGTGTCTGGATGTGTGGGAGTGTGCTTGAGTGTGTCTGAGTGTGAGTGTGTTTGAGTGTGCTCAAGTGTGTCTGAGGGTGTGCGAGTGTGTCTGAGCGTCTGTCAGTGTGCCTGAGTGTGTCTGAGCGTGTCTGAGTCTGTCTGAGCGTGTCTGGGGGTGTGGGACTGCGCTTGAGTGTTTAAGTGTGTCTGGCTGTGTGCGAGTGTGTCTGAGTGTTTCTGAGCATATCTGAGTGTTAGTGAATGTGTCTGGGTGTGTGCAAATGGTGTATCTGAGTGTGCGAGTGCGTTTGCAGTTGTTTCTGAGCGTGTGCGAGTGTCTCTGAGTGTCTCAGAGCATATCTGAGTGTGTCTGGGTTTGTGCGAGTGTGTCTCAATGTGCGTGAGTGTGCCTGAGCTTATAGGTATGGGTCTGATTGTTTGGCAGTGTTTGCAGGTGTGTCTGAGTGTATGCGACTGTGTCTGAGCGTGTCTGACTGTGTCTGAGTGTGTCTGAGTGTGTCTAAGTGTGTCTGGCTTTGTCAGAGTGTTTCTGAGTGTGTCTGAGAATATCTGTGTGTGTGCGAATGTGTCTGGGCGTGTGAGAGTGTGTCTGAATGTGTGCGAATGTTTCTGAGTGTGTCTGGATGTGTGGGAGTATGCTTGAGTGTGTCTGAGTGTGAGTGTGTTTGAGTGTGCTCAAGTGTGTCTGAGGGTGTGCGAGTGTGTCTGAGCATCTGTCAGTGTGCCTGAGTGTGTCTGAGTCTGTCTAAGTGTGTCTGGCTTTGTGAGAGTTTTTCTGAGTGTGTCTGAGAATATCTGTGTGTGTGTGAACGTGTCTGGGCGTGTGAGAGTGTGGCTGAATCTGTTCAAATGTTTCTGAGTGTGTCTGGGGATGTGTGGGAGTGTGCTTGGGTGTGTGTGACTGTGTCTAAGTGTGCTTGAGTGTGCTCAAGTGTGTCTGAGGGTGTGCGAGTGTGTCTGAGCATCTCTCAGTGTGCCTGAGTGGGCTTGAGTGTGACTGAGTGTGTCTGGGGGTGTGGGACTGTGCTTGAGTGTGTGTCGGAGTGTGTTTAAGTGTGTCTGGCTGTGTGCGAGTGTGTCTGAGTGTTTCTGAGCGTATCTGAGTGTTAGTGAATGTGTCTGGGTGTGTGCAAATGGTGTATCTGAGTGTGCGAGTGTGTTTGCAGTTGTTTCTGAGCGTGTGCGAGTGTCTCTGAGTGTTTCTGAGTGTGTCAGAGTGTATCTGAGTGTGTCTGGGTTTGTGCAAGTGTCTCTCAGTGTGCGTGAGTGTGCCTGAGTATATATTTTAGGTCTGATTGTTTGACAGTGTTTGCAGGTGTGTCTGAGTGTATGCGATTGCGTCTGAGCGTGTCTGACTGTGTCTGAGTGTGTCTGAGTGTGTCTAAGTGTGTCTGGCTTTGTCAGAGTGCTTCTGAGTGTGTCTGAGAATATCTGTGTGTGTGCGAATGTGTCTGGGTGTGTGAGAGCGTGTCTGAATGTGTGTGAATGTTTCTGAGTGTGTCTGGATGTGTGGGAGTGTGCTTGAGTGTGTCTGAGTGTGAGTGTGTTTGAGTGTGCTCAAGTGTGTCTGAGGGTGTGCGAGTGTGTCTGAGCGTCTGTCAGTGTGCCTGAGTGTGTCTGAGCGTGTCTGAGTCTGTCTGAGCGTGTCTGGGGGTGTGGGACTGCGCTTGAGTGTTTAAGTGTGTCTGGCTGTGTGCGAGTGTGTCTGAGTGTTTCTGAGCGTATCTGAGTGTTAGTGAATGTGTCTGGGTGTGTGCAAATGGTGTATCTGAGTGTGCGAGTGTGTTTGCAGTTGTTTCTGAGCATGTGCGAGTGTCTCTGAGTGTCTCAGAGCATATCTGAGTGTGTCTGGGTTTGTGCGAGTGTGTCTCAATGTGCGTGAGTGTGCCTGAGCTTATAGTTATGGGTCTGATTGTTTGGCAGTGTTTGCAGGTGTGTCTGAGTGTATGCGACTGTGTCTGAGCGTGTCTGACTGTGTCTGAGTGTGTCTGAGTGTGTCTAAGTGTGTCTGGCTTTGTCAGAGTGTTTCTGAGTGTGTCTGAGAATATCTGTGTGTGTGCGAATGTGTCTGGGCGTGTGAGAGTGTGTCTGAATATGTGTGAATGTTTCTGAGTGTGTCTGGATGTGTGGGAGTGTGCTTGAGTGTGTCTGAGTGTGAGTGTGTTTGAGTGTGCTCAAGTGTGTCTGAGGGTGTGCGAGTGTGTCTGAGCATCTGTCAGTGTGCCTGAGTGTGTCTGAGCGTGTCTGAGTCTGTCTAAGTGTGTCTGGCTTTGTGAGAGTTTTTCTGAGTGTGTCTGAGAATATCTGTGTGTGTGTGAACGTGTCTGGGCGTGTGAGAGTGTGGCTGAATCTGTTCAAATGTTTCTGAGTGTGTCTGGGGATGTGTGGGAGTGTGCTTGGGTGTGTGTGACTGTGTCTAAGTGTGCTTGAGTGTGCTCAAGCGTGTCTGAGGGTGTGCGAGTGTGTCTGAGCATCTCTCAGTGTGCCTGAGTGGGCTTGAGTGTGACTGAGTGTGTCTGGGGGTGTGGGACTGTGCTTGAGTGTGTGTCGGAGTGTGTTTAAGTGTGTCTGGCTGTGTGCGAGTGTGTCTGAGTGTTTCTGAGCGTATCTGAGAGTGAGCGAATGTGTCTGGGTGGGTGCAAATGGTGTGTCTGAGTGTGCGAGTGTGTTTGCAGTTGTTTCTGAGCGTGTGCGAGTGTCTCTGAGTGTCTCAGAGCATATCTGAGTGTGTCTGGGTTTGTGCGAGTGTGTCTCAATGTGCGTGAGTGTGCCTGAGCTTATAGTTATGGGCCTGATTGTATGGCAGTGTTTGCAGGTGTGTCTGAGTGTATGCGATTGCGTCTGAGCGTGTCTGACTGTGTCTGAGTGTGTCTGAGTGTGTCTAAGTGTGTCTGGCTTTGTCAGAGTGCTTCTGAGTGTGTCTGAGAATATCTGTGTGTGTGCGAATGTGTCTGGGTGTGTGAGAGCGTGTCTGAATGTGTGTGAATGTTTCTGAGTGTGTCTGGATGTGTGGGAGTGTGCTTGAGTGTGTCTGAGTGTGAGTGTGTTTGAGTGTGCTCAAGTGTGTCTGAGGGTGTGCGAGTGTGTCTGAGCGTCTGTCAGTGTGCCTGAGTGTGTCTGAGCGTGTCTGAGTCTGTCTGAGCGTGTCTGGGGGTGTGGGACTGCGCTTGAGTGTTTAAGTGTGTCTGGCTGTGTGCGAGTGTGTCTGAGTGTTTCTGAGCGTATCTGAGAGTGAGCGAATGTGTCTGGGTGTGTGCAAATGGTGTGTCTGAGTGTGCGAGTGTGTTTGCAGTTGTTTCTGAGCGTGTGCGAGTGTCTCTGAGTGTTTCTGAGTGTGTCAGAGTGTATCTGAGTGTGTCTGGGTTTGTGCAAGTGTCTCTCAGTGTGCGTGAGTGTGCCTGAGTATATATTTTAGTTCTGATTGTTTGACAGTGTTTGCAGGTGTGTCTGAGTGTATGCGATTGCGTCTGAGCGTGTCTGACTGTGTCTGAGTGTGTCTGAGTGTGTCTAAGTGTGTCTGGCTTTGTCAGAGTGCTTCTGAGTGTGTCTGAGAATATCTGTGTGTGTGCGAATGTGTCTGGGTGTGTGAGAGCGTGTCTGAATGTGTGTGAATGTTTCTGAGTGTGTCTGGATGTGTGGGAGTGTGCTTGAGTGTGTCTGAGTGTGAGTGTGTTTGAGTGTGCTCAAGTGTGTCTGAGGGTGTGCGAGTGTGTCTGAGCGTCTGTCAGTGTGCCTGAGTGTGTCTGAGCGTGTCTGAGTCTGTCTGAGCGTGTCTGGGGGTGTGGGACTGCGCTTGAGTGTTTAAGTGTGTCTGGCTGTGTGCGAGTGTGTCTGAGTGTTTCTGAGCGTATCTGAGTGTGAGCGAATGTGTCTGGGTGTGTGCAAATGGTGTGTCTGAGTGTGCGAGTGTGTTTGCAGTTGTTTCTGAGCGTGTGCGAGTGTCTCTGAGTGTTTCTGAGTGTGTCAGAGTTTATCTGAGTGTGTCTGGGTTTGTGCAAGTGTCTCTCAGTGTGCGTGAGTGTGCCTGAGTATATATTTTAGGTCTGATTGTTTGACAGTGTTTGCAGGTGTGTCTGAGTGTATGCGATTGCGTCTGAGCGTGTCTGACTGTGTCTGAGTGTGTCTGAGTGTGTCTAAGTGTGTCTGGCTTTGTCAGAATGCTTCTGAGTGTGTCTGAGAATATCTGTGTGTGTGCGAATGTGTCTGGGTGTGTGAGAGTGTGTCTGAATGTGTGTGAATGTTTCTGAGTGTGTCTGGATGTGTGGGAGTGTGCTTGAGTGTGTCTGAGTGTGAGTGTGTTTGAGTGTGCTCAAGTGTGTCTGAGGGTGTGCGAGTGTGTCTGAGCGTCTGTCAGTGTGCCTGAGTGTGTCTGAGCGTGTCTGAGTCTGTCTGAGCGTGTCTGGGGGTGTGGGACTGCGCTTGAGTGTTTAAGTGTGTCTGGCTGTGTGCGAGTGTGTCTGAGTGTTTCTGAGCATATCTGAGTGTTAGTGAATGTGTCTGGGTGTGTGCAAATGGTGTATCTGAGTGTGCGAGTGTGTTTGCAGTTGTTTCTGAGCGTGTGCGAGTGTCTCTGAGTGTCTCAGAGCATATCTGAGTGTGTCTGGGTTTGTGTGAGTGTGTCTCAATGTGCGTTAGTGTGCCTGAGCTTATAGTTATGGGTCTGATTGTTTGGCAGTGTTTGCAGGTGTGTCTGAGTGTATGCGACTGTGTCTGAGCGTGTCTGACTGTGTCTGAGTGTGTCTGAGTGTGTCTAAGTGTGTCTGGCTTTGTCAGAGTGTTTCTGAGTGTGTCTGAGAATATCTGTGTGTGTGCGAATGTGTCTGGGCGTGTGAGAGTGTGTCTGAATGTGTGCGAATGTTTCTGAGTGTGTCTGGATGTGTGGGAGTGTGCTTGAGTGTGTCTGAGTGTGAGTGTGTTTGAGTGTGCTCAAGTGTGTCTGAGGGTGTGCGAGTGTGTCTGAGCATCTGTCAGTGTGCCTGAGTGTGTCTGAGTCTGTCTAAGTGTGTCTGGCTTTGTGAGAGGTTTTCTGAGTGTGTCTGAGAATATCTGTGTGTGTGTGAACGTGTCTGAGTGTGAGAGTGTGGCTGAATCTGTTCAAATGTTTCTGAGTGTGTCTGGGGATGTGTGGGAGTGTGCTTGGGTGTGTGTGACTGTGTCTAAGTGTGCTTGAGTGTGCTCAAGTGTGTCTGAGGGTGTGCGAGTGTGTCTGAGCATCTCTCAGTGTGCCTGAGTGGGCTTGAGTGTGATTGAGTGTGTCTGGGGGTGTGGGACTGTGCTTGAGTGTGTGTCGGAGTGTGTTTAAGTGTGTCTGGCTGTGTGCGAGTGTGTCTGAGTGTTTCTGAGCGTATCTGAGAGTGAGCGAATGTGTCTGGGTGTGTGCAAATGGTGTGTCTGAGTGTGCGAGTGTGTTTGCAGTTGTTTCTGAGCGTGTGCGAGTGTCTCTGAGTGTCTCAGAGCATATCTGAGTGTGTCTGGGTTTGTGCGAGTGTGTCTCAATGTGCGTGAGTGTGCCTGAGCTTATAGTTATGGGTCTGATTGTATGGCAGTGTTTGCAGGTGTGTCTGAGTGTATGCGACTGTGTCTGAGCGTGTCTGACTGTGTCTGAGTGTGTCTGAGTGTGTCTAAGTGTGTCTGGCTTTGTCAGAGTGTTTCTGAGTGTGTCTGAGAATATCTGTGTGTGTGCGAATGTGTCTGGGTGTGTGAGAGCGTGTCTGAATGTGTGTGAATGTTTCTGAGTGTGTCTGGATGTGTGGGAGTGTGCTTGAGTGTGTCTGAGTGTGAGTGTGTTTGAGTGTGCTCAAGTGTGTCTGAGGGTGTGCGAGTGTGTCTGAGCGTCTGTCAGTGTGCCTGAGTGTGTCTGAGCGTGTCTGAGTCTGTCTGAGCGTGTCTGGGGGTGTGGGACTGCGCTTGAGTGTTTAAGTGTGTCTGGCTGTGTGCGAGTGTGTCTGAGTGTTTCTGAGCGTATCTGAGAGTGAGCGAATGTGTCTGGGTGTGTGCAAATGGTGTGTCTGAGTGTGCGAGGGTGTTTGCAGTTGTTTCTGAGCGTGTGCGAGTGTCTCTGAGTGTTTCTGAGTGTGTCAGAGTGTATCTGAGTGTGTCTGGGTTTGTGCAAGTGTCTCTCAGTGTGCGTGAGTGTGCCTGAGTATATATTTTAGGTCTGATTGTTTGGCAGTGTTTGCAGGTGTGTCTGAGTGTATGCGATTGCGTCTGAGCGTGTCTGACTGTGTCTGAGTGTGTCTGAGTGTGTCTAAGTGTGTCTGGCTTTGTCAGAGTGCTTCTGAGTGTGTCTGAGAATATCTGTGTGTGTGCGAATGTGTCTGGGTGTGTGAGAGCGTGTCTGAATGTGTGTGAATGTTTCTGAGTGTGTCTGGATGTGTGGGAGTGTGCTTGAGTGTGTCTGAGTGTGAGTGTGTTTGAGTGTGCTCAAGTGTGTCTGAGGGTGTGCGAGTGTGTCTGAGCGTCTGTCAGTGTGCCTGAGTGTGTCTGAGCGTGTCTGAGTCTGTCTGAGCGTGTCTGGGGTGTGGGACTGCGCTTGAGTGTTTAAGTGTGTCTGGCTGTGTGCGAGTGTGTCTGAGTGTTTCTGAGCGTATCTGAGAGTGAGCAAATGTGTCTGGGTGTGTGCGAGTGTGTTAAGTGTTTCTGAGTGTGTCTGAGTGTGTCTCTGCTTGTCTGAGTGTGTCTGAGTGTGTCTGAGCGTGTCGGAGTGTGTCTGAGTCTGTCTGGGTTTGTGCGAGTGTGTCTCAGTGTGCGTGAGTGTGCCTGAGCATATATTTATGGGTCTGGTTGTTTGTCAGTGTTTGCAGGTGAGTCTGAGTGTATGCGATTGTGTCTGACTGTGTCTGAGTGTGTCTGAGTGTGATGAGTGTGTCTAAGTGTGTCTGGCTTTGTGAGAGTGTATCTGAGTGTGTCTGTGAATATCTGTGTGTGCAAATGTGTCTGGGTGTGTGCGAGTGTGCCTGAGTGTGACTGAGTGTGTCTGGGGGTGTGGGACTGTGCTTGAGTGTGTGTCGGAGTGTGTTTAAGTGTGTCTGGCTGTGTGCGAGTGTGTCTGAGTGTTTCTGAGCGTATCTGAGAGTGAGCGAATGTGTCTGGGTGTGTGCAAATGGTGTGTCTGAGTGTGCGAGTGTGTTTGCAGTTGTTTCTGAGCGTGTGCGAGTGTCTCTGAGTGTCTCAGAGCGTATCTGAGTGTGTCTGGGTTTGTGTGAGTGTGTCTCAATGTGCGTGAGTGTGCCTGAGCTTATAGTTATGGGTCTGATTGTTTGGCAGTGTTTGCAGGTGTGTCTGAGTGTATGCGACTGTGTCTGAGCGTGTCTGACTGTGTCTGAGTGTGTCTGAGTGTGTCTAAGTGTGTCTGGCTTTGTCAGAGTGTTTCTGAGTGTGTCTGAGAATATCTGTGTGTGTGCGAATGTGTCTGGGCGTGTGAGAGTGTGTCTGAATGTGTGCGAATGTTTCTGAGTGTGTCTGGATGTGTGGGAGTGTGCTTGAGTGTGTCTGAGTGTGAGTGTGTTTGAGTGTGCTCAAGTGTGTCTGAGGGTGTGCGAGTGTGTCTGAGCATCTGTCAGTGTGCCTGAGTGTGTCTGAGCGTGTCTGAGTCTGTCTAAGTGTGTCTGGCTTTGTGAGAGTTTTTCTGAGTGTGTCTGAGAATATCTGTGTGTGTGTGAACGTGTCTGGGCGTGTGAGAGTGTGGCTGAATCTGTTCAAATGTTTCTGAGTGTGTCTGGGGATGTGTGGGAGTGTGCTTGGGTGTGTGTGACTGTGTCTAAGTGTGCTTGAGTGTGCTCAAGTGTGTCTGAGGGTGTGCGAGTGTGTCTGAGCATCTCTCAGTGTGCCTGAGTGGGCTTGAGTGTGACTGAGTGTGTCTGGGGGTGTGGGACTGTGCTTGAGTGTGTGTCGGAGTGTGTTTAAGTGTGTCTGGCTGTGTGCGAGTGTGTCTGAGTGTTTCTGAGCGTATCTGAGAGTGAGCGAATGTGTCTGGGTGTGTGCAAATGGTGTGTCTGAGTGTGCGAGTGTGTTTGCAGTTGTTTCTGAGCGTGTGCGAGTGTCTCTGAGTGTTTCTGAGTGTGTCAGAGTGTATCTGAGTGTGTCTGGGTTTGTGCGAGTGTGTCTCAATGTGCGTGAGTGTGCCTGAGCTTATAGTTATGGGTCTGATTGTTTGGCAGTGTTTGCAGGTGTGTCTGAGTGTATGCGATTGCGTCTGAGCGTGTCTGACTGTGTCTGAGTGTGTCTGAGTGTGTCTAAGTGTGTCTGGCTTTGTCAGAGTGCTTCTGAGTGTGTCTGAGAATATCTGTGTGTGTGCGAATGTGTCTGGGTGTGTGAGAGCGTGTCTGAATGTGTGTGAATGTTTCTGAGTGTGTCTGGATGTGTGGGAGTGTGCTTGAGTGTGTCTGAGTGTGAGTGTGTTTGAGTGTGCTCAAGTGTGTCTGAGGGTGTGCGAGTGTGTCTGAGCGTCTGTCAGTGTGCCTGAGTGTGTCTGAGCGTGTCTGAGTCTGTCTGAGCGTGTCTGGGGGTGTGGGACTGCGCTTGAGTGTTTAAGTGTGTCTGGCTGTGTGCGAGTGTGTCTGAGTGTTTCTGAGCGTATCTGAGAGTGAGCGAATGTGTCTGGGTGTGTGCAAATGGTGTATCTGAGTGTGCGAGTGTGTTTGCAGTTGTTTCTGAGCGTGTGCGAGTGTCTCTGAGTGTTTCTGAGTGTGTCAGATTGTATCTGAGTGTGTCTGGGTTTGTGCAAGTGTCTCTCAGTGTGCGTGAGTGTGCCTGAGTATATATTTTAGGTCTGATTGTTTGACAGTGTTTGCAGGTGTGTCTGAGTGTATGCGATTGCGTCTGAGCGTGTCTGACTGTGTCTGAGTGTGTCTGAGTGTGTCTAAGTGTGTCTGGCTTTGTCAGAATGCTTCTGAGTGTGTCTGAGAATATCTGTGTGTGTGCGAATGTGTCTGGGTGTGTGAGAGCGTGTCTGAATGTGTGTGAATGTTTCTGAGTGTGTCTGGATGTGTGGGAGTGTGCTTGAGTGTGTCTGAGTGTGAGTGTGTTTGAGTGTGCTCAAGTGTGTCTGAGGGTGTGCGAGTGTGTCTGTGCATCTGTCAGTGTGCCTGAGTGTGTCTGAGCGTGTCTGAGTCTGTCTGAGCGTGTCTGGGGGTGTGGGACTGCGCTTGAGTGTTTAAGTGTGTCTGGCTGTGTGCGAGTGTGTCTGAGTGTTTCTGAGCGTATCTGAGAGTGAGCAAATGTGTCTGGGTGTGTGCGAGTGTGTTAAGTGTTTCTGAGTGTGTCTGAGTGTGTCTCTGCTTGTCTGAGTGTGTCTGAGTGTGTCTGAGCGTGTCGGAGTGTGTCTGAGTCTGTCTGGGTTTGTGCGAGTGTGTCTCAGTGTGCGTGAGTGTGCCTGAGCATATATTTATGGGTCTGGTTGTTTGTCAGTGTTTGCAGGTGAGTCTGAGTGTATGCGATTGTGTCTGACTGTGTCTGAG
Organism: Pseudopipra pipra; assembly: GCF_036250125.1. Lineage (NCBI taxonomy): Eukaryota > Metazoa > Chordata > Aves > Passeriformes > Pipridae > Pseudopipra > Pseudopipra pipra. The sequence continues at coordinate 8,164,843 of NC_087570.1, read as the reverse complement.
TGTGTCTGAGTGTGATGAGTGTGTCTAAGTGTGTCTGGCTTTGTGAGAGTGTATCTGAGTGTGTCTGTGAATATCTGTGTGTGCAAATGTGTCTGGGTGTGTGCGAGTGTGCCTGAGTGTGATTGAGTGTGTCTGGGGGTGTGGGACTGTGCTTGAGTGTGTGTCGGAGTGTGTTTAAGTGTGTCTGGCTGTGTGCGAGTGTGTCTGAGTGTTTCTGAGCGTATCTGAGAGTGAGCGAATGTGTCTGGGTGTGTGCAAATGGTGTGTCTGAGTGTGCGAGTGTGTTTGCAGTTGTTTCTGAGCGTGTGCGAGTGTCTCTGAGTGTCTCAGAGCGTATCTGAGTGTGTCTGGGTTTGTGTGAGTGTGTCTCTATGTGCGTGAGTGTGCCTGAGCTTATAGTTATGGGTCTGATTGTTTGGCAGTGTTTGCAGGTGTGTCTGAGTGTATGCGACTGTGTCTGAGCGTGTCTGACTGTGTCTGAGTGTGTCTGAGTGTGTCTAAGTGTGTCTGGCTTTGTCAGAGTGTTTCTGAGTGTGTCTGAGAATATCTGTGTGTGTGCGAATGTGTCTGGGCGTGTGAGAGTGTGTCTGAATGTGTGCGAATGTTTCTGAGTGTGTCTGGATGTGTGGGAGTATGCTTGAGTGTGTCTGAGTGTGAGTGTGTTTGAGTGTGCTCAAGTGTGTCTGAGGGTGTGCGAGTGTGTCTGAGCATCTGTCAGTGTGCCTGAGTGTGTCTGAGTCTGTCTAAGTGTGTCTGGCTTTGTGAGAGTTTTTCTGAGTGTGTCTGAGAATATCTGTGTGTGTGTGAACGTGTCTGGGCGTGTGAGAGTGTGGCTGAATCTGTTCAAATGTTTCTGAGTGTGTCTGGGGATGTGTGGGAGTGTGCTTGGGTGTGTGTGACTGTGTCTAAGTGTGCTTGAGTGTGCTCAAGTGTGTCTGAGGGTGTGCGAGTGTGTCTGAGCATCTCTCAGTGTGCCTGAGTGGGCTTGAGTGTGACTGAGTGTGTCTGGGGGTGTGGGACTGTGCTTGAGTGTGTGTCGGAGTGTGTTTAAGTGTGTCTGGCTGTGTGCGAGTGTGTCTGAGTGTTTCTGAGCGTATCTGAGAGTGAGCGAATGTGTCTGGGTGTGTGCAAATGGTGTGTCTGAGTGTGCGAGTGTGTTTGCAGTTGTTTCTGAGCGTGTGCGAGTGTCTCTGAGTGTTTCTGAGTGTCTCAGAGCATATCTGAGTGTGTCTGGGTTTGTGCGAGTGTGTCTCAATGTGCGTGAGTGTGCCTGAGCTTATAGGTATGGGTCTGATTGTTTGGCAGTGTTTGCAGGTGTGTCTGAGTGTATGCGACTGTGTCTGAGCGTGTCTGACTGTGTCTGAGTGTCTCTGAGTGTGTCTAAGTGTGTCTGGCTTTGTCAGAGTGTTTCTGAGTGTGTCTGAGAATATCTGTGTGTGTGCGAATGTGTCTGGGCGTGTGAGAGTGTGTCTGAATGTGTGCGAATGTTTCTGAGTGTGTCTGGATGTGTGGGAGTGTGCTTGAGTGTGTCTGAGTGTGAGTGTGTTTGAGTGTGCTCAAGTGTGTCTGAGGGTGTGCGAGTGTGTCTGAGCGTCTGTCAGTGTGCCTGAGTGTGTCTGAGCGTGTCTGAGTCTGTCTGAGCGTGTCTGGGGGTGTGGGACTGCGCTTGAGTGTTTAAGTGTGTCTGGCTGTGTGCGAGTGTGTCTGAGTGTTTCTGAGCATATCTGAGTGTTAGTGAATGTGTCTGGGTGTGTGCAAATGGTGTATCTGAGTGTGCGAGTGCGTTTGCAGTTGTTTCTGAGCGTGTGCGAGTGTCTCTGAGTGTCTCAGAGCATATCTGAGTGTGTCTGGGTTTGTGCGAGTGTGTCTCAATGTGCGTGAGTGTGCCTGAGCTTATAGGTATGGGTCTGATTGTTTGGCAGTGTTTGCAGGTGTGTCTGAGTGTATGCGACTGTGTCTGAGCGTGTCTGACTGTGTCTGAGTGTGTCTGAGTGTGTCTAAGTGTGTCTGGCTTTGTCAGAGTGTTTCTGAGTGTGTCTGAGAATATCTGTGTGTGTGCGAATGTGTCTGGGCGTGTGAGAGTGTGTCTGAATGTGTGCGAATGTTTCTGAGTGTGTCTGGATGTGTGGGAGTATGCTTGAGTGTGTCTGAGTGTGAGTGTGTTTGAGTGTGCTCAAGTGTGTCTGAGGGTGTGCGAGTGTGTCTGAGCATCTGTCAGTGTGCCTGAGTGTGTCTGAGTCTGTCTAAGTGTGTCTGGCTTTGTGAGAGTTTTTCTGAGTGTGTCTGAGAATATCTGTGTGTGTGTGAACGTGTCTGGGCGTGTGAGAGTGTGGCTGAATCTGTTCAAATGTTTCTGAGTGTGTCTGGGGATGTGTGGGAGTGTGCTTGGGTGTGTGTGACTGTGTCTAAGTGTGCTTGAGTGTGCTCAAGTGTGTCTGAGGGTGTGCGAGTGTGTCTGAGCATCTCTCAGTGTGCCTGAGTGGGCTTGAGTGTGACTGAGTGTGTCTGGGGGTGTGGGACTGTGCTTGAGTGTGTGTCGGAGTGTGTTTAAGTGTGTCTGGCTGTGTGCGAGTGTGTCTGAGTGTTTCTGAGCGTATCTGAGAGTGAGCGAATGTGTCTGGGTGTGTGCAAATGGTGTGTCTGAGTGTGCGAGTGTGTTTGCAGTTGTTTCTGAGCGTGTGCGAGTGTCTCTGAGTGTCTCAGAGCATATCTGAGTGTGTCTGGGTTTGTGCGAGTGTGTCTCAATGTGCGTGAGTGTGCCTGAGCTTATAGTTATGGGTCTGATTGTATGGCAGTGTTTGCAGGTGTGTCTGAGTGTATGCGACTGTGTCTGAGCGTGTCTGACTGTGTCTGAGTGTGTCTGAGTGTGTCTAAGTGTGTCTGGCTTTGTCAGAGTGTTTCTGAGTGTGTCTGAGAATATCTGTGTGTGTGCGAATGTGTCTGGGTGTGTGAGAGCGTGTCTGAATGTGTGCGAATGTTTCTGAGTGTGTCTGGATGTGTGGGAGTGTGCTTGAGTGTGTCTGAGTGTGAGTGTGTTTGAGTGTGCTCAAGTGTGTCTGAGGGTGTGCGAGTGTGTCTGAGCGTCTGTCAGTGTGCCTGAGTGTGTCTGAGCGTGTCTGAGTCTGTCTGAGCGTGTCTGGGGGTGTGGGACTGCGCTTGAGTGTTTAAGTGTGTCTGGCTGTGTGCGAGTGTGTCTGAGTGTTTCTGAGCGTATCTGAGAGTGAGCGAATGTGTCTGGGTGTGTGCAAATGGTGTGTCTGAGTGTGCGAGTGTGTTTGCAGTTGTTTCTGAGCGTGTGCGAGTGTCTCTGAGTGTTTCTGAGTGTGTCAGAGTGTATCTGAGTGTGTCTGGGTTTGTGCAAGTGTCTCTCAGTGTGCGTGAGTGTGCCTGAGCTTATAGTTATTGGTCTGATTGTTTGGCAGTGTTTGCAGGTGTGTCTGAGTGTATGCGATTGCGTCTGAGCGTGTCTGACTGTGTCTGAGTGTGTCTGAGTGTGTCTAAGTGTGTCTGGCTTTGTCAGAGTGCTTCTGAGTGTGTCTGAGAATATCTGTGTGTGTGCGAATGTGTCTGGGTGTGTGAGAGCGTGTCTGAATGTGTGTGAATGTTTCTGAGTGTGTCTGGATGTGTGGGAGTGTGCTTGAGTGTGTCTGAGTGTGAGTGTGTTTGAGTGTGCTCAAGTGTGTCTGAGGGTGTGCGAGTGTGTCTGAGCGTCTGTCAGTGTGCCTGAGTGTGTCTGAGCGTGTCTGAGTCTGTCTGAGCGTGTCTGGGGGTGTGGGACTGCGCTTGAGTGTTTAAGTGTGTCTGGCTGTGTGCGAGTGTGTCTGAGTGTTTCTGAGCGTATCTGAGAGTGAGCAAATGTGTCTGGGTGTGTGCGAGTGTGTTAAGTGTTTCTGAGTGTGTCTGAGTGTGTCTCTGCTTGTCTGAGTGTGTCTGAGTGTGTCTGAGCGTGTCGGAGTGTGTCTGAGTCTGTCTGGGTTTGTGCGAGTGTGTCTCAGTGTGCGTGAGTGTGCCTGAGCATATATTTATGGGTCTGGTTGTTTGTCAGTGTTTGCAGGTGAGTCTGAGTGTATGCGATTGTGTCTGACTGTGTCTGAGTGTGTCTGAGTGTGATGAGTGTGTCTAAGTGTGTCTGGCTTTGTGAGAGTGTATCTGAGTGTGTCTGTGAATATCTGTGTGTGCAAATGTGTCTGGGTGTGTGCGAGTGTGCCTGAGTGTGACTGAGTGTGTCTGGGGGTGTGGGACTGTGCTTGAGTGTGTGTCGGAGTGTGTTTAAGTGTGTCTGGCTGTGTGCGAGTGTGTCTGAGTGTTTCTGAGCGTATCTGAGAGTGAGCGAATGTGTCTGGGTGTGTGCAAATGGTGTGTCTGAGTGTGCGAGTGTGTTTGCAGTTGTTTCTGAGCGTGTGCGAGTGTCTCTGAGTGTCTCAGAGCGTATCTGAGTGTGTCTGGGTTTGTGTGAGTGTGTCTCAATGTGCGTGAGTGTGCCTGAGCTTATAGTTATGGGTCTGATTGTTTGGCAGTGTTTGCAGGTGTGTCTGAGTGTATGCGACTGTGTCTGAGCGTGTCTGACTGTGTCTGAGTGTGTCTGAGTGTGTCTAAGTGTGTCTGGCTTTGTCAGAGTGTTTCTGAGTGTGTCTGAGAATATCTGTGTGTGTGCGAATGTGTCTGGGCGTGTGAGAGTGTGTCTGAATGTGTGCGAATGTTTCTGAGTGTGTCTGGATGTGTGGGAGTGTGCTTGAGTGTGTCTGAGTGTGAGTGTGTTTGAGTGTGCTCAAGTGTGTCTGAGGGTGTGCGAGTGTGTCTGAGCATCTGTCAGTGTGCCTGAGTGTGTCTGAGCGTGTCTGAGTCTGTCTAAGTGTGTCTGGCTTTGTGAGAGTTTTTCTGAGTGTGTCTGAGAATATCTGTGTGTGTGTGAACGTGTCTGGGCGTGTGAGAGTGTGGCTGAATCTGTTCAAATGTTTCTGAGTGTGTCTGGGGATGTGTGGGAGTGTGCTTGGGTGTGTGTGACTGTGTCTAAGTGTGCTTGAGTGTGCTCAAGTGTGTCTGAGGGTGTGCGAGTGTGTCTGAGCATCTCTCAGTGTGCCTGAGTGGGCTTGAGTGTGACTGAGTGTGTCTGGGGGTGTGGGACTGTGCTTGAGTGTGTGTCGGAGTGTGTTTAAGTGTGTCTGGCTGTGTGCGAGTGTGTCTGAGTGTTTCTGAGCGTATCTGAGAGTGAGCGAATGTGTCTGGGTGTGTGCAAATGGTGTGTCTGAGTGTGCGAGTGTGTTTGCAGTTGTTTCTGAGCGTGTGCGAGTGTCTCTGAGTGTTTCTGAGTGTGTCAGAGTGTATCTGAGTGTGTCTGGGTTTGTGCGAGTGTGTCTCAATGTGCGTGAGTGTGCCTGAGCTTATAGTTATGGGTCTGATTGTTTGGCAGTGTTTGCAGGTGTGTCTGAGTGTATGCGATTGCGTCTGAGCGTGTCTGACTGTGTCTGAGTGTGTCTGAGTGTGTCTAAGTGTGTCTGGCTTTGTCAGAGTGCTTCTGAGTGTGTCTGAGAATATCTGTGTGTGTGCGAATGTGTCTGGGTGTGTGAGAGCGTGTCTGAATGTGTGTGAATGTTTCTGAGTGTGTCTGGATGTGTGGGAGTGTGCTTGAGTGTGTCTGAGTGTGAGTGTGTTTGAGTGTGCTCAAGTGTGTCTGAGGGTGTGCGAGTGTGTCTGAGCGTCTGTCAGTGTGCCTGAGTGTGTCTGAGCGTGTCTGAGTCTGTCTGAGCGTGTCTGGGGGTGTGGGACTGCGCTTGAGTGTTTAAGTGTGTCTGGCTGTGTGCGAGTGTGTCTGAGTGTTTCTGAGCGTATCTGAGAGTGAGCGAATGTGTCTGGGTGTGTGCAAATGGTGTATCTGAGTGTGCGAGTGTGTTTGCAGTTGTTTCTGAGCGTGTGCGAGTGTCTCTGAGTGTTTCTGAGTGTGTCAGATTGTATCTGAGTGTGTCTGGGTTTGTGCAAGTGTCTCTCAGTGTGCGTGAGTGTGCCTGAGTATATATTTTAGGTCTGATTGTTTGACAGTGTTTGCAGGTGTGTCTGAGTGTATGCGATTGCGTCTGAGCGTGTCTGACTGTGTCTGAGTGTGTCTGAGTGTGTCTAAGTGTGTCTGGCTTTGTCAGAATGCTTCTGAGTGTGTCTGAGAATATCTGTGTGTGTGCGAATGTGTCTGGGTGTGTGAGAGCGTGTCTGAATGTGTGTGAATGTTTCTGAGTGTGTCTGGATGTGTGGGAGTGTGCTTGAGTGTGTCTGAGTGTGAGTGTGTTTGAGTGTGCTCAAGTGTGTCTGAGGGTGTGCGAGTGTGTCTGTGCATCTGTCAGTGTGCCTGAGTGTGTCTGAGCGTGTCTGAGTCTGTCTGAGCGTGTCTGGGGGTGTGGGACTGCGCTTGAGTGTTTAAGTGTGTCTGGCTGTGTGCGAGTGTGTCTGAGTGTTTCTGAGCGTATCTGAGAGTGAGCAAATGTGTCTGGGTGTGTGCGAGTGTGTTAAGTGTTTCTGAGTGTGTCTGAGTGTGTCTCTGCTTGTCTGAGTGTGTCTGAGTGTGTCTGAGCGTGTCGGAGTGTGTCTGAGTCTGTCTGGGTTTGTGCGAGTGTGTCTCAGTGTGCGTGAGTGTGCCTGAGCATATATTTATGGGTCTGGTTGTTTGTCAGTGTTTGCAGGTGAGTCTGAGTGTATGCGATTGTGTCTGACTGTGTCTGAGTGTGTCTGAGTGTGATGAGTGTGTCTAAGTGTGTCTGGCTTTGTGAGAGTGTATCTGAGTGTGTCTGTGAATATCTGTGTGTGCAAATGTGTCTGGGTGTGTGCGAGTGTGCCTGAGTGTGATTGAGTGTGTCTGGGGGTGTGGGACTGTGCTTGAGTGTGTGTCGGAGTGTGTTTAAGTGTGTCTGGCTGTGTGCGAGTGTGTCTGAGTGTTTCTGAGCGTATCTGAGAGTGAGCGAATGTGTCTGGGTGTGTGCAAATGGTGTGTCTGAGTGTGCGAGTGTGTTTGCAGTTGTTTCTGAGCGTGTGCGAGTGTCTCTGAGTGTCTCAGAGCGTATCTGAGTGTGTCTGGGTTTGTGTGAGTGTGTCTCTATGTGCGTGAGTGTGCCTGAGCTTATAGTTATGGGTCTGATTGTTTGGCAGTGTTTGCAGGTGTGTCTGAGTGTATGCGACTGTGTCTGAGCGTGTCTGACTGTGTCTGAGTGTGTCTGAGTGTGTCTAAGTGTGTCTGGCTTTGTCAGAGTGTTTCTGAGTGTGTCTGAGAATATCTGTGTGTGTGCGAATGTGTCTGGGCGTGTGAGAGTGTGTCTGAATGTGTGCGAATGTTTCTGAGTGTGTCTGGATGTGTGGGAGTATGCTTGAGTGTGTCTGAGTGTGAGTGTGTTTGAGTGTGCTCAAGTGTGTCTGAGGGTGTGCGAGTGTGTCTGAGCATCTGTCAGTGTGCCTGAGTGTGTCTGAGTCTGTCTAAGTGTGTCTGGCTTTGTGAGAGTTTTTCTGAGTGTGTCTGAGAATATCTGTGTGTGTGTGAACGTGTCTGGGCGTGTGAGAGTGTGGCTGAATCTGTTCAAATGTTTCTGAGTGTGTCTGGGGATGTGTGGGAGTGTGCTTGGGTGTGTGTGACTGTGTCTAAGTGTGCTTGAGTGTGCTCAAGTGTGTCTGAGGGTGTGCGAGTGTGTCTGAGCATCTCTCAGTGTGCCTGAGTGGGCTTGAGTGTGACTGAGTGTGTCTGGGGGTGTGGGACTGTGCTTGAGTGTGTGTCGGAGTGTGTTTAAGTGTGTCTGGCTGTGTGCGAGTGTGTCTGAGTGTTTCTGAGCGTATCTGAGAGTGAGCGAATGTGTCTGGGTGTGTGCAAATGGTGTGTCTGAGTGTGCGAGTGTGTTTGCAGTTGTTTCTGAGCGTGTGCGAGTGTCTCTGAGTGTTTCTGAGTGTCTCAGAGCATATCTGAGTGTGTCTGGGTTTGTGCGAGTGTGTCTCAATGTGCGTGAGTGTGCCTGAGCTTATAGGTATGGGTCTGATTGTTTGGCAGTGTTTACAGGTGTGTCTGAGTGTATGCGACTGTGTCTGAGCGTGTCTGACTGTGTCTGAGTGTCTCTGAGTGTGTCTAAGTGTGTCTGGCTTTGTCAGAGTGTTTCTGAGTGTGTCTGAGAATATCTGTGTGTGTGCGAATGTGTCTGGGCGTGTGAGAGTGTGTCTGAATGTGTGCGAATGTTTCTGAGTGTGTCTGGATGTGTGGGAGTGTGCTTGAGTGTGTCTGAGTGTGAGTGTGTTTGAGTGTGCTCAAGTGTGTCTGAGGGTGCGCGAGTGTGTCTGAGCATCTGTCAGTGTGCCTGAGTGTGTCTGAGCATGTCTGAGTCTGTCTAAGTGTGTCTGGCTTTGTGAGAGTGTTTCTGAGTGTGTCTGAGAATATCTCTGTGTGTGCGAACGTGTCTGGGCGTGTGAGAGTGTGGCTGAATCTGTTCAAATGTTTCTGAGTGTGTCTGGGGATGTGTGGGAGTGTGCTTGGGTGTGTGTGACTGTGTCTAAGTGTGTTTGACTGTGCTCAAGTGTGTCTGAGGGTGTGCGAGTGTGTCTGAGCATCTCTCAGTGTGCCTGAGTGGGCTTGAGTGTGACTGAGTGTGTCTGGGGGTGTGGGACTGTGCTTGAGTGTGTGTCGGAGTGTGTTTAAGTGTGTCTGGCTTTGTGCGTGAGTGTCTTACTGTGTCTGAGCGTATCTGAGTGTTAGTGAATGTGTCTGGGTGTGTGCAAATGGTGTATCTGAGTGTGCGAGTGTGTTTGCAGTTGTTTCTGAGCGTGTGCGAGTGTCTCTGAGTGTCTCAGAGCATATCTGAGTGTGTCTGGGTTTGTGCGAGTGTGTCTCAATGTGCGTGAGTGTGCCTGAGCATATATTTATGGGTCTGGTTGTTTGTCAGTGTTTGCAGGTGTGTCTGAGTGTATGCGACTGTGTCTGAGCGTGTCTGAGTGTGTCTGAGTGTGTCTGAGTGTGTCTAAGTGTGTCTGGCTTTGTCAGAGTGTATCTGAGTGTGTCTGTGAATATCTGTGTGTGCAAATGTGTCTGGGTGTGTGCGAGTGTGCCTGAGTGTGCCTGTGTGTGTCTGAGAGTGTGTGAGTGTTTCTGAGTGTGTAAGAGTGTGTCTGAATGTGTGTGAATTTTTCTGAGTGTGTCTGGATGTGTGGGAGTGTGCTTGAGTGTGTCTGAGTGTGAGTGTGTTTGAGTGTGCTCAAGTATGTCTGAGGGTGTGCGAGTGTGTCTGAGCATCTGTCAGTGTGCCTGAGTGTGTCTGAGCGTGTCTGAGTCTGTCTGAGCGTGTCTGGGGGTGTGGGACTGCGCTTGAGTGTTTAAGTGTGTCTGGCTGTGTGCGAGTGTGTCTGAGTGTTTCTGAGCGTATCTGAGAGTGAGCGAATGTGTCTGGGTGTGTGCAAATGGTGTGTCTGAGTGTGCGAGTGTGTTTGCAGTTGTTTCTGAGCGTGTGCGAGTGTCTCTGAGTGTTTCTGAGTGTGTCAGAGTTTATCTGAGTGTGTCTGGGTTTGTGCAAGTGTCTCTCAGTGTGCGTGAGTGTGCCTGAGTATATATTTTAGGTCTGATTGTTTGACAGTGTTTGCAGGTGTGTCTGAGTGTATGCGATTGCGTCTGAGCGTGTCTGACTGTGTCTGAGTGTGTCTGAGTGTGTCTAAGTGTGTCTGGCTTTGTCAGAATGCTTCTGAGTGTGTCTGAGAATATCTGTGTGTGTGCGAATGTGTCTGGGTGTGTGAGAGTGTGTCTGAATGTGTGTGAATGTTTCTGAGTGTGTCTGGATGTGTGGGAGTGTGCTTGAGTGTGTCTGAGTGTGAGTGTGTTTGAGTGTGCTCAAGTGTGTCTGAGGGTGTGCGAGTGTGTCTGAGCGTCTGTCAGTGTGCCTGAGTGTGTCTGAGCGTGTCTGAGTCTGTCTGAGCGTGTCTGGGGGTGTGGGACTGCGCTTGAGTGTTTAAGTGTGTCTGGCTGTGTGCGAGTGTGTCTGAGTGTTTCTGAGCATATCTGAGTGTTAGTGAATGTGTCTGGGTGTGTGCAAATGGTGTATCTGAGTGTGCGAGTGTGTTTGCAGTTGTTTCTGAGCGTGTGCGAGTGTCTCTGAGTGTCTCAGAGCATATCTGAGTGTGTCTGGGTTTGTGTGAGTGTGTCTCAATGTGCGTTAGTGTGCCTGAGCTTATAGTTATGGGTCTGATTGTTTGGCAGTGTTTGCAGGTGTGTCTGAGTGTATGCGACTGTGTCTGAGCGTGTCTGACTGTGTCTGAGTGTGTCTGAGTGTGTCTAAGTGTGTCTGGCTTTGTCAGAGTGTTTCTGAGTGTGTCTGAGAATATCTGTGTGTGTGCGAATGTGTCTGGGCGTGTGAGAGTGTGTCTGAATGTGTGCGAATGTTTCTGAGTGTGTCTGGATGTGTGGGAGTGTGCTTGAGTGTGTCTGAGTGTGAGTGTGTTTGAGTGTGCTCAAGTGTGTCTGAGGGTGTGCGAGTGTGTCTGAGCATCTGTCAGTGTGCCTGAGTGTGTCTGAGTGTGTCTGAGTCTGTCTAAGTGTGTCTGGCTTTGTGAGAGTTTTTCTGAGTGTGTCTGAGAATATCTGTGTGTGTGTGAACGTGTCTGGGCGTGTGAGAGTGTGGCTGAATCTGTTCAAATGTTTCTGAGTGTGTCTGGGGATGTGTGGGAGTGTGCTTGGGTGTGTGTGACTGTGTCTAAGTGTGCTTGAGTGTGCTCAAGTGTGTCTGAGGGTGTGCGAGTGTGTCTGAGCATCTCTCGGTGTGCCTGAGTGGGCTTGAGTGTGACTGAGCGTGTCTGGGGGTGTGGGACTGCGCTTGAGTGTTTAAGTGTGTCTGGCTGTGTGCGAGTGTGTCTGAGTGTTTCTGAGCGTATCTGAGTGTTAGTGAATGTGTCTGGGTGTGTGCAAATGGTGTGTCTGAGTGTGCGAGTGTGTTTGCAGTTGTTTCTGAGCGTGTGCGAGTGTCTCTGAGTGTCTCAGAGCATATCTGAGTGTGTCTGGGTTTGTGTGAGTGTGTCTCAATGTGCGTGAGTGTGCCTGAGCTTATAGTTATGGGTCTGATTGTTTGGCAGTGTTTGCAGGTGTGTCTGAGTGTATGCGACTGTGTCTGAGCGTGTCTGACTGTGTCTGAGTGTGTCTGAGTGTGTCTAAGTGTGTCTGGCTTTGTCAGAGTGTTTCTGAGTGTGTCTGAGAATATCTGTGTGTGTGTGAACGTGTCTGGGCGTGTGAGAGTGTGGCTGAATCTGTTCAAATGTTTCTGAGTGTGTCTGGGGATGTGTGGGAGTGTGCTTGGGTGTGTGTGACTGTGTCTAAGTGTGCTTGAGTGTGCTCAAGTGTGTCTGAGGGTGTGCGAGTGTGTCTGAGCATCTCTCGGTGTGCCTGAGTGGGCTTGAGTGTGACTGAGTGTGTCTGGGGGTGTGGGACTGTGCTTGAGTGTGTGTCGGAGTGTGTTTAAGTGTGTCTGGCTGTGTGCGTGAGTGTCTTACTGTGTCTGAGCGTATCTGAGTGTTAGTGAATGTGTCTGGGTGTGTGCAAATGGTGTATCTGAGTGTGCGAGTGTGTTTGCAGTTGTTTCTGAGCGTGTGCGAGTGTCTCTGAGTGTCTCAGAGCATATCTGAGTGTGTCTGGGTTTGTGCAAGTGTCTCTCAGTGTGCGTGAGTGTGCCTGAGTATATATTTTAGGTCTGATTGTTTGACAGTGTTTGCAGGTGTGTCTGAGTGTATGCGATTGCGTCTGAGCGTGTCTGACTGTGTCTGAGTGTGTCTGAGTGTGTCTAAGTGTGTCTGGCTTTGTCAGAGTGCTTCTGAGTGTGTCTGAGAATATCTGTGTGTGTGCGAATGTGTCTGGGTGTGTGAGAGCGTGTCTGAATGTGTGTGAATGTTTCTGAGTGTGTCTGGATGTGTGGGAGTGTGCTTGAGTGTGTCTGAGTGTGAGTGTGTTTGAGTGTGCTCAAGTGTGTCTGAGGGTGTGCGAGTGTGTCTGAGCGTCTGTCAGTGTGCCTGAGTGTGTCTGAGCGTGTCTGAGTCTGTCTGAGCGTGTCTGGGGGTGTGGGACTGCGCTTGAGTGTTTAAGTGTGTCTGGCTGTGTGCGAGTGTGTCTGAGTGTTTCTGAGCGTATCTGAGAGTGAGCGAATGTGTCTGGGTGTGTGCAAATGGTGTGTCTGAGTGTGCGAGTGTGTTTGCAGTTGTTTCTGAGCGTGTGCGAGTGTCTCTGAGTGTTTCTGAGTGTGTCAGAGTTTATCTGAGTGTGTCTGGGTTTGTGCAAGTGTCTCTCAGTGTGCGTGAGTGTGCCTGAGTATATATTTTAGGTCTGATTGTTTGACAGTGTTTGCAGGTGTGTCTGAGTGTATGCGACTGTGTCTGAGCATGTCTGACTGTGTCTGAGTGTGTCTGAGTGTGTCTAAGTGTGTCTGGCTTTGTCAGAGTGTTTCTGAGTGTGTCTGAGAATATCTGTGTGTGTGCGAATGTGTCTGGGTGTGTGAGAGCGTGTCTGAATGTGTGTGAATGTTTCTGAGTGTGTCTGGATGTGTGGGAGTGTGCTTGAGTGTGTCTGAGTGTGAGTGTGTTTGAGTGTGCTCAAGTGTGTCTGAGGGTGTGCGAGTGTGTCTGAGCGTCTGTCAGTGTGCCTGAGTGTGTCTGAGCGTGTCTGAGTCTGTCTGAGCGTGTCTGGGGGTGTGGGACTGCGCTTGAGTGTTTAAGTGTGTCTGGCTGTGTGCGAGTGTGTCTGAGTGTTTCTGAGCATATCTGAGTGTTAGTGAATGTGTCTGGGTGTGTGCAAATGGTGTATCTGAGTGTGCGAGTGTGTTTGCAGTTGTTTCTGAGCGTGTGCGAGTGTCTCTGAGTGTCTCAGAGCATATCTGAGTGTGTCTGGGTTTGTGTGAGTGTGTCTCAATGTGCGTGAGTGTGCCTGAGCTTATAGTTATGGGTCTGATTGTTTGGCAGTGTTTGCAGGTGTGTCTGAGTGTATGCGACTGTGTCTGAGCGTGTCTGACTGTGTCTGAGTGTGTCTGAGTGTGTCTAAGTGTGTCTGGCTTTGTCAGAGTGTTTCTGAGTGTGTCTGAGAATATCTGTGTGTGTGTGAATGTGTCTGGGCGTGTGAGAGTGTGTCTGAATGTGTGCGAATGTTTCTGAGTGTGTCTGGATGTGTGGGAGTGTGCTTGAGTGTGTCTGAGTGTGAGTGTGTTTGAGTGTGCTCAAGTGTGTCTGAGGGTGTGCGAGTGTGTCTGAGCATCTGTCAGTGTGCCTGAGTGTGTCTGAGTCTGTCTAAGTGTGTCTGGCTTTGTGAGAGTTTTTCTGAGTGTGTCTGAGAATATCTGTGTGTGTGTGAACGTGTCTGGGCGTGTGAGAGTGTGGCTGAATCTGTTCAAATGTTTCTGAGTGTGTCTGGGGATGTGTGGGAGTGTGCTTGGGTGTGTGTGACTGTGTCTAAGTGTGCTTGAGTGTGCTCAAGTGTGTCTGAGGGTGTGCGAGTGTGTCTGAGCATCTCTCAGTGTGCCTGAGTGGGCTTGAGTGTGACTGAGTGTGTCTGGGGGTGTGGGACTGTGCTTGAGTGTGTGTCGGAGTGTGTTTAAGTGTGTCTGGCTGTGTGCGAGTGTGTCTGAGTGTTTCTGAGCGTATCTGAGAGTGAGCGAATGTGTCTGGGTGTGTGCAAATGGTGTGTCTGAGTGTGCGAGTGTGTTTGCAGTTGTTTCTGAGCGTGTGCGAGTGTCTCTGAGTGTCTCAGAGCATATCTGAGTGTGTCTGGGTTTGTGCGAGTGTGTCTCAATGTGCGTGAGTGTGCCTGAGCTTATAGTTATGGGTCTGATTGTATGGCAGTGTTTGCAGGTGTGTCTGAGTGTATGCGACTGTGTCTGAGCGTGTCTGACTGTGTCTGAGTGTGTCTGAGTGTGTCTAAGTGTGTCTGGCTTTGTCAGAGTGTTTCTGAGTGTGTCTGAGAATATCTGTGTGTGTGCGAATGTGTCTGGGTGTGTGAGAGCGTGTCTGAATGTGTGTGAATGTTTCTGAGTGTGTCTGGATGTGTGGGAGTGTGCTTGAGTGTGTCTGAGTGTGAGTGTGTTTGAGTGTGCTCAAGTGTGTCTGAGGGTGTGCGAGTGTGTCTGAGCGTCTGTCAGTGTGCCTGAGTGTGTCTGAGCGTGTCTGAGTCTGTCTGAGCGTGTCTGGGGGTGTGGGACTGCGCTTGAGTGTTTAAGTGTGTCTGGCTGTGTGCGAGTGTGTCTGAGTGTTTCTGAGCGTATCTGAGAGTGAGCGAATGTGTCTGGGTGTGTGCAAATGGTGTGTCTGAGTGTGCGAGTGTGTTTGCAGTTGTTTCTGAGCGTGTGCGAGTGTCTCTGAGTGTTTCTGAGTGTGTCAGAGTGTATCTGAGTGTGTCTGGGTTTGTGCAAGTGTCTCTCAGTGTGCGTGAGTGTGCCTGAGCTTATAGTTATGGGTCTGATTGTTTGGCAGTGTTTGCAGGTGTGTCTGAGTGTATGCGATTGCGTCTGAGCGTGTCTGACTGTGTCTGAGTGTGTCTGAGTGTGTCTAAGTGTGTCTGGCTTTGTCAGAGTGCTTCTGAGTGTGTCTGAGAATATCTGTGTGTGTGCGAATGTGTCTGGGTGTGTGAGAGCGTGTCTGAATGTGTGTGAATGTTTCTGAGTGTGTCTGGATGTGTGGGAGTGTGCTTGAGTGTGTCTGAGTGTGAGTGTGTTTGAGTGTGCTCAAGTGTGTCTGAGGGTGTGCGAGTGTGTCTGAGCGTCTGTCAGTGTGCCTGAGTGTGTCTGAGCGTGTCTGAGTCTGTCTGAGCGTGTCTGGGGGTGTGGGACTGCGCTTGAGTGTTTAAGTGTGTCTGGCTGTGTGCGAGTGTGTCTGAGTGTTTCTGAGCGTATCTGAGAGTGAGCGAATGTGTCTGGGTGTGTGAAAATGGTGTGTCTGAGTGTGCGAGTGTGTTTGCAGTTGTTTCTGAGCGTGTGCGAGTGTCTCTGAGTGTTTCTGAGTGTGTCAGAGTGTATCTGAGTGTGTCTGGGTTTGTGCAAGTGTCTCTCAGTGTGCGTGAGTGTGCCTGAGTATATATTTTAGGTCTGATTGTTTGACAGTGTTTGCAGGTGTGTCTGAGTGTATGCGATTGCGTCTGAGCGTGTCTGACTGTGTCTGAGTGTGTCTGAGTGTGTCTAAGTGTGTCTGGCTTTGTCAGAATGCTTCTGAGTGTGTCTGAGAATATCTGTGTGTGTGCGAATGTGTCTGGGTGTGTGAGAGCGTGTCTGAATGTGTGTGAATGTTTCTGAGTGTGTCTGGATGTGTGGGAGTGTGCTTGAGTGTGTCTGAGTGTGAGTGTGTTTGAGTGTGCTCAAGTGTGTCTGAGGGTGTGCGAGTGTGTCTGTGCATCTGTCAGTGTGCCTGAGTGTGTCTGAGCGTGTCTGAGTCTGTCTGAGCGTGTCTGGGGGTGTGGGACTGCGCTTGAGTGTTTAAGTGTGTCTGGCTGTGTGCGAGTGTGTCTGAGTGTTTCTGAGCGTATCTGAGAGTGAGCAAATGTGTCTGGGTGTGTGTGAGTGTGTTAAGTGTTTCTGAGTGTGTCTGAGTGTGTCTCTGCTTGTCTGAGTGTGTCTGAGTGTGTCTGAGCGTGTCGGAGTGTGTCTGAGTCTGTCTGGGTTTGTGCGAGTGTGTCTCAGTGTGCGTGAGTGTGCCTGAGCATATATTTATGGGTCTGGTTGTTTGTCAGTGTTTGCAGGTGAGTCTGAGTGTATGCGATTGTGTCTGAGTGTGTCTGAGTGTGTCTGAGTGTGATGAGTGTGTCTAAGTGTGTCTGGCTTTGTGAGAGTGTATCTGAGTGTGTCTGTGAATATCTGTGTGTGCAAATGTGTCTGGGTGTGTGCGAGTGTGCCTGAGTGTGACTGAGTGTGTCTGGGGGTGTGGGACTGTGCTTGAGTGTGTGTCGGAGTGTGTTTAAGTGTGTCTGGCTGTGTGCGAGTGTGTCTGAGTGTTTCTGAGCCTATCTGAGAGTGAGCGAATGTGTCTGGGTGTGTGCAAATGGTGTGTCTGAGTGTGCGAGTGTGTTTGCAGTTGTTTCTGAGCGTGTGCGAGTGTCTCTGAGTGTCTCAGAGCGTATCTGAGTGTGTCTGGGTTTGTGTGAGTGTGTCTCTATGTGCGTGAGTGTGCCTGAGCTTATAGTTATGGGTCTGATTGTTTGGCAGTGTTTGCAGGTGTGTCTGAGTGTATGCGACTGTGTCTGAGCGTGTCTGACTGTGTCTGAGTGTGTCTGAGTGTGTCTAAGTGTGTCTGGCTTTGTCAGAGTGTTTCTGAGTGTGTCTGAGAATATCTGTGTGTGTGCGAATGTGTCTGGGCGTGTGAGAGTGTGTCTGAATGTGTGCGAATGTTTCTGAGTGTGTCTGGATGTGTGGGAGTGTGCTTGAGTGTGTCTGAGTGTGAGTGTCTTTGAGTGTGCTCAAGTGTGTCTGAGGGTGTGCGAGTGTGTCTGAGCATCTGTCAGTGTGCCTGAGTGTGTCTGAGCGTGTCTGAGTCTGTCTAAGTGTGTCTGGCTTTGTGAGAGTTTTTCTGAGTGTGTCTGAGAATATCTGTGTGTGTGTGAACGTGTCTGGGCGTGTGAGAGTGTGGCTGAATCTGTTCAAATGTTTCTGAGTGTGTCTGGGGATGTGTGGGAGTGTGCTTGGGTGTGTGTGACTGTGTCTAAGTGTGCTTGAGTGTGCTCAAGTGTGTCTGAGGGTGTGCGAGTGTGTCTGAGCATCTCTCAGTGTGCCTGAGTGGGCTTGAGTGTGACTGAGTGTGTCTGGGGGTGTGGGACTGTGCTTGAGTGTGTGTCGGAGTGTGTTTAAGTGTGTCTGGCTGTGTGCGTGAGTGTCTTACTGTGTCTGAGCGTATCTGAGAGTGAGCGAATGTGTCTGGGTGTGTGCAAATGGTGTGTCTGAGTGTGCGAGTGTGTTTGCAGTTGTTTCTGAGCGTGTGCGAGTGTCTCTGAGTGTCTCAGAGCATATCTGAGTGTGTCTGGGTTTGTGCGAGTGTGTCTCAATGTGCGTGAGTGTGCCTGAGCTTATAGTTATGGGTCTGATTGTATGGCAGTGTTTGCAGGTGTGTCTGAGTGTATGCGACTGTGTCTGAGCGTGTCTGACTGTGTCTGAGTGTGTCTGAGTGTGTCTGAGTGTGTCTAAGTGTGTCTGGCTTTGTCAGAGTGTTTCTGAGTGTGTCTGAGAATATCTGTGTGTGTGCGAATGTGTCTGGGTGTGTGAGAGCGTGTCTGAATGTGTGTGAATGTTTCTGAGTGTGTCTGGATGTGTGGGAGTGTGCTTGAGTGTGTCTGAGTGTGAGTGTGTTTGAGTGTGCTCAAGTGTGTCTGAGGGTGTGCGAGTGTGTCTGAGCGTCTGTCAGTGTGCCTGAGTGTGTCTGAGCGTGTCTGAGTCTGTCTGAGCGTGTCTGGGGGTGTGGGACTGCGCTTGAGTGTTTAAGTGTGTCTGGCTGTGTGCGAGTGTGTCTGAGTGTTTCTGAGCGTATCTGAGAGTGAGCGAATGTGTCTGGGTGTGTGCAAATGGTGTGTCTGAGTGTGCGAGTGTGTTTGCAGTTGTTTCTGAGCGTGTGCGAGTGTCTCTGAGTGTTTCTGAGTGTGTCAGAGTGTATCTGAGTGTGTCTGGGTTTGTGCAAGTGTCTCTCAGTGTGCGTGAGTGTGCCTGAGTATATATTTTAGGTCTGATTGTTTGACAGTGTTTGCAGGTGTGTCTGAGTGTATGCGATTGCGTCTGAGCGTGTCTGACTGTGTCTGAGTGTGTCTGAGTGTGTCTAAGTGTGTCTGGCTTTGTCAGAATGCTTCTGAGTGTGTCTGAGAATATCTGTGTGTGTGCGAATGTGTCTGGGTGTGTGAGAGCGTGTCTGAATGTGTGTGAATGTTTCGGAGTGTGTCTGGATGTGTGGGAGTGTGCTTGAGTGTGTCTGAGTGTGAGTGTGTTTGAGTGTGCTCAAGTGTGTCTGAGGGTGTGCGAGTGTGTCTGTGCATCTGTCAGTGTGCCTGAGTGTGTCTGAGCGTGTCTGAGTCTGTCTGAGCGTGTCTGGGGGTGTGGGACTGCGCTTGAGTGTTTAAGTGTGTCTGGCTGTGTGCGAGTGTGTCTGAGTGTTTCTGAGCGTATCTGAGTGTTAGTGAATGTGTCTGGGTGTGTGCAAATGGTGTATCTGAGTGTGCGAGTGTGTTTGCAGTTGTTTCTGAGCGTGTGCGAGTGTCTCTGAGTGTCTCAGAGCATATCTGAGTGTGTCTGGGTTTGTGTGAGTGTGTCTCAATGTGCGTGAGTGTGCCTGAGCTTATAGTTATGGGTCTGATTGTTTGGCAGTGTTTGCAGGTGTGTCTGAGTGTATGCGACTGTGTCTGAGCGTGTCTGACTGTGTCTGAGTGTGTCTGAGTGTGTCTAAGTGTGTCTGGCTTTGTCAGAGTGTTTCTGAGTGTGTCTGAGAATATCTGTGTGTGTGTGAACGTGTCTGGGCGTGTGAGAGTGTGGTTGAATCTGTTCAAATGTTTCTGAGTGTGTCTGGGGATGTGTGGGAGTGTGCTTGGGTGTGTGTGACTGTGTCTAAGTGTGCTTGAGTGTGCTCAAGTGTGTCTGAGGGTGTGCGAGTGTGTCTGAGCATCTCTCAGTGTGCCTGAGTGGGCTTGAGTGTGACTGAGTGTGTCTGGGGGTGTGGGACTGTGCTTGAGTGTGTGTCGGAGTGTGTTTAAGTGTGTCTGGCTGTGTGCGTGAGTGTCTTACTGTGTCTGAGCGTATCTGAGTGTTAGTGAATGTGTCTGGGTGTGTGCAAATGGTGTATCTGAGTGTGCGAGTGTGTTTGCAGTTGTTTCTGAGCGTGTGCGAGTGTCTCTGAGTGTCTCAGAGCATATCTGAGTGTGTCTGGGTTTGTGCGAGTGTGTCTCAATGTGCGTGAGTGTGCCTGAGCTTATAGTTATGGGTCTGATTGTTTGGCAGTGTTTGCAGGTGTGTCTGAGTGTATGCGACTGTGTCTGAGCGTGTCTGACTGTGTCTGAGTGTGTCTGAGTGTGTCTAAGTGTGTCTGGCTTTGTCAGAGTGTTTCTGAGTGTGTCTGAGAATATCTGTGTGTGTGCGAATGTGTCTGGGCGTGTGAGAGTGTGTCTGAATGTGTGCGAATGTTTCTGAGTGTGTCTGGATGTGTGGGAGTGTGCTTGAGTGTGTCTGAGTGTGAGTGTGTTTGAGTGTGCTCAAGTGTGTCTGAGGGTGTGCGAGTGTGTCTGAGCGTCTGTCAGTGTGCCTGAGTGTGTCTGAGCGTGTCTGAGTCTGTCTGAGCGTGTCTGGGGGTGTGGGACTGCGCTTGAGTGTTTAAGTGTGTCTGGCTGTGTGCGAGTGTGTCTGAGTGTTTCTGAGCGTATCTGAGAGTGAGCGAATGTGTCTGGGTGTGTGCAAATGGTGTGTCTGAGTGTGCGAGTGTGTTTGCAGTTGTTTCTGAGTGTGTGCGAGTGTCTCTGAGTGTTTCTGAGTGTGTCAGAGTGTATCTGAGTGTGTCTGGGTTTGTGCAAGTGTCTCTCAGTGTGCGTGAGTGTGCCTGAGTATATATTTTAGGTCTGATTGTTTGACAGTGTTTGCAGGTGTGTCTGAGTGTATGCGATTGCGTCTGAGCGTGTCTGACTGTGTCTGAGTGTGTCTGAGTGTGTCTAAGTGTGTCTGGCTTTGTCAGAGTGCTTCTGAGTGTGTCTGAGAATATCTGTGTGTGTGTGAATGTGTCTGGGTGTGTGAGAGCGTGTCTGAATGTGTGTGAATGTTTCTGAGTGTGTCTGGATGTGTGGGAGTGTGCTTGAGTGTGTCTGAGTGTGAGTGTGTTCGAGTGTGCTCAAGTGTGTCTGAGGGTGTGCGAGTGTGTCTGTGCATCTGTCAGTGTGCCTGAGTGTGTCTGAGCGTGTCTGAGTCTGTCTGAGCGTGTCTGGGGGTGTGGGACTGCGCTTGAGTGTTTAAGTGTGTCTGGCTGTGTGCGAGTGTGTCTGAGTGTTTCTGAGCGTATCTGAGTGTTAGTGAATGTGTCTGGGTGTGTGCAAATGGTGTGTCTGAGTGTGCGAGTGTGTTTGCAGTTGTTTCTGAGCGTGTGCGAGTGTCTCTGAGTGTCTCAGAGCATATCTGAGTGTGTCTGGGTTTGTGTGAGTGTGTCTCAATGTGCGTGAGTGTGCCTGAGCTTATAGTTATGGGTCTGATTGTTTGGCAGTGTTTGCAGGTGTGTCTGAGTGTATGCGACTGTGTCTGAGCGTGTCTGACTGTGTCTGAGTGTGTCTGAGTGTGTCTAAGTGTGTCTGGCTTTGTCAGAGTGTTTCTGAGTGTGTCTGAGAATATCTGTGTGTGTGCGAATGTGTCTGGGCGTGTGAGAGTGTGTCTGAATGTGTGCGAATGTTTCTGAGTGTGTCTGGATGTGTGGGAGTGTGCTTGAGTGTGTCTGAGTGTGAGTGTGTTTGAGTGTGCTCAAGTGTGTCTGAGGGTGTGCGAATGTGTCTGAGCATCTGTCAGTGTGCCTGAGTGTGTCTGAGCGTGTCTGAGTCTGTCTAAGTGTGTCTGGCTTTGTGAGAGTTTTTCTGAGTGTGTCTGAGAATATCTGTGTGTGTGTGAACGTGTCTGGGCGTGTGAGAGTGTGGTTGAATCTGTTCAAATGTTTCTGAGTGTGTCTGGGGATGTGTGGGAGTGTGCTTGGGTGTGTGTGACTGTGTCTAAGTGTGCTTGAGTGTGCTCAAGTGTGTCTGAGGGTGTGCGAGTGTGTCTGAGCATCTCTCAGTGTGCCTGAGTGGGCTTGAGTGTGACTGAGTGTGTCTGGGGGTGTGGGACTGTGCTTGAGTGTGTGTCGGAGTGTGTTTAAGTGTGTCTGGCTGTGTGCGTGAGTGTCTTACTGTGTCTGAGCGTATCTGAGTGTTAGTGAATGTGTCTGGGTGTGTGCAAATGGTGTATCTGAGTGTGCGAGTGTGTTTGCAGTTGTTTCTGAGCGTGTGCGAGTGTCTCTGAGTGTCTCAGAGCATATCTGAGTGTGTCTGGGTTTGTGCGAGTGTGTCTCAATGTGCGTGAGTGTGCCTGAGCTTATAGTTATGGGTCTGATTGTTTGGCAGTGTTTGCAGGTGTGTCTGAGTGTATGCGACTGTGTCTGAGCGTGTCTGACTGTGTCTGAGTGTGTCTGAGTGTGTCTAAGTGTGTCTGGCTTTGTCAGAGTGTTTCTGAGTGTGTCTGAGAATATCTGTGTGTGTGCGAATGTGTCTGGGCGTGTGAGAGTGTGTCTGAATGTGTGCGAATGTTTCTGAGTGTGTCTGGATGTGTGGGAGTGTGCTTGAGTGTGTCTGAGTGTGAGTGTGTTTGAGTGTGCTCAAGTGTGTCTGAGGGTGTGCGAGTGTGTCTGAGCGTCTGTCAGTGTGCCTGAGTGTGTCTGAGCGTGTCTGAGTCTGTCTGAGCGTGTCTGGGGGTGTGGGACTGCGCTTGAGTGTTTAAGTGTGTCTGGCTGTGTGCGAGTGTGTCTGAGTGTTTCTGAGCGTATCTGAGAGTGAGCGAATGTGTCTGGGTGTGTGCAAATGGTGTGTCTGAGTGTGCGAGTGTGTTTGCAGTTGTTTCTGAGTGTGTGCGAGTGTCTCTGAGTGTTTCTGAGTGTGTCAGAGTGTATCTGAGTGTGTCTGGGTTTGTGCAAGTGTCTCTCAGTGTGCGTGAGTGTGCCTGAGTATATATTTTAGGTCTGATTGTTTGACAGTGTTTGCAGGTGTGTCTGAGTGTATGCGATTGCGTCTGAGCGTGTCTGACTGTGTCTGAGTGTGTCTGAGTGTGTCTAAGTGTGTCTGGCTTTGTCAGAGTGCTTCTGAGTGTGTCTGAGAATATCTGTGTGTGTGTGAATGTGTCTGGGTGTGTGAGAGCGTGTCTGAATGTGTGTGAATGTTTCTGAGTGTGTCTGGATGTGTGGGAGTGTGCTTGAGTGTGTCTGAGTGTGAGTGTGTTCGAGTGTGCTCAAGTGTGTCTGAGGGTGTGCGAGTGTGTCTGTGCATCTGTCAGTGTGCCTGAGTGTGTCTGAGCGTGTCTGAGTCTGTCTGAGCGTGTCTGGGGGTGTGGGACTGCGCTTGAGTGTTTAAGTGTGTCTGGCTGTGTGCGAGTGTGTCTGAGTGTTTCTGAGCGTATCTGAGTGTTAGTGAATGTGTCTGGGTGTGTGCAAATGGTGTGTCTGAGTGTGCGAGTGTGTTTGCAGTTGTTTCTGAGCGTGTGCGAGTGTCTCTGAGTGTCTCAGAGCATATCTGAGTGTGTCTGGGTTTGTGTGAGTGTGTCTCAATGTGCGTGAGTGTGCCTGAGCTTATAGTTATGGGTCTGATTGTTTGGCAGTGTTTGCAGGTGTGTCTGAGTGTATGCGACTGTGTCTGAGCGTGTCTGACTGTGTCTGAGTGTGTCTGAGTGTGTCTAAGTGTGTCTGGCTTTGTCAGAGTGTTTCTGAGTGTGTCTGAGAATATCTGTGTGTGTGCGAATGTGTCTGGGCGTGTGAGAGTGTGTCTGAATGTGTGCGAATGTTTCTGAGTGTGTCTGGATGTGTGGGAGTGTGCTTGAGTGTGTCTGAGTGTGAGTGTGTTTGAGTGTGCTCAAGTGTGTCTGAGGGTGTGCGAATGTGTCTGAGCATCTGTCAGTGTGCCTGAGTGTGTCTGAGCGTGTCTGAGTCTGTCTAAGTGTGTCTGGCTTTGTGAGAGTTTTTCTGAGTGTGTCTGAGAATATCTGTGTGTGTGTGAACGTGTCTGGGCGTGTGAGAGTGTGGCTGAATCTGTTCAAATGTTTCTGAGTGTGTCTGGGGATGTGTGGGAGTGTGCTTGGGTGTGTGTGACTGTGTCTAAGTGTGCTTGAGTGTGCTCAAGTGTGTCTGAGGGTGTGCGAGTGTGTCTGAGCATCTCTCGGTGTGCCTGAGTGGGCTTGAGTGTGACTGAGTGTGTCTGGGGGTGTGGGACTGTGCTTGAGTGTGTGTCGGAGTGTGTTTAAGTGTGTCTGGCTGTGTGCGTGAGTGTCTTACTGTGTCTGAGCGTATCTGAGTGTTAGTGAATGTGTCTGGGTGTGTGCAAATGGTGTATCTGAGTGTGCGAGTGTGTTTGCAGTTGTTTCTGAGCGTGTGCGAGTGTCTCTGAGTGTCTCAGAGCATATCTGAGTGTGTCTGGGTTTGTGCGAGTGTGTCTCAATGTGCGTGAGTGTGCCTGAGCTTATAGTTATGGGTCTGATTGTTTGGCAGTGTTTGCAGGTGTGTCTGAGTGTATGCGACTGTGTCTGAGCGTGTCTGACTGTGTCTGAGTGTGTCTGAGTGTGTCTAAGTGTGTCTGGCTTTGTCAGAGTGTTTCTGAGTGTGTCTGAGAATATCTGTGTGTGTGTGAATGTGTCTGGGCGTGTGAGAGTGTGTCTGAATGTGTGCGAATGTTTCTGAGTGTGTCTGGATGTGTGGGAGTGTGCTTGAGTGTGTCTGAGTGTGAGTGTGTTTGAGTGTGCTCAAGTGTGTCTGAGGGTGTGCGAGTGTGTCTGAGCGTCTGTCAGTGTGCCTGAGTGTGTCTGAGCGTGTCTGAGTCTGTCTGAGCGTGTCTGGGGGTGTGGGACTGCGCTTGAGTGTTTAAGTGTGTCTGGCTGTGTGCGAGTGTGTCTGAGTGTTTCTGAGCGTATCTGAGAGTGAGCGAATGTGTCTGGGTGTGTGCAAATGGTGTGTCTGAGTGTGCGAGTGTGTTTGCAGTTGTTTCTGAGTGTGTGCGAGTGTCTCTGAGTGTTTCTGAGTGTGTCAGATTGTATCTGAGTGTGTCTGGGTTTGTGCAAGTGTCTCTCAGTGTGCGTGAGTGTGCCTGAGTATATATTTTAGGTCTGATTGTTTGACAGTGTTTGCAGGTGTGTCTGAGTGTATGCAATTGCGTCTGAGCGTGTCTGACAGTGTCTGAGTGTGTCTGAGTGTGTCTAAGTGTGTCTGGCTTTGTCAGAGTGCTTCTGAGTGTGTCTGAGAATATCTGTGTGTGTGTGAATGTGTCTGGGTGTGTGAGAGCGTGTCTGAATGTGTGTGAATGTTTCTGAGTGTGTCTGGATGTGTGGGAGTGTGCTTGAGTGTGTCTGAGTGTGAGTGTGTTCGAGTGTGCTCAAGTGTGTCTGAGGGTGTGCGAGTGTGTCTGTGCATCTGTCAGTGTGCCTGAGTGTGTCTGAGCGTGTCTGAGTCTGTCTGAGCGTGTCTGGGGGTGTGGGACTGCGCTTGAGTGTTTAAGTGTGTCTGGCTGTGTGCGAGTGTGTCTGAGTGTTTCTGAGCGTATCTGAGTGTTAGTGAATGTGTCTGGGTGTGTGCAAATGGTGTGTCTGAGTGTGCGAGTGTGTTTGCAGTTGTTTCTGAGCGTGTGCGAGTGTCTCTGAGTGTCTCAGAGCATATCTGAGTGTGTCTGGGTTTGTGTGAGTGTGTCTCAATGTGCGTGAGTGTGCCTGAGCTTATAGTTATGGGTCTGATTGTTTGGCAGTGTTTGCAGGTGTGTCTGAGTGTATGCGACTGTGTCTGAGCGTGTCTGACTGTGTCTGAGTGTGTCTGAGTGTGTCTAAGTGTGTCTGGCTTTGTCAGAGTGTTTCTGAGTGTGTCTGAGAATATCTGTGTGTGTGCGAATGTGTCTGGGCGTGTGAGAGTGTGTCTGAATGTGTGCGAATGTTTCTGAGTGTGTCTGGATGTGTGGGAGTGTTCTTGAGTGTGTCTGAGTGTGAGTGTGTTTGAGTGTGCTCAAGTGTGTCTGAGGGTGTGCGAGTGTGTCTGAGCGTCTGTCAGTGTGCCTGAGTGTGTCTGAGCGTGTCTGAGTCTGTCTGAGCGTGTCTGGGGGTGTGGGACTGCGCTTGAGTGTTTAAGTGTGTCTGGCTGTGTGCGAGTGTGTCTGAGTGTTTTTGAGCGTATCTGAGAGTGAGCGAATGTGTCTGGGTGTGTGCAAATGGTGTGTCTGAGTGTGCGAGTGTGTTTGCAGTTGTTTCTGAGTGTGTGCGAGTGTCTCTGAGTGTTTCTGAGTGTGTCAGAGTGTATCTGAGTGTGTCTGGGTTTGTGCAAGTGTCTCTCAGTGTGCGTGAGTGTGCCTGAGTATATATTTTAGGTCTGATTGTTTGACAGTGTTTGCAGGTGTGTCTGAGTGTATGCGATTGCGTCTGAGCGTGTCTGACTGTGTCTGAGTGTGTCTGAGTGTGTCTAAGTGTGTCTGGCTTTGTCAGAGTGCTTCTGAGTGTGTCTGAGAATATCTGTGTGTGTGTGAATGTGTCTGGGTGTGTGAGAGCGTGTCTGAATGTGTGTGAATGTTTCTGAGTGTGTCTGGATGTGTGGGAGTGTGCTTGAGTGTGTCTGAGTGTGAGTGTGTTCGAGTGTGCTCAAGTGTGTCTGAGGGTGTGCGAGTGTGTCTGTGCATCTGTCAGTGTGCCTGAGTGTGTCTGAGCGTGTCTGAGTCTGTCTGAGCGTGTCTGGGGGTGTGGGACTGCGCTTGAGTGTTTAAGTGTGTCTGGCTGTGTGCGAGTGTGTCTGAGTGTTTCTGAGCGTATCTGAGTGTTAGTGAATGTGTCTGGGTGTGTGCAAATGGTGTGTCTGAGTGTGCGAGTGTGTTTGCAGTTGTTTCTGAGCGTGTGCGAGTGTCTCTGAGTGTCTCAGAGCATATCTGAGTGTGTCTGGGTTTGTGTGAGTGTGTCTCAATGTGCGTGAGTGTGCCTGAGCTTATAGTTATGGGTCTGATTGTTTGGCAGTGTTTGCAGGTGTGTCTGAGTGTATGCGACTGTGTCTGAGCGTGTCTGACTGTGTCTGAGTGTGTCTGAGTGTGTCTAAGTGTGTCTGGCTTTGTCAGAGTGTTTCTGAGTGTGTCTGAGAATATCTGTGTGTGTGCGAATGTGTCTGGGCGTGTGAGAGTGTGTCTGAATGTGTGCGAATGTTTCTGAGTGTGTCTGGATGTGTGGGAGTGTGCTTGAGTGTGTCTGAGTGTGAGTGTGTTTGAGTGTGCTCAAGTGTGTCTGAGGGTGTGCGAATGTGTCTGAGCATCTGTCAGTGTGCCTGAGTGTGTCTGAGCGTGTCTGAGTCTGTCTAAGTGTGTCTGGCTTTGTGAGAGTTTTTCTGAGTGTGTCTGAGAATATCTGTGTGTGTGTGAACGTGTCTGGGCGTGTGAGAGTGTGGCTGAATCTGTTCAAATGTTTCTGAGTGTGTCTGGGGATGTGTGGGAGTGTGCTTGGGTGTGTGTGACTGTGTCTAAGTGTGCTTGAGTGTGCTCAAGTGTGTCTGAGGGTGTGCGAGTGTGTCTGAGCATCTCTCGGTGTGCCTGAGTGGGCTTGAGTGTGACTGAGTGTGTCTGGGGGTGTGGGACTGTGCTTGAGTGTGTGTCGGAGTGTGTTTAAGTGTGTCTGGCTGTGTGCGTGAGTGTCTTACTGTGTCTGAGCGTATCTGAGTGTTAGTGAATGTGTCTGGGTGTGTGCAAATGGTGTATCTGAGTGTGCGAGTGTGTTTGCAGTTGTTTCTGAGCGTGTGCGAGTGTCTCTGAGTGTCTCAGAGCATATCTGAGTGTGTCTGGGTTTGTGCGAGTGTGTCTCAATGTGCGTGAGTGTGCCTGAGCTTATAGTTATGGGTCTGATTGTTTGGCAGTGTTTGCAGGTGTGTCTGAGTGTATGCGACTGTGTCTGAGCGTGTCTGACTGTGTCTGAGTGTGTCTGAGTGTGTCTAAGTGTGTCTGGCTTTGTCAGAGTGTTTCTGAGTGTGTCTGAGAATATCTGTGTGTGTGCGAATGTGTCTGGGCGTGTGAGAGTGTGTCTGAATGTGTGCGAATGTTTCTGAGTGTGTCTGGATGTGTGGGAGTGTGCTTGAGTGTGTCTGAGTGTGAGTGTGTTTGAGTGTGCTCAAGTGTGTCTGAGGGTGTGCGAGTGTGTCTGAGCGTCTGTCAGTGTGCCTGAGTGTGTCTGAGCGTGTCTGAGTCTGTCTGAGCGTGTCTGGGGGTGTGGGACTGCGCTTGAGTGTTTAAGTGTGTCTGGCTGTGTGCGAGTGTGTCTGAGTGTTTCTGAGCGTATCTGAGAGTGAGCGAATGTGTCTGGGTGTGTGCAAATGGTGTGTCTGAGTGTGCGAGTGTGTTTGCAGTTGTTTCTGAGTGTGTGCGAGTGTCTCTGAGTGTTTCTGAGTGTGTCAGATTGTATCTGAGTGTGTCTGGGTTTGTGCAAGTGTCTCTCAGTGTGCGTGAGTGTGCCTGAGTATATATTTTAGGTCTGATTGTTTGACAGTGTTTGCAGGTGTGTCTGAGTGTATGCAATTGCGTCTGAGCGTGTCTGACAGTGTCTGAGTGTGTCTGAGTGTGTCTAAGTGTGTCTGGCTTTGTCAGAGTGCTTCTGAGTGTGTCTGAGAATATCTGTGTGTGTGTGAATGTGTCTGGGTGTGTGAGAGCGTGTCTGAATGTGTGTGAATGTTTCTGAGTGTGTCTGGATGTGTGGGAGTGTGCTTGAGTGTGTCTGAGTGTGAGTGTGTTCGAGTGTGCTCAAGTGTGTCTGAGGGTGTGCGAGTGTGTCTGTGCATCTGTCAGTGTGCCTGAGTGTGTCTGAGCGTGTCTGAGTCTGTCTGAGCGTGTCTGGGGGTGTGGGACTGCGCTTGAGTGTTTAAGTGTGTCTGGCTGTGTGCGAGTGTGTCTGAGTGTTTCTGAGCGTATCTGAGTGTTAGTGAATGTGTCTGGGTGTGTGCAAATGGTGTGTCTGAGTGTGCGAGTGTGTTTGCAGTTGTTTCTGAGCGTGTGCGAGTGTCTCTGAGTGTCTCAGAGCATATCTGAGTGTGTCTGGGTTTGTGTGAGTGTGTCTCAATGTGCGTGAGTGTGCCTGAGCTTATAGTTATGGGTCTGATTGTTTGGCAGTGTTTGCAGGTGTGTCTGAGTGTATGCGACTGTGTCTGAGCGTGTCTGACTGTGTCTGAGTGTGTCTGAGTGTGTCTAAGTGTGTCTGGCTTTGTCAGAGTGTTTCTGAGTGTGTCTGAGAATATCTGTGTGTGTGCGAATGTGTCTGGGCGTGTGAGAGTGTGTCTGAATGTGTGCGAATGTTTCTGAGTGTGTCTGGATGTGTGGGAGTGTGCTTGAGTGTGTCTGAGTGTGAGTGTGTTTGAGTGTGCTCAAGTGTGTCTGAGGGTGTGCGAGTGTGTCTGAGCGTCTGTCAGTGTGCCTGAGTGTGTCTGAGCGTGTCTGAGTCTGTCTGAGCGTGTCTGGGGGTGTGGGACTGCGCTTGAGTGTTTAAGTGTGTCTGGCTGTGTGCGAGTGTGTCTGAGTGTTTCTGAGCGTATCTGAGTGTTAGTGAATGTGTCTGGGTGTGTGCAAATGGTGTGTCTGAGTGTGCGAGTGTGTTTGCAGTTGTTTCTGAGCGTGTGCGAGTGTCTCTGAGTGTCTCAGAGCATATCTGAGTGTGTCTGGGTTTGTGTGAGTGTGTCTCAATGTGCGTGAGTGTGCCTGAGCTTATAGTTATGGGTCTGATTGTTTGGCAGTGTTTGCAGGTGTGTCTGAGTGTATGCGACTGTGTCTGAGCTTGTCTGACTGTGTCTGAGTGTGTCTGAGTGTGTCTAAGTGTGTCTGGCTTTGTCAGAGTGTTTCTGAGTGTGTCTGAGAATATCTGTGTGTGTGCGAATGTGTCTGGGCGTGTGAGAGTGTGTCTGAATGTGTGCGAATGTTTCTGAGTGTGTCTGGATGTGTGGGAGTGTGCTTGAGTGTGTCTGAGTGTGAGTGTGTTTGAGTGTGCTCAAGTGTGTCTGGCTGTGTGCGAGTGTGTCTGAGCATCTGTCAGTGTGCCTGAGTGTGTCTGAGCGTGTCTGAGTCTGTCTAAGTGTGTCTGGCTTTGTGAGAGTTTTTCTGAGTGTGTCTGAGAATATCTGTGTGTGTGTGAACGTGTCTGGGCGTGTGAGAGTGTGGCTGAATCTGTTCAAATGTTTCTGAGTGTGTCTGGGGATGTGTGGGAGTGTGCTTGGGTGTGTGTGACTGTGTCTAAGTGTGCTTGAGTGTGCTCAAGTGTGTCTGAGGGTGTGCGAGTGTGTCTGAGCATCTCTCAGTGTGCCTGAGTGGGCTTGAGTGTGACTGAGTGTGTCTGGGGGTGTGGGACTGTGCTTGAGTGTGTGTCGGAGTGTGTTTAAGTGTGTCTGGCTGTGTGCGTGAGTGTCTTACTGTGTCTGAGCGTATCTGAGTGTTAGTGAATGTGTCTGGGTGTGCGCAAATGGTGTATCTGAGTGTGCGAGTGTGTTTGCAGTTGTTTCTGAGCGTGTGCGAGTGTCTCTGAGTGTTTCTGAGTGTGTCAGAGTGTATCTGAGTGTGTCTGGGTTTGTGCAAGTGTCTCTCAGTGTGCGTGAGTGTGCCTGAGCTTATAGTTATGGGTCTGATTGTTTGGCAGTGTTTGCAGGTGTGTCTGAGTGTATGCGATTGCGTCTGAGCGTGTCTGACTGTGTCTGAGTGTGTCTGAGTGTGTCTAAGTGTGTCTGGCTTTGTCAGAGTGTTTCTGAGTGTGTCTGAGAATATCTGTGTGTGTGCGAATGTGTCTGGGCGTGTGAGAGTGTGTCTGAATGTGTGCGAATGTTTCTGAGTGTGTCTGGATGTGTGGGAGTGTGCTTGAGTGTGTCTGAGTGCGTTTGAGTGTGCCTGAGGGTGTGCGAGTGTGTCTGAGCGTCTGTCAGTGTGCCTGAGTGTGTCTGAGTGTGTCTGAGTCTGTCTGAGCGTGTCTGGGGGTGTGGGACTGCGCTTGAGTGTTTAAGTGTGTCTGGCTGTGTGCTAGTGTGTCTGAGTCTTTCTGAGCGTATCTGAGAGTGAGCGAATGTGTCTGGCTGTGTGCGAGTGTGTCTCAGTGTTTCTGAGTCTGTCTGAGTGTGTCTCTGCTTGTCTGAGTGTGTCTGAGTGTGACTGAGTGTGTCTGAGTGTGTGTGAGTGTGTGTGAATGTGTCTGAGTGTTTCTGGGTGTGCCTGAGTGTGTCTGAGCCTGTCGCAGTGTGTCTGAGTCTGTCTGGGTTTGTGCGAGTGTGTCTCAGTGTGCGTGAGTGTGCCTGAGCATATATTTATGGGTCTGGTTGTTTGTCAGTGTTTGCAGGTGTGTCTGAGTGTATGCGATTGTGTCTGAGTGTGTCTGAGTGTGTCTGAGTGTGATGAGTGTGTCTAAGTGTGTCTGGCTTTGTGAGAGTGTATCTGAGTGTGTCTGTGAATATCTGTGTGTGCAAATGTGTCTGGGTGTGTGCGAGTGTGCCTGAGTGTGCCTGAGTGTGTCTGAGAGTGTGTGAGTGTTTCTGAGTGTGTAAGAGTGTGTCTGAATGTGTGTGAATGTTTCTGAGTGTGTCTGGATGTGTGGGAGTGTGCTTGAGTGTGTCTGAGTGTGTCTGAGTGTGTTTGAGTGTGCTCAAGTGTGTCTGAGGGTGTGCGAGTGTGTCTGAGCGTCTGTCAGTGTGCCTGAGTGTGTCTGAGCCTGTCTGAGTCTGTCTGAGCGTGTCTGGGGGTGTGGGACTGCGCTTGAGTGTTCAAGTGTGTCTGGCTGTGTGCGAGTGTGTCTCAGTGTTTCTGAGTGTGTCTGAGTGTGTCTCTGCTTGTCTGAGTGCGTCTGAGCGTGTCTCTGCTTGTCTGAGTGCGTCTGAGCGTGACTGAGTGTGTCTGAGTGTGTGTGAGTGTTTCTGGGTGTGCCTGAATGTGTCTGAGCGTGTCAGAGTGTGTCTGAGTGTGTCTGGGTTTGTGCAAGTGTGTCTCAGTGTGCGTGAGTGTGCCTGAGCATATATTTATGGGTCTGGGTGTTTGTCAGTGTTTGCAGGTGTGTCTGAGTGTCTGCGATTGTGTCTGAGTCTGTCTGAGTGTGTCTGAGAGTGTCTGAGTGTGATGAGTGTGTCTAAGTGTGTCTGGCTTTGTGAGAGTGTTTCTGAGTGTGTCTGAGAATATCTGTGTGTGTGCGAATGTGTCTGGGTGTGTGAGAGTGTGGCTGAATGTGTGCAAATGTTTCTGAGTGTGTCTGGGGATGTGTGGGAGTGTGCTTGGGTATGTGTGACTGTGTCTAAGTGTGTTTGAGTGTGCTCAAGTGTGTCTGAGGGTGTGCGAGTGTGTCTGAGCATCTCTCAGTGTGCCTGAGTGGGCTTGAGTGTGACTGAGCGTGTCTGGGGGTGTGGGACTGTGCTTGAGTGTGTGTCGGAGTGTGTTTAAGTGTGTCTGGCTGTGTGCGTGTGTGTCTTACTGTGTCTGAGCGTATCTGAGTGTTAGTGAATGTGTCTGGGTGTGTGCAAATGGTGTGTCGGACTGTGCGAGTGTGTTTGCAGTTGTTTCTGAGCGTGTGCGAGTGTCTCTGAGTGTCTCAGAGCGTATCTGAGTGTGTCTGGGTTTGTGCGAGTGTGTCTCAATGTGCGTGAGTGTGCCTGAGCTTATAGTTATGGGTCTGATTGTATGGCAGTGTTTGCAGGTGTGTCTGAGTGTATGCGATTGCGTCTGAGCGTGTCTGACTGTGTCTGAGTGTGATGAGTGTGTCTGTGTCTGGCTTTGTGAGAGTGTTTCTGAGTGTGTCTGAGAATATCTGTGTGTGTGCGAATGTGTCTGGGTGTGTGAGAGCGTGTCTGAATGTGTGCGAATGTTTCTGAGTGTGTCTGGATGTGTGGGAGTGTGCTTGAGTGTGTCTGAGTGTGTCTGAGTGTGTTTGAGTGTGCTCAAGTGTGTCTGAGGGTGTGCGAGTGTGTCTGAGCGTCTGTCAGTGTGCCTGAGTGTGTCTGAGCGTGTCTGAGTCTGTCTGAGCGTGGTTGGGCTGTGGGACTGCACTTGAGTGTTTAAGTGTTTCTGGTTGTGTGCGAGTGTGTCTGAGTGTTTCTGAGCGTATCTGAGAGTGAGTGAATGTGTCTGGGTGTGTGGGAGTGTGTCTCAGTGTGCGTGAGTGTGTCTGAGTGTGTCTCTGCTTGTCTGAGTGCGTCTGAGCGTGACTGAGTGTGTCTGAGTGTGTCTGAGTGTGTCTGAGTGTGATGAGTGTGTCTAAGTGTGTCTGGCTTTGTGAGAATGTGTCTGAGTGTGTCTGTGAATATCTGTGTGTGTGCGAATGTGTCTGGGTGTGTGCAAGTGTCTCTGAGTGTGCCTGAGTGTGTCTGAGAGTGTGTGAGTATTTCTGACTGAGTGTTTCTGAGTGTGTAAGAGTGTGTCTGAATGTGTGCAAATGTTTCTGAGTGTGTCTGTATGTGTGGGAGTGTGCTTGAGTGTGTCTGAGTGTGTCTGAGTGTGTTTGAGTGTGCTCAAGTGTGTCTGAGGGTGTGCGAGTGTGTCTGAGCGTCTGTCAGTGTGCCTGAGTGTGTCTGAGCGTGTCTGAGTCTGTCTGAGCGTGTCTAGGGGTGTGGGACTGCGCTTGAGTGTTTAAGTGTGTCTGGCTGTGTGCGAGTGTGTCTGAGTGTTTCTGAGCGTATCTGAGTGTTAGTGAATGTGTCTGGGTGTGTGCAAATGGTGTATCTGAGTGTGCGAGTGTGTTTGCAGTTGTTTCTGAGCGTGTGCGAGTGTCTCTGAGTGTCTCAGAGCATATCTGAGTGTGTCTGGGTTTGTGCGAGTGTGTCTCAATGTGCGTGAGTGTGCCTGAGCTTATAGTTATGGGTCTGATTGTTTGGCAGTGTTTGCAGGTGTGTCTGAGTGTATGCGACTGTGTCTGAGCGTGTCTGACTGTGTCTGAGTGTGTCTGAGTGTGTCTAAGTGTGTCTGGCTTTGTCAGAGTGTTTCTGAGTGTGTCTGAGAATATCTGTGTGTGTGCGAATGTGTCTGGGCGTGTGAGAGTGTGTCTGAATGTGTGCGAATGTTTCTGAGTGTGTCTGGATGTGTGGGAGTGTGCTTGAGTGTGTCTGAGTGTGAGTGTGTTTGAGTGTGCTCAAGTGCGTCTGAGGGTGTGCGAGTGTGTCTGAGCATCTGTCAGTGTGCCTGAGTGGGCTTGAGTGTGACTGAGTGTGTCTGGGGGTGTGGGACTGTGCTTGAGTGTGTGTCAGAGTGTGTTTAAGTGTGTCTGGCTGTGTGCGAGTGTGTCTGAGTGTTTCTGAGCGTATCTGAGAGTGAGCGAATGTGTCTGGGTGTGTGCAAATGGTGTGTCTGAGTGTGCGAGTGTGTTTGCAGTTGTTTCTGAGCGTGTGCGAGTGTCTCTGAGTGTCTCAGAGCATATCTGAGTGTGTCTGGGTTTGTGCGAGTGTGTCTCAATGTGCGTGAGTGTGCCTGAGCTTATAGTTATGGGTCTGATTGTATGGCAGTGTTTGCAGGTGTGTCTGAGTGTATGTGACTGTGTCTGAGCGTGTCTGACTGTGTCTGAGTGTGTCTGAGTGTGTCTAAGTGTGTCTGGCTTTGTCAGAGTGTTTCTGAGTGTGTCTGAGAATATCTGTGTGTGTGCGAATGTGTCTGGGCGTGTGAGAGTGTGTCTGAATGTGTGCGAATGTTTCTGAGTGTGTCTGGATGTGTGGGAGTGTGCTTGAGTGTGTCTGAGTGTGAGTGTGTTTGAGTGTGCTCAAGTGTGTCTGAGGGTGTGCGAGTGTGTCTGAGCGTCTGTCAGTGTGCCTGAGTGTGTCTGAGCGTGTCTGAGTCTGTCTGAGCGTGTCTGGGGGTGTGGGACTGCGCTTGAGTGTTTAAGTGTGTCTGGCTGTGTGCGAGTGTGTCTGAGTGTTTCTGAGCGTATCTGAGAGTGAGCGAATGTGTCTGGGTGTGTGCAAATGGTGTGTCTGAGTGTGCGAGTGTGTTTGCAGTTGTTTCTGAGCGTGTGCGAGTGTCTCTGAGTGTTTCTGAGTGTGTCAGAGTGTATCTGAGTGTGTCTGGGTTTGTGCAAGTGTCTCTCAGTGTGCGTGAGTGTGCCTGAGTATATATTTTAGGTCTGATTGTTTGACAGTGTTTGCAGGTGTGTCTGAGTGTATGCGATTGCGTCTGAGCGTGTCTGACTGTGTCTGAGTGTGTCTGAGTGTGTCTAAGTGTGTCTGGCTTTGTCAGAGTGCTTCTGAGTGTGTCTGAGAATATCTGTGTGTGTGCGAATGTGTCTGGGTGTGTGAGAGCGTGTCTGAATGTGTGTGAATGTTTCTGAGTGTGTCTGGATGTGTGGGAGTGTGCTTGAGTGTGTCTGAGTGTGAGTGTGTTTGAGTGTGCTCAAGTGTGTCTGAGGGTGTGCGAGTGTGTCTGTGCATCTGTCAGTGTGCCTGAGTGTGTCTGAGCGTGTCTGAGTCTGTCTGAGTGTGTCTGGGGGTGTGGGACTGCGCTTGAGTGTTTAAGTGTGTCTGGCTGTGTGCGAGTGTGTCTGAGTGTTTCTGAGCGTATCTGAGTGTTAGTGAATGTGTCTGGGTGTGTGCAAATGGTGTATCTGAGTGTGCGAGTGTGTTTGCAGTTGTTTCTGAGCGTGTGCGAGTGTCTCTGAGTGTCTCAGAGCATATCTGAGTGTGTCTGGGTTTGTGTGAGTGTGTCTCAATGTGCGTGAGTGTGCCTGAGCTTATAGTTATGGGTCTGATTGTTTGGCAGTGTTTGCAGGTGTGTCTGAGTGTATGCGACTGTGTCTGAGCGTGTCTGACTGTGTCTGAGTGTGTCTGAGTGTGTCTAAGTGTGTCTGGCTTTGTCAGAGTGTTTCTGAGTGTGTCTGAGAATATCTGTGTGTGTGCGAATGTGTCTGGGCGTGTGAGAGTGTGTCTGAATGTGTGCGAATGTTTCTGAGTGTGTCTGGATGTGTGGGAGTGTGCTTGAGTGTGTCTGAGTGTGAGTGTGTTTGAGTGTGCTCAAGTGTGTCTGAGGGTGTGTGAGTGTGTCTGAGCATCTGTCAGTGTGTCTGAGCGTGTCTGAGTCTGTCTAAGTGTGTCTGGCTTTGTGAGAGTTTTTCTGAGTGTGTCTGAGAATATCTGTGTGTGTGTGAACGTGTCTGGGCGTGTGAGAGTGTGGCTGAATCTGTTCAAATGTTTCTGAGTGTGTCTGGGGATGTGTGGGAGTGTGCTTGGTGTGTGTGACTGTGTCTAAGTGTGCTTGAGTGTGCTCAAGTGTGTCTGAGGGTGTGCGAGTGTGTCTGAGCATCTCTCAGTGTGCCTGAGTGGGCTTGAGTGTGACTGAGTGTGTCTGGGGGTGTGGGACTGTGCTTGAGTGTGTGTCGGAGTGTGTTTAAGTGTGTCTGGCTGTGTGCGAGTGTGTCTGAGTGTTTCTGAGCGTATCTGAGAGTGAGCGAATGTGTCTGGGTGTGTGCAAATGGTGTGTCTGAGTGTGCGAGTGTGTTTGCAGTTGTTTCTGAGCGTGTGCGAGTGTCTCTGAGTGTCTCAGAGCATATCTGAGTGTGTCTGGGTTTGTGCAAGTGTCTCTCAGTGTGCGTGAGTGTGCCTGAGCTTATAGTTATGGGTCTGATTGTTTGGCAGTGTTTGCAGGTGTGTCTGAGTGTATGCGATTGCGTCTGAGCGTGTCTGACTGTGTCTGAGTGTGTCTGAGTGTGTCTAAGTGTGTCTGGCTTTGTCAGAGTGCTTCTGAGTGTGTCTGAGAATATCTGTGTGTGTGCGAATGTGTCTGGGTGTGTGAGAGCGTGTCTGAATGTGTGTGAATGTTTCTGAGTGTGTCTGGATGTGTGGGAGTGTGCTTGAGTGTGTCTGAGTGTGAGTGTGTTTGAGTGTGCTCAAGTGTGTCTGAGGGTGTGCGAGTGTGTCTGTGCATCTGTCAGTGTGCCTGAGTGTGTCTGAGCGTGTCTGAGTCTGTCTGAGCGTGTCTGGGGGTGTGGGACTGCGCTTGAGTGTTTAAGTGTGTCTGGCTGTGTGCGAGTGTGTCTGAGTGTTTCTGAGCGTATCTGAGTGTTAGTGAATGTGTCTGGGTGTGTGCAAATGGTGTATCTGAGTGTGCGAGTCTGTTTGCAGTTGTTTCTGAGCGTGTGCGAGTGTCTCTGAGTGTCTCAGAGCATATCTGAGTGTGTCTGGGTTTGTGTGAGTGTGTCTCAATGTGCGTGAGTGTGCCTGAGCTTATAGTTATGGGTCTGATTGTTTGGCAGTGTTTGCAGGTGTGTCTGAGTGTATGCGACTGTGTCTGAGCGTGTCTGACTGTGTCTGGGTGTGTCTGAGTGTGTCTAAGTGTGTCTGGCTTTGTCAGAGTGTTTCTGAGTGTGTCTGAGAATATCTGTGTGTGTGTGAACGTGTCTGGGCGTGTGAGAGTGTGGCTGAATCTGTTCAAATGTTTCTGAGTGTGTCTGGGGATGTGTGGGAGTGTGCTTGGGTGTGTGTGACTGTGTCTAAGTGTGCTTGAGTGTGCTCAAGTGTGTCTGAGGGTGTGCGAGTGTGTCTGAGCATCTCTCAGTGTGCCTGAGTGGGCTTGAGTGTGACTGAGTGTGTCTGGGGGTGTGGGACTGTGCTTGAGTGTGTGTCGGAGTGTGTTTAAGTGTGTCTGGCTGTGTGCGTGAGTGTCTTACTGTGTCTGAGCGTATCTGAGTGTTAGTGAATGTGTCTGGGTGTGTGCAAATGGTGTATCTGAGTGTGCGAGTGTGTTTGCAGTTGTTTCTGAGCGTGTGCGAGTGTCTCTGAGTGTCTCAGAGCATATCTGAGTGTGTCTGGGTTTGTGTGAGTGTGTCTCAATGTGCGTGAGTGTGCCTGAGCTTATAGTTATGGGTCTGATTGTATGGCAGTGTTTGCAGGTGTGTCTGAGTATATGCGACTGTGTCTGAGCGTGTCTGACTGTGTCTGAGTGTGTCTGAGTGTGTCTAAGTGTGTCTGGCTTTGTCAGAGTGTTTCTGAGTGTGTCTGAGAATATCTGTGTGTGTGCGAATGTGTCTGGGCGTGTGAGAGTGTGTCTGAATGTGTGTGAATGTTTCTGAGTGTGTCTGGATGTGTGGGAGTGTGCTTGAGTGTGTCTGAGTGTGAGTGTGTTTGAGTGTGCTCAAGTGTGTCTGAGGGTGTGCGAGTGTGTCTGAGCATCTGTCAGTGTGCCTGAGTGTGTCTGAGCGTGTCTGAGTCTGTCTAAGTGTGTCTGGCTTTGTGAGAGTTTTTCTGAGTGTGTCTGAGAATATCTGTGTGTGTGTGAACGTGTCTGGGCGTGTGAGAGTGTGGCTGAATCTGTTCAAATGTTTCTGAGTGTGTCTGGGGATGTGTGGGAGTGTGCTTGGGTGTGTGTGACTGTGTCTAAGTGTGCTTGAGTGTGCTCAAGTGTGTCTGAGGGTGTGCGAGTGTGTCTGAGCATCTCTCAGTGTGCCTGAGTGGGCTTGAGTGTGACTGAGTGTGTCTGGGGGTGTGGGACTGTGCTTGAGTGTGTGTCGGAGTGTGTTTAAGTGTGTCTGGCTGTGTGCGAGTGTGTCTGAGTGTTTCTGAGCGTATCTGAGAGTGAGCGAATGTGTCTGGGTGTGTGCAAATGGTGTGTCTGAGTGTGCGAGTGTGTTTGCAGTTGTTTCTGAGCGTGTGCGAGTGTCTCTGAGTGTCTCAGAGCATATCTGAGTGTGTCTGGGTTTGTGCGAGTGTGTCTCAATGTGCGTGAGTGTGCCTGAGCTTATAGTTATGGGTCTGATTGAATGGCAGTGTTTGCAGGTGTGTCTGAGTGTATGCGACTGTGTCTGAGCGTGTCTGACTGTGTCTGAGTGTGTCTGAGTGTGTCTAAGTGTGTCTGGCTTTGTCAGAGTGCTTCTGAGTGTGTCTGAGAATATCTGTGTGTGTGCGAATGTGTCTGGGCGTGTGAGAGTGTGTCTGAATGTGTGTGAATGTTTCTGAGTGTGTCTGGATGTGTGGGAGTGTGCTTGAGTGTGTCTGAGTGTGAGTGTGTTTGAGTGTGCTCAAGTGTGTCTGAGGGTGTGCGAGTGTGTCTGTGCATCTGTCAGTGTGCCTGAGTGTGTCTGAGCGTGTCTGAGTCTGTCTGAGCGTGTCTGGGGGTGTGGGACTGCGCTTGAGTGTTTAAGTGTGTCTGGCTGTGTGCGAGTGTGTCTGAGTGTTTCTGAGCGTATCTGAGCGTTAGTGAATGTGTCTGGGTGTGTGCAAATGG
This sequence comes from Pseudopipra pipra, assembly GCF_036250125.1. Classification (NCBI taxonomy): domain Eukaryota; kingdom Metazoa; phylum Chordata; class Aves; order Passeriformes; family Pipridae; genus Pseudopipra; species Pseudopipra pipra. The sequence goes on along the minus strand of NC_087570.1, from coordinate 8,127,024 downwards.
TGTATCTGAGTGTGCGAGTGTGTTTGCAGTTGTTTCTGAGCGTGTGCGAGTGTCTCTGAGTGTCTCAGAGCATATCTGAGTGTGTCTGGGTTTGTGTGAGTGTGTCTCAATGTGCGTGAGTGTGCCTGAGCTTATAGTTATGGGTCTGATTGTTTGGCAGTGTTTGCAGGTGTGTCTGAGTGTATGCGACTGTGTCTGAGCGTGTCTGACTGTGTCTGAGTGTGTCTGAGTGTGTCTAAGTGTGTCTGGCTTTGTCAGAGTGTTTCTGAGTGTGTCTGAGAATATCTGTGTGTGTGTGAACGTGTCTGGGCGTGTGAGAGTGTGGCTGAATCTGTTCAAATGTTTCTGAGTGTGTCTGGGGATGTGTGGGAGTGTGCTTGGGTGTGTGTGACTGTGTCTAAGTGTGCTTGAGTGTGCTCAAGTGTGTCTGAGGGTGTGCGAGTGTGTCTGAGCATCTCTCAGTGTGCCTGAGTGGGCTTGAGTGTGACTGAGTGTGTCTGGGGGTGTGGGACTGTGCTTGAGTGTGTGTCGGAGTGTGTTTAAGTGTGTCTGGCTGTGTGCGTGAGTGTCTTACTGTGTCTGAGCGTATCTGAGTGTTAGTGAATGTGTCTGGGTGTGTGCAAATGGTGTATCTGAGTGTGCGAGTGTGTTTGCAGTTGTTTCTGAGCGTGTGCGAGTGTCTCTGAGTGTCTCAGAGCATATCTGAGTGTGTCTGGGTTTGTGCGAGTGTGTCTCAATGTGCGTGAGTGTGCCTGAGCTTATAGTTATGGGTCTGATTGTATGGCAGTGTTTGCAGGTGTGTCTGAGTGTATGCGACTGTGTCTGAGCGTGTCTGACTGTGTCTGAGTGTGTCTGAGTGTGTCTAAGTGTGTCTGGCTTTGTCAGAGTGTTTCTGAGTGTGTCTGAGAATATCTGTGTGTGTGCGAATGTGTCTGGGCGTGTGAGAGTGTGTCTGAATGTGTGCGAATGTTTCTGAGTGTGTCTGGATGTGTGGGAGTGTGCTTGAGTGTGTCTGAGTGTGAGTGTGTTTGAGTGTGCTCAAGTGTGTCTGAGGGTGTGCGAGTGTGTCTGTGCATCTGTCAGTGTGCCTGAGTGTGTCTGAGCGTGTCTGAGTCTGTCTGAGTGTGTCTGGGGGTGTGGGACTGCGCTTGAGTGTTTAAGTGTGTCTGGCTGTGTGCGAGTGTGTCTGAGTGTTTCTGAGCGTATCTGAGTGTTAGTGAATGTGTCTGGGTGTGTGCAAATGGTGTATCTGAGTGTGCGAGTGTGTTTGCAGTTGTTTCTGAGCGTGTGCGAGTGTCTCTGAGTGTCTCAGAGCATATCTGAGTGTGTCTGGGTTTGTGTGAGTGTGTCTCAATGTGCGTGAGTGTGCCTGAGCTTATAGTTATGGGTCTGATTGTTTGGCAGTGTTTGCAGGTGTGTCTGAGTGTATGCGACTGTGTCTGAGCGTGTCTGACTGTGTCTGAGTGTGTCTGAGTGTGTCTAAGTGTGTCTGGCTTTGTCAGAGTGTTTCTGAGTGTGTCTGAGAATATCTGTGTGTGTGCGAATGTGTCTGGGCGTGTGAGAGTGTGTCTGAATGTGTGCGAATGTTTCTGAGTGTGTCTGGATGTGTGGGAGTGTGCTTGAGTGTGTCTGAGTGTGAGTGTGTTTGAGTGTGCTCAAGTGTGTCTGAGGGTGTGTGAGTGTGTCTGAGCATCTGTCAGTGTGCCTGAGTGTGTCTGAGCGTGTCTGAGTCTGTCTAAGTGTGTCTGGCTTTGTGAGAGTTTTTCTGAGTGTGTCTGAGAATATCTGTGTGTGTGTGAACGTGTCTGGGCGTGTGAGAGTGTGGCTGAATCTGTTCAAATGTTTCTGAGTGTGTCTGGGGATGTGTGGGAGTGTGCTTGGGTGTGTGTGACTGTGTCTAAGTGTGCTTGAGTGTGCTCAAGTGTGTCTGAGGGTGTGCGAGTGTGTCTGAGCATCTCTCAGTGTGCCTGAGTGGGCTTGAGTGTGACTGAGTGTGTCTGGGGGTGTGGGACTGTGCTTGAGTGTGTGTCGGAGTGTGTTTAAGTGTGTCTGGCTGTGTGCGTGAGTGTCTTACTGTGTCTGAGCGTATCTGAGTGTTAGTGAATGTGTCTGGGTGTGTGCAAATGGTGTATCTGAGTGTGCGAGTCTGTTTGCAGTTGTTTCTGAGCGTGTGCGAGTGTCTCTGAGTGTCTCAGAGCATATCTGAGTGTGTCTGGGTTTGTGTGAGTGTGTCTCAATGTGCGTGAGTGTGCCTGAGCTTATAGTTATGGGTCTGATTGTATGGCAGTGTTTGCAGGTGTGTCTGAGTGTATGCGACTGTGTCTGAGCGTGTCTGACTGTGTCTGAGTGTGTCTGAGTGTGTCTAAGTGTGTCTGGCTTTGTCAGAGTGTTTCTGAGTGTGTCTGAGAATATCTGTGTGTGTGCGAATGTGTCTGGGCGTGTGAGAGTGTGTCTGAATGTGTGTGAATGTTTCTGAGTGTGTCTGGATGTGTGGGAGTGTGCTTGAGTGTGTCTGAGTGTGAGTGTGTTTGAGTGTGCTCAAGTGTGTCTGAGGGTGTGCGAGTGTGTCTGTGCATCTGTCAGTGTGCCTGAGTGTGTCTGAGCGTGTCTGAGTCTGTCTGAGCGTGTCTGGGGGTGTGGGACTGCGCTTGAGTGTTTAAGTGTGTCTGGCTGTGTGCGAGTGTGTCTGAGTGTTTCTGAGCGTATCTGAGTGTTAGTGAATGTGTCTGGGTGTGTGCAAATGGTGTGTCTGAGTGTGCGAGTGTGTTTGCAGTTGTTTCTGAGCGTGTGCGAGTGTCTCTGAGTGTCTCAGAGCATATCTGAGTGTGTCTGGGTTTGTGTGAGTGTGTCTCAATGTGCGTGAGTGTGCCTGAGCTTATAGTTATGGGTCTGATTGTTTGGCAGTGTTTGCAGGTGTGTCTGAGTGTATGCGACTGTGTCTGAGCGTGTCTGACTGTGTCTGAGTGTGTCTGAGTGTGTCTAAGTGTGTCTGGCTTTGTCAGAGTGTTTCTGAGTGTGTCTGAGAATATCTGTGTGTGTGTGAACGTGTCTGGGCGTGTGAGAGTGTGGCTGAATCTGTTCAAATGTTTCTGAGTGTGTCTGGGGATGTGTGGGAGTGTGCTTGGGTGTGTGTGACTGTGTCTAAGTGTGCTTGAGTGTGCTCAAGTGTGTCTGAGGGTGTGCGAGTGTGTCTGAGCATCTCTCAGTGTGCCTGAGTGGGCTTGAGTGTGACTGAGTGTGTCTGGGGGTGTGGGACTGTGCTTGAGTGTGTGTCGGAGTGTGTTTAAGTGTGTCTGGCTGTGTGCGTGAGTGTCTTACTGTGTCTGAGCGTATCTGAGTGTTAGTGAATGTGTCTGGGTGTGTGCAAATGGTGTATCTGAGTGTGCGAGTCTGTTTGCAGTTGTTTCTGAGCGTGTGCGAGTGTCTCTGAGTGTCTCAGAGCATATCTGAGTGTGTCTGGGTTTGTGTGAGTGTGTCTCAATGTGCGTGAGTGTGCCTGAGCTTATAGTTATGGGTCTGATTGTATGGCAGTGTTTGCAGGTGTGTCTGAGTGTATGCGACTGTGTCTGAGCGTGTCTGACTGTGTCTGAGTGTGTCTGAGTGTGTCTAAGTGTGTCTGGCTTTGTCAGAGTGTTTCTGAGTGTGTCTGAGAATATCTGTGTGTGTGCGAATGTGTCTGGGCGTGTGAGAGTGTGTCTGAATGTGTGCGAATGTTTCTGAGTGTGTCTGGATGTGTGGGAGTGTGCTTGAGTGTGTCTGAGTGTGAGTGTGTTTGAGTGTGCTCAAGTGTGTCTGAGGGTGTGCGAGTGTGTCTGAGCATCTGTCAGTGTGCCTGAGTGTGTCTGAGCGTGTCTGAGTCTGTCTAAGTGTGTCTGGCTTTGTGAGAGTTTTTCTGAGTGTGTCTGAGAATATCTGTGTGTGTGTGAACGTGTCTGGGCGTGTGAGAGTGTGGCTGAATCTGTTCAAATGTTTCTGAGTGTGTCTGGGGATGTGTGGGAGTGTGCTTGGGTGTGTGTGACTGTGTCTAAGTGTGCTTGAGTGTGCTCAAGTGTGTCTGAGGGTGTGCGAGTGTGTCTGAGCATCTCTCAGTGTGCCTGAGTGGGCTTGAGTGTGACTGAGTGTGTCTGGGGGTGTGGGACTGTGCTTGAGTGTGTGTCGGAGTGTGTTTAAGTGTGTCTGGCTGTGTGCGAGTGTGTCTGAGTGTTTCTGAGCGTATCTGAGAGTGAGCGAATGTGTCTGGGTGTGTGCAAATGGTGTGTCTGAGTGTGCGAGTGTTTTTGCAGTTGTTTCTGAGCGTGTGCGAGTGTCTCTGAGTGTCTCAGAGCATATCTGAGTGTGTCTGGGTTTGTGCGAGTGTGTCTCAATGTGCGTGAGTGTGCCTGAGCTTATAGTTATGGGTCTGATTGAATGGCAGTGTTTGCAGGTGTGTCTGAGTGTATGCGACTGTGTCTGAGCGTGTCTGACTGTGTCTGAGTGTGTCTGAGTGTGTCTAAGTGTGTCTGGCTTTGTCAGAGTGCTTCTGAGTGTGTCTGAGAATATCTGTGTGTGTGCGAATGTGTCTGGGCGTGTGAGAGTGTGTCTGAATGTGTGTGAATGTTTCTGAGTGTGTCTGGATGTGTGGGAGTGTGCTTGAGTGTGTCTGAGTGTGAGTGTGTTTGAGTGTGCTCAAGTGTGTCTGAGGGTGTGCGAGTGTGTCTGTGCATCTGTCAGTGTGCCTGAGTGTGTCTGAGCGTGTCTGAGTCTGTCTGAGCGTGTCTGGGGGTGTGGGACTGCGCTTGAGTGTTTAAGTGTGTCTGGCTGTGTGCGAGTGTGTCTGAGTGTTTCTGAGCGTATCTGAGCGTTAGTGAATGTGTCTGGGTGTGTGCAAATGGTGTATCTGAGTGTGCGAGTGTGTTTGCAGTTGTTTCTGAGCGTGTGCGAGTGTCTCTGAGTGTCTCAGAGCATATCTGAGTGTGTCTGGGTTTGTGTGAGTGTGTCTCAATGTGCGTGAGTGTGCCTGAGCTTATAGTTATGGGTCTGATTGTTTGGCAGTGTTTGCAGGTGTGTCTGAGTGTATGCGACTGTGTCTGAGCGTGTCTGACTGTGTCTGAGTGTGTCTGAGTGTGTCTAAGTGTGTCTGGCTTTGTCAGAGTGTTTCTGAGTGTGTCTGAGAATATCTGTGTGTGTGTGAACGTGTCTGGGCGTGTGAGAGTGTGGCTGAATCTGTTCAAATGTTTCTGAGTGTGTCTGGGGATGTGTGGGAGTGTGCTTGGGTGTGTGTGACTGTGTCTAAGTGTGCTTGAGTGTGCTCAAGTGTGTCTGAGGGTGTGCGAGTGTGTCTGAGCATCTCTCAGTGTGCCTGAGTGGGCTTGAGTGTGACTGAGTGTGTCTGGGGGTGTGGGACTGTGCTTGAGTGTGTGTCGGAGTGTGTTTAAGTGTGTCTGGCTGTGTGCGTGAGTGTCTTACTGTGTCTGAGCGTATCTGAGTGTTAGTGAATGTGTCTGGGTGTGTGCAAATGGTGTATCTGAGTGTGCGAGTGTGTTTGCAGTTGTTTCTCAGCGTGTGCGAGTGTCTCTGAGTGTCTCAGAGCATATCTGAGTGTGTCTGGGTTTGTGCGAGTGTGTCTCAATGTGCGTGAGTGTGCCTGAGCTTATAGTTATGGGTCTGATTGTATGGCAGTGTTTGCAGGTGTGTCTGAGTGTATGCGACTGTGTCTGAGCATGTCTGACTGTGTCTGAGTGTGTCTGAGTGTGTCTAAGTGTGTCTGGCTTTGTCAGAGTGTTTCTGAGTGTGTCTGAGAATATCTGTGTGTGTGCGAATGTGTCTGGGCGTGTGAGAGTGTGTCTGAATGTGTGCGAATGTTTCTGAGTGTGTCTGGATGTGTGGGAGTGTGCTTGAGTGTGTCTGAGTGTGAGTGTGTTTGAGTGTGCTCAAGTGTGTCTGAGGGTGTGCGAGTGTGTCTGAGCATCTGTCAGTGTGCCTGAGTGTGTCTGAGCGTGTCTGAGTCTGTCTAAGTGTGTCTGGCTTTGTGAGAGTTTTTCTGAGTGTGTCTGAGAATATCTGTGTGTGTGTGAACGTGTCTGGGCGTGTGAGAGTGTGGCTGAATCTGTTCAAATGTTTCTGAGTGTGTCTGGGGATGTGTGGGAGTGTGCTTGGGTGTGTGTGACTGTGTCTAAGTGTGCTTGAGTGTGCTCAAGTGTGTCTGAGGGTGTGCGAGTGTGTCTGAGCATCTCTCAGTGTGCCTGAGTGGGCTTGAGTGTGACTGAGTGTGTCTGGGGGTGTGGGACTGTGCTTGAGTGTGTGTCGGAGTGTGTTTAAGTGTGTCTGGCTGTGTGCGAGTGTGTCTGAGTGTTTCTGAGCGTATCTGAGAGTGAGCGAATGTGTCTGGGTGTGTGCAAATGGTGTGTCTGAGTGTGCGAGTGTGTTTGCAGTTGTTTCTGAGCGTGTGCGAGTGTCTCTGAGTGTCTCAGAGCATATCTGAGTGTGTCTGGGTTTGTGCGAGTGTGTCTCAATGTGCGTGAGTGTGCCTGAGCTTATAGTTATGGGTCTGATTGTATGGCAGTGTTTGCAGGTGTGTCTGAGTGTATGCGACTGTGTCTGAGCGTGTCTGACTGTGTCTGAGTGTGTCTGAGTGTGTCTAAGTGTGTCTGGCTTTGTCAGAGTGTTTCTGAGTGTGTCTGAGAATATCTGTGTGTGTGCGAATGTGTCTGGGCGTGTGAGAGCGTGTCTGAATGTGTGCGAATGTTTCTGAGTGTGTCTGGATGTGTGGGAGTGTGCTTGAGTGTGTCTGAGTGTGAGTGTGTTTGAGTGTGCTCAAGTGTGTCTGAGGGTGTGCGAGTGTGTCTGAGCGTCTGTCAGTGTGCCTGAGTGTGTCTGAGCGTGTCTGAGTCTGTCTGAGCGTGTCTGGGGGTGTGGGACTGCGCTTGAGTGTTTAAGTGTGTCTGGCTGTGTGCGAGTGTGTCTGAGTGTTTCTGAGCGTATCTGAGAGTGAGCGAATGTGTCTGGGTGTGTGCAAATGGTGTGTCTGAGTGTGCGAGTGTGTTTGCAGTTGTTTCTGAGCGTGTGCGAGTGTCTCTGAGTGTTTCTGAGTGTGTCAGATTGTATCTGAGTGTGTCTGGGTTTGTGCAAGTGTCTCTCAGTGTGCGTGAGTGTGCCTGAGCTTATAGTTATGGGTCTGATTGTTTGACAGTGTTTGCAGGTGTGTCTGAGAGTATGCAATTGCGTCTGAGCGTGTCTGACTGTGTCTGAGTGTGTCTGAGTGTGTCTAAGTGTGTCTGGCTTTGTCAGAATGCTTCTGAGTGTGTCTGAGAATATCTGTGTGTGTGCGAATGTGTCTGGGTGTGTGAGAGCGTGTCTGAATGTGTGTGAATGTTTCTGAGTGTGTCTGGATGTGTGGGAGTGTGCTTGAGTGTGTCTGAGTGTGTCTGAGTGTGTTTGAGTGTGCTCAAGTGTGTCTGAGGGTGTGCGAGTGTGTCTGTGCATCTGTCAGTGTGCCTGAGTGTGTCTGAGCGTGTCTGAGTCTGTCTGAGCGTGTCTGGGGGTGTGGGACTGCGCTTGAGTGTTTAAGTGTGTCTGGCTGTGTGCGAGTGTGTCTGAGTGTTTCTGAGCGTATCTGAGTGTTAGTGAATGTGTCTGGGTGTGTGCAAATGGTGTATCTGAGTGTGCGAGTGTGTTTGCAGTTGTTTCTGAGCGTGTGCGAGTGTCTCTGAGTGTCTCAGAGCATATCTGAGTGTGTCTGGGTTTGTGTGAGTGTGTCTCAATGTGCGTGAGTGTGCCTGAGCTTATAGTTATGGGTCTGATTGTTTGGCAGTGTTTGCAGGTGTGTCTGAGTGTATGCGACTGTGTCTGAGCGTGTCTGACTGTGTCTGAGTGTGTCTGAGTGTGTCTAAGTGTGTCTGGCTTTGTCAGAGTGTTTCTGAGTGTGTCTGAGAATATCTGTGTGTGTGCGAATGTGTCTGGGCGTGTGAGAGTGTGTCTGAATGTGTGTGAATGTTTCTGAGTGTGTCTGGATGTGTGGGAGTGTGCTTGAGTGTGTCTGAGTGTGAGTGTGTTTGAGTGTGCTCAAGTGTGTCTGAGGGTGTGTGAGTGTGTCTGAGCATCTGTCAGTGTGCCTGAGTGTGTCTGAGCGTGTCTGAGTCTGTCTAAGTGTGTCTGGCTTTGTGAGAGTTTTTCTGAGTGTGTCTGAGAATATCTGTGTGTGTGTGAACGTGTCTGGGCGTGTGAGAGTGTGGCTGAATCTGTTCAAATGTTTCTGAGTGTGTCTGGGGATGTGTGGGAGTGTGCTTGGTGTGTGTGACTGTGTCTAAGTGTGCTTGAGTGTGCTCAAGTGTGTCTGAGGGTGTGCGAGTGTGTCTGAGCATCTCTCAGTGTGCCTGAGTGGGCTTGAGTGTGACTGAGTGTGTCTGGGGGTGTGGGACTGTGCTTGAGTGTGTGTCGGAGTGTGTTTAAGTGTGTCTGGCTGTGTGCGAGTGTGTCTGAGTGTTTCTGAGCGTATCTGAGAGTGAGCGAATGTGTCTGGGTGTGTGCAAATGGTGTGTCTGAGTGTGCGAGTGTGTTTGCAGTTGTTTCTGAGCGTGTGCGAGTGTCTCTGAGTGTCTCAGAGCATATCTGAGTGTGTCTGGGTTTGTGCGAGTGTGTCTCAATGTGCGTGAGTGTGCCTGAGCTTATAGTTATGGGTCTGATTGTATGGCAGTGTTTGCAGGTGTGTCTGAGTGTATGCGACTGTGTCTGAGCGTGTCTGACTGTGTCTGAGTGTGTCTGAGTGTGTCTAAGTGTGTCTGGCTTTGTCAGAGTGCTTCTGAGTGTGTCTGAGAATATCTGTGTGTGTGCGAATGTGTCTGGGTGTGTGAGAGCGTGTCTGAATGTGTGTGAATGTTTCTGAGTGTGTCTGGATGTGTGGGAGTGTGCTTGAGTGTGTCTGAGTGTGAGTGTGTTTGAGTGTGCTCAAGTGTGTCTGAGGGTGTGCGAGTGTGTCTGTGCATCTGTCAGTGTGCCTGAGTGTGTCTGAGCGTGTCTGAGTCTGTCTGAGCGTGTCTGGGGGTGTGGGACTGCGCTTGAGTGTTTAAGTGTGTCTGGCTGTGTGCGAGTGTGTCTGAGTGTTTCTGAGCGTATCTGAGTGTTAGTGAATGTGTCTGGGTGTGTGCAAATGGTGTATCTGAGTGTGCGAGTCTGTTTGCAGTTGTTTCTGAGCGTGTGCGAGTGTCTCTGAGTGTCTCAGAGCATATCTGAGTGTGTCTGGGTTTGTGTGAGTGTGTCTCAATGTGCGTGAGTGTGCCTGAGCTTATAGTTATGGGTCTGATTGTTTGGCAGTGTTTGCAGGTGTGTCTGAGTGTATGCGACTGTGTCTGAGCGTGTCTGACTGTGTCTGGGTGTGTCTGAGTGTGTCTAAGTGTGTCTGGCTTTGTCAGAGTGTTTCTGAGTGTGTCTGAGAATATCTGTGTGTGTGTGAACGTGTCTGGGCGTGTGAGAGTGTGGCTGAATCTGTTCAAATGTTTCTGAGTGTGTCTGGGGATGTGTGGGAGTGTGCTTGGGTGTGTGTGACTGTGTCTAAGTGTGCTTGAGTGTGCTCAAGTGTGTCTGAGGGTGTGCGAGTGTGTCTGAGCATCTCTCAGTGTGCCTGAGTGGGCTTGAGTGTGACTGAGTGTGTCTGGGGGTGTGGGACTGTGCTTGAGTGTGTGTCGGAGTGTGTTTAAGTGTGTCTGGCTGTGTGCGTGAGTGTCTTACTGTGTCTGAGCGTATCTGAGTGTTAGTGAATGTGTCTGGGTGTGTGCAAATGGTGTATCTGAGTGTGCGAGTGTGTTTGCAGTTGTTTCTGAGCGTGTGCGAGTGTCTCTGAGTGTCTCAGAGCATATCTGAGTGTGTCTGGGTTTGTGTGAGTGTGTCTCAATGTGCGTGAGTGTGCCTGAGCTTATAGTTATGGGTCTGATTGTATGGCAGTGTTTGCAGGTGTGTCTGAGTGTATGCGACTGTGTCTGAGCGTGTCTGACTGTGTCTGAGTGTGTCTGAGTGTGTCTAAGTGTGTCTGGCTTTGTCAGAGTGTTTCTGAGTGTGTCTGAGAATATCTGTGTGTGTGCGAATGTGTCTGGGCGTGTGAGAGTGTGTCTGAATGTGTGTGAATGTTTCTGAGTGTGTCTGGATGTGTGGGAGTGTGCTTGAGTGTGTCTGAGTGTGAGTGTGTTTGAGTGTGCTCAAGTGTGTCTGAGGGTGTGCGAGTGTGTCTGAGCATCTGTCAGTGTGCCTGAGTGTGTCTGAGCGTGTCTGAGTCTGTCTAAGTGTGTCTGGCTTTGTGAGAGTTTTTCTGAGTGTGTCTGAGAATATCTGTGTGTGTGTGAACGTGTCTGGGCGTGTGAGAGTGTGGCTGAATCTGTTCAAATGTTTCTGAGTGTGTCTGGGGATGTGTGGGAGTGTGCTTGGGTGTGTGTGACTGTGTCTAAGTGTGCTTGAGTGTGCTCAAGTGTGTCTGAGGGTGTGCGAGTGTGTCTGAGCATCTCTCAGTGTGCCTGAGTGGGCTTGAGTGTGACTGAGTGTGTCTGGGGGTGTGGGACTGTGCTTGAGTGTGTGTCGGAGTGTGTTTAAGTGTGTCTGGCTGTGTGCGAGTGTGTCTGAGTGTTTCTGAGCGTATCTGAGAGTGAGCGAATGTGTCTGGGTGTGTGCAAATGGTGTGTCTGAGTGTGCGAGTGTGTTTGCAGTTGTTTCTGAGCGTGTGCGAGTGTCTCTGAGTGTCTCAGAGCATATCTGAGTGTGTCTGGGTTTGTGCGAGTGTGTCTCAATGTGCGTGAGTGTGCCTGAGCTTATAGTTATGGGTCTGATTGAATGGCAGTGTTTGCAGGTGTGTCTGAGTGTATGCGACTGTGTCTGAGCGTGTCTGACTGTGTCTGAGTGTGTCTGAGTGTGTCTAAGTGTGTCTGGCTTTGTCAGAGTGCTTCTGAGTGTGTCTGAGAATATCTGTGTGTGTGCGAATGTGTCTGGGCGTGTGAGAGTGTGTCTGAATGTGTGTGAATGTTTCTGAGTGTGTCTGGATGTGTGGGAGTGTGCTTGAGTGTGTCTGAGTGTGAGTGTGTTTGAGTGTGCTCAAGTGTGTCTGAGGGTGTGCGAGTGTGTCTGTGCATCTGTCAGTGTGCCTGAGTGTGTCTGAGCGTGTCTGAGTCTGTCTGAGCGTGTCTGGGGGTGTGGGACTGCGCTTGAGTGTTTAAGTGTGTCTGGCTGTGTGCGAGTGTGTCTGAGTGTTTCTGAGCGTATCTGAGCGTTAGTGAATGTGTCTGGGTGTGTGCAAATGGTGTATCTGAGTGTGCGAGTGTGTTTGCAGTTGTTTCTGAGCGTGTGCGAGTGTCTCTGAGTGTCTCAGAGCATATCTGAGTGTGTCTGGGTTTGTGTGAGTGTGTCTCAATGTGCGTGAGTGTGCCTGAGCTTATAGTTATGGGTCTGATTGTTTGGCAGTGTTTGCAGGTGTGTCTGAGTGTATGCGACTGTGTCTGAGCGTGTCTGACTGTGTCTGAGTGTGTCTGAGTGTGTCTAAGTGTGTCTGGCTTTGTCAGAGTGTTTCTGAGTGTGTCTGAGAATATCTGTGTGTGTGTGAACGTGTCTGGGCGTGTGAGAGTGTGGCTGAATCTGTTCAAATGTTTCTGAGTGTGTCTGGGGATGTGTGGGAGTGTGCTTGGGTGTGTGTGACTGTGTCTAAGTGTGCTTGAGTGTGCTCAAGTGTGTCTGAGGGTGTGCGAGTGTGTCTGAGCATCTCTCAGTGTGCCTGAGTGGGCTTGAGTGTGACTGAGTGTGTCTGGGGGTGTGGGACTGTGCTTGAGTGTGTGTCGGAGTGTGTTTAAGTGTGTCTGGCTGTGTGCGTGAGTGTCTTACTGTGTCTGAGCGTATCTGAGTGTTAGTGAATGTGTCTGGGTGTGTGCAAATGGTGTATCTGAGTGTGCGAGTGTGTTTGCAGTTGTTTCTGAGCGTGTGCGAGTGTCTCTGAGTGTCTCAGAGCATATCTGAGTGTGTCTGGGTTTGTGCGAGTGTGTCTCAATGTGCGTGAGTGTGCCTGAGCTTATAGTTATGGGTCTGATTGTATGGCAGTGTTTGCAGGTGTGTCTGAGTGTATGCGACTGTGTCTGAGCGTGTCTGACTGTGTCTGAGTGTGTCTGAGTGTGTCTAAGTGTGTCTGGCTTTGTCAGAGTGTTTCTGAGTGTGTCTGAGAATATCTGTGTGTGTGCGAATGTGTCTGGGCGTGTGAGAGTGTGTCTGAATGTGTGCGAATGTTTCTGAGTGTGTCTGGATGTGTGGGAGTGTGCTTGAGTGTGTCTGAGTGTGAGTGTGTTTGAGTGTGCTCAAGTGTGTCTGAGGGTGTGCGAGTGTGTCTGAGCGTCTGTCAGTGTGCCTGAGTGTGTCTGAGCGTGTCTGAGTCTGTCTGAGCGTGTCTGGGGGTGTGGGACTGCGCTTGAGTGTTTAAGTGTGTCTGGCTGTGTGCGAGTGTGTCTGAGTGTTTCTGAGCGTATCTGAGAGTGAGCGAATGTGTCTGGGTGTGTGCAAATGGTGTGTCTGAGTGTGCGAGTGTGTTTGCAGTTGTTTCTGAGCGTGTGCGAGTGTCTCTGAGTGTTTCTGAGTGTGTCAGAGTGTATCTGAGTGTGTCTGGGTTTGTGCAAGTGTCTCTCAGTGTGCGTGAGTGTGCCTGAGCTTATAGTTATGGGTCTGATTGTTTGGCAGTGTTTGCAGGTGTGTCTGAGTGTATGCGATTGCGTCTGAGCGTGTCTGACTGTGTCTGAGTGTGTCTGAGTGTGTCTAAGTGTGTCTGGCTTTGTCAGAGTGCTTCTGAGTGTGTCTGAGAATATCTGTGTGTGTGCGAATGTGTCTGGGTGTGTGAGAGCGTGTCTGAATGTGTGTGAATGTTTCTGAGTGTGTCTGGATGTGTGGGAGTGTGCTTGAGTGTGTCTGAGTGTGAGTGTGTTTGAGTGTGCTCAAGTGTGTCTGAGGGTGTGCGAGTGTGTCTGTGCATCTGTCAGTGTGCCTGAGTGTGTCTGAGCGTGTCTGAGTCTGTCTGAGTGTGTCTGGGGGTGTGGGACTGCGCTTGAGTGTTTAAGTGTGTCTGGCTGTGTGCGAGTGTGTCTGAGTGTTTCTGAGCGTATCTGAGTGTTAGTGAATGTGTCTGGGTGTGTGCAAATGGTGTATCTGAGTGTGCGAGTGTGTTTGCAGTTGTTTCTGAGCGTGTGCGAGTGTCTCTGAGTGTCTCAGAGCATATCTGAGTGTGTCTGGGTTTGTGTGAGTGTGTCTCAATGTGCGTGAGTGTGCCTGAGCTTATAGTTATGGGTCTGATTGTTTGGCAGTGTTTGCAGGTGTGTCTGAGTGTATGCGACTGTGTCTGAGCGTGTCTGACTGTGTCTGAGTGTGTCTGAGTGTGTCTAAGTGTGTCTGGCTTTGTCAGAGTGTTTCTGAGTGTGTCTGAGAATATCTGTGTGTGTGCGAATGTGTCTGGGCGTGTGAGAGTGTGTCTGAATGTGTGCGAATGTTTCTGAGTGTGTCTGGATGTGTGGGAGTGTGCTTGAGTGTGTCTGAGTGTGAGTGTGTTTGAGTGTGCTCAAGTGTGTCTGAGGGTGTGTGAGTGTGTCTGAGCATCTGTCAGTGTGCCTGAGTGTGTCTGAGCGTGTCTGAGTCTGTCTAAGTGTGTCTGGCTTTGTGAGAGTTTTTCTGAGTGTGTCTGAGAATATCTGTGTGTGTGTGAACGTGTCTGGGCGTGTGAGAGTGTGGCTGAATCTGTTCAAATGTTTCTGAGTGTGTCTGGGGATGTGTGGGAGTGTGCTTGGGTGTGTGTGACTGTGTCTAAGTGTGCTTGAGTGTGCTCAAGTGTGTCTGAGGGTGTGCGAGTGTGTCTGAGCATCTCTCAGTGTGCCTGAGTGGGCTTGAGTGTGACTGAGTGTGTCTGGGGGTGTGGGACTGTGCTTGAGTGTGTGTCGGAGTGTGTTTAAGTGTGTCTGGCTGTGTGCGTGAGTGTCTTACTGTGTCTGAGCGTATCTGAGTGTTAGTGAATGTGTCTGGGTGTGTGCAAATGGTGTATCTGAGTGTGCGAGTCTGTTTGCAGTTGTTTCTGAGCGTGTGCGAGTGTCTCTGAGTGTCTCAGAGCATATCTGAGTGTGTCTGGGTTTGTGTGAGTGTGTCTCAATGTGCGTGAGTGTGCCTGAGCTTATAGTTATGGGTCTGATTGTATGGCAGTGTTTGCAGGTGTGTCTGAGTGTATGCGACTGTGTCTGAGCGTGTCTGACTGTGTCTGAGTGTGTCTGAGTGTGTCTAAGTGTGTCTGGCTTTGTCAGAGTGTTTCTGAGTGTGTCTGAGAATATCTGTGTGTGTGCGAATGTGTCTGGGCGTGTGAGAGTGTGTCTGAATGTGTGTGAATGTTTCTGAGTGTGTCTGGATGTGTGGGAGTGTGCTTGAGTGTGTCTGAGTGTGAGTGTGTTTGAGTGTGCTCAAGTGTGTCTGAGGGTGTGCGAGTGTGTCTGTGCATCTGTCAGTGTGCCTGAGTGTGTCTGAGCGTGTCTGAGTCTGTCTGAGCGTGTCTGGGGGTGTGGGACTGCGCTTGAGTGTTTAAGTGTGTCTGGCTGTGTGCGAGTGTGTCTGAGTGTTTCTGAGCGTATCTGAGTGTTAGTGAATGTGTCTGGGTGTGTGCAAATGGTGTGTCTGAGTGTGCGAGTGTGTTTGCAGTTGTTTCTGAGCGTGTGCGAGTGTCTCTGAGTGTCTCAGAGCATATCTGAGTGTGTCTGGGTTTGTGTGAGTGTGTCTCAATGTGCGTGAGTGTGCCTGAGCTTATAGTTATGGGTCTGATTGTTTGGCAGTGTTTGCAGGTGTGTCTGAGTGTATGCGACTGTGTCTGAGCGTGTCTGACTGTGTCTGAGTGTGTCTGAGTGTGTCTAAGTGTGTCTGGCTTTGTCAGAGTGTTTCTGAGTGTGTCTGAGAATATCTGTGTGTGTGTGAACGTGTCTGGGCGTGTGAGAGTGTGGCTGAATCTGTTCAAATGTTTCTGAGTGTGTCTGGGGATGTGTGGGAGTGTGCTTGGGTGTGTGTGACTGTGTCTAAGTGTGCTTGAGTGTGCTCAAGTGTGTCTGAGGGTGTGCGAGTGTGTCTGAGCATCTCTCAGTGTGCCTGAGTGGGCTTGAGTGTGACTGAGTGTGTCTGGGGGTGTGGGACTGTGCTTGAGTGTGTGTCGGAGTGTGTTTAAGTGTGTCTGGCTGTGTGCGTGAGTGTCTTACTGTGTCTGAGCGTATCTGAGTGTTAGTGAATGTGTCTGGGTGTGTGCAAATGGTGTATCTGAGTGTGCGAGTGTGTTTGCAGTTGTTTCTGAGCGTGTGCGAGTGTCTCTGAGTGTCTCAGAGCATATCTGAGTGTGTCTGGGTTTGTGCGAGTGTGTCTCAATGTGCGTGAGTGTGCCTGAGCTTATAGTTATGGGTCTGATTGTATGGCAGTGTTTGCAGGTGTGTCTGAGTGTATGCGACTGTGTCTGAGCATGTCTGACTGTGTCTGAGTGTGTCTGAGTGTGTCTAAGTGTGTCTGGCTTTGTCAGAGTGTTTCTGAGTGTGTCTGAGAATATCTGTGTGTGTGCGAATGTGTCTGGGCGTGTGAGAGTGTGTCTGAATGTGTGCGAATGTTTCTGAGTGTGTCTGGATGTGTGGGAGTGTGCTTGAGTGTGTCTGAGTGTGAGTGTGTTTGAGTGTGCTCAAGTGTGTCTGAGGGTGTGCGAGTGTGTCTGAGCATCTGTCAGTGTGCCTGAGTGTGTCTGAGCGTGTCTGAGTCTGTCTAAGTGTGTCTGGCTTTGTGAGAGTTTTTCTGAGTGTGTCTGAGAATATCTGTGTGTGTGTGAACGTGTCTGGGCGTGTGAGAGTGTGGCTGAATCTGTTCAAATGTTTCTGAGTGTGTCTGGGGATGTGTGGGAGTGTGCTTGGGTGTGTGTGACTGTGTCTAAGTGTGCTTGAGTGTGCTCAAGTGTGTCTGAGGGTGTGCGAGTGTGTCTGAGCATCTCTCAGTGTGCCTGAGTGGGCTTGAGTGTGACTGAGTGTGTCTGGGGGTGTGGGACTGTGCTTGAGTGTGTGTCGGAGTGTGTTTAAGTGTGTCTGGCTGTGTGCGAGTGTGTCTGAGTGTTTCTGAGCGTATCTGAGAGTGAGCGAATGTGTCTGGGTGTGTGCAAATGGTGTGTCTGAGTGTGCGAGTGTGTTTGCAGTTGTTTCTGAGCGTGTGCGAGTGTCTCTGAGTGTCTCAGAGCATATCTGAGTGTGTCTGGGTTTGTGCGAGTGTGTCTCAATGTGCGTGAGTGTGCCTGAGCTTATAGTTATGGGTCTGATTGTATGGCAGTGTTTGCAGGTGTGTCTGAGTGTATGCGACTGTGTCTGAGCGTGTCTGACTGTGTCTGAGTGTGTCTGAGTGTGTCTAAGTGTGTCTGGCTTTGTCAGAGTGTTTCTGAGCGTGTCTGAGAATATCTGTGTGTGTGCGAATGTGTCTGGGCGTGTGAGAGCGTGTCTGAATGTGTGCGAATGTTTCTGAGTGTGTCTGGATGTGTGGGAGTGTGCTTGAGTGTGTCTGAGTGTGAGTGTGTTTGAGTGTGCTCAAGTGTGTCTGAGGGTGTGCGAGTGTGTCTGAGCGTCTGTCAGTGTGCCTGAGTGTGTCTGAGCGTGTCTGAGTCTGTCTGAGCGTGTCTGGGGGTGTGGGACTGCGCTTGAGTGTTTAAGTGTGTCTGGCTGTGTGCGAGTGTGTCTGAGTGTTTCTGAGCGTATCTGAGAGTGAGCGAATGTGTCTGGGTGTGTGCAAATGGTGTGTCTGAGTGTGCGAGTGTGTTTGCAGTTGTTTCTGAGCGTGTGCGAGTGTCTCTGAGTGTTTCTGAGTGTGTCAGATTGTATCTGAGTGTGTCTGGGTTTGTGCAAGTGTCTCTCAGTGTGCGTGAGTGTGCCTGAGCTTATAGTTATGGGTCTGATTGTTTGACAGTGTTTGCAGGTGTGTCTGAGAGTATGCAATTGCGTCTGAGCGTGTCTGACTGTGTCTGAGTGTGTCTGAGTGTGTCTAAGTGTGTCTGGCTTTGTCAGAATGCTTCTGAGTGTGTCTGAGAATATCTGTGTGTGTGCGAATGTGTCTGGGTGTGTGAGAGCGTGTCTGAATGTGTGTGAATGTTTCTGAGTGTGTCTGGATGTGTGGGAGTGTGCTTGAGTGTGTCTGAGTGTGAGTGTGTTTGAGTGTGCTCAAGTGTGTCTGAGGGTGTGCGAGTGTGTCTGTGCATCTGTCAGTGTGCCTGAGTGTGTCTGAGCGTGTCTGAGTCTGTCTGAGCGTGTCTGGGGGTGTGGGACTGCGCTTGAGTGTTTAAGTGTGTCTGGCTGTGTGCGAGTGTGTCTGAGTGTTTCTGAGCCTATCTGAGTGTTAGTGAATGTGTCTGGGTGTGTGCAAATGGTGTATCTGAGTGTGCGAGTGTGTTTGCAGTTGTTTCTCAGCGTGTGCGAGTGTCTCTGAGTGTCTCAGAGCATATCTGAGTGTGTCTGGGTTTGTGTGAGTGTGTCTCAATGTGCGTGAGTGTGCCTGAGCTTATAGTTATGGGTCTGATTGTTTGGCAGTGTTTGCAGGTGTGTCTGAGTGTATGCGACTGTGTCTGAGCGTGTCTGACTGTGTCTGAGTGTGTCTGAGTGTGTCTAAGTGTGTCTGGCTTTGTCAGAGTGTTTCTGAGTGTGTCTGAGAATATCTGTGTGTGTGCGAATGTGTCTGGGCGTGTGAGAGTGTGTCTGAATGTGTGCGAATGTTTCTGAGTGTGTCTGGATGTGTGGGAGTGTGCTTGAGTGTGTCTGAGTGTGAGTGTGTTTGAGTGTGCTCAAGTGTGTCTGAGGGTGTGCGAGTGTGTCTGAGCATCTGTCAGTGTGCCTGAGTGTGTCTGAGCGTGTCTGAGTCTGTCTGAGCGTGTCTGGGGGTGTGGGACTGCGCTTGAGTGTTTAAGTGTGTCTGGCTGTGTGCGAGTGTGTCTGAGTGTTTCTGAGCGTATCTGAGAGTGAGCGAATGTGTCTGGGTGTGTGCAAATGGTGTGTCTGAGTGTGCGAGTGTGTTTGCAGTTGTTTCTGAGCGTGTGCGAGTGTCTCTGAGTGTTTCTGAGTGTGTCAGAGTGTATCTGAGTGTGTCTGGGTTTGTGCAAGTGTCTCTCAGTGTGCGTGAGTGTGCCTGAGTATATATTTTAGGTCTGATTGTTTGACAGTGTTTGCAGGTGTGTCTGAGTGTATGCGATTGCGTCTGAGCGTGTCTGACTGTGTCTGAGTGTGTCTGAGTGTGTCTGGCTTTGTCAGAGTGTTTCTGAGTGTGAGAATATCTGTGTGTGTGCGAATGTGTCTGGGTGTGTGAGAGCGTGTCTGAATGTGTGTGAATGTTTCTGAGTGTGTCTGGATGTGTGGGAGTGTGCTTGAGTGTGTCTGAGTGCGTTTGAGTGTGCCTGAGGGTGTGCGAGTGTGTCTGAGCGTCTCTCAGTGTGCCTGAGTGTGTCTGAGTGTGTCTGAGTCTGTCTGAGCGTGTCTGGGGGTGTGGCACTGCGCTTGAGTGTTTAAGTGTGTCTGGCTGTGTGCGAGTGTGTCTGAGTGTTTCTGAGCGTATCTGAGAGTGAGCGAATGTGTCTGGCTGTGTGCGAGTGTGTCTCAGTGTTTCTGAGTGTGTCTGAGTGTGTCTCTGCTTGTCTGAGTGTGTCTGAGTGTGACTGAGTGTGTCTGAGTGTGTGTGAGTGTGTGTGAATGTGTCTGAGTGTTTCTGGGTGTGCCTGAGTGTGTCTGAGCCTGTCGCAGTGTGTCTGAGTCTGTCTGGGTTTGTGCGAGTGTGTCTCAGTGTGCGTGAGTGTGCCTGAGCATATATTTATGGGTCTGGTTGTTTGTCAGTGTTTGCAGGTGTGTCTGAGTGTATGCGATTGTGTCTGAGTGTGTCTGAGTGTGTCTGAGTGTGATGAGTGTGTCTAAGTGTGTCTGGCTTTGTGAGAGTGTATCTGAGTGTGTCTGTGAATATCTGTGTGTGCAAATGTGTCTGGGTGTGTGCGAGTGTGCCTGAGTGTGCCTGAGTGTGTCTGAGAGTGTGTGAGTGTTTCTGAGTGTGTAAGAGTGTGTCTGAATGTGTGTGAATGTTTCTGAGTGTGTCTGGATGTGTGGGAGTGTGCTTGAGTGTGTCTGAGTGTGTCTGAGTGTGTTTGAGTGTGCTCAAGTGTGTCTGAGGGTGTGCGAGTGTGTCTGAGCGTCTGTCAGTGTGCCTGAGTGTGTCTGAGCCTGTCTGAGTCTGTCTGAGCGTGTCTGGGGGTGTGGGACTGCGCTTGAGTGTTCAAGTGTGTCTGGCTGTGTGCGAGTGTGTCTCAGTGTTTCTGAGTGTGTCTGAGTGTGTCTCTGCTTGTCTGAGTGCGTCTGAGCGTGTCTCTGCTTGTCTGAGTGCGTCTGAGCGTGACTGAGTGTGTCTGAGTGTGTGTGAGTGTTTCTGGGTGTGCCTGAATGTGTCTGAGCGTGTCAGAGTGTGTCTGAGTGTGTCTGGGTTTGTGCAAGTGTGCCTCAGTGTGCGTGAGTGTGCCTGAGCATATATTTATGGGTCTGGGTGTTTGTCAGTGTTTGCAGGTGTGTCTGAGTGTCTGCGATTGTGTCTGAGTCTGTCTGAGTGTGTCTGAGAGTGTCTGAGTGTGATGAGTGTGTCCAAGTGTGTCTGGCTTTGTGAGAGTGTTTCTGAGTGTGTCTGAGAATATCTGTGTGTGTGCGAATGTGTCTGGGTGTGTGAGAGTGTGGCTGAATGTGTGCAAATGTTTCTGAGTGTGTCTGGGGATGTGTGGGAGTGTGCTTGGGTATGTGTGACTGTGTCTAAGTGTGTTTGAGTGTGCTCAAGTGTGTCTGAGGGTGTGCGAGTGTGTCTGAGCATCTCTCAGTGTGCCTGAGTGGGCTTGAGTGTGACTGAGCGTGTCTGGGGGTGTGGGACTGTGCTTGAGTGTGTGTCGGAGTGTGTTTAAGTGTGTCTGGCTGTGTGCGTGTGTGTCTTACTGTGTCTGAGCGTATCTGAGTGTTAGTGAATGTGTCTGGGTGTGTGCAAATGGTGTATCTGAGTGTGCGAGTGTGTTTGCAGTTGTTTCTGAGCGTGTGCGAGTGTCTCTGAGTGTCTCAGAGCGTATCTGAGTGTGTCTGGGTTTGTGCGACTGTGTCTCAATGTGCGTGAGTGTGCCTGAGCTTATAGTTATGGGTCTGATTGTATGGCAGTGTTTGCAGGTGTGTCTGAGTGTATGCGATTGCGTCTGAGCGTGTCTGACTGTGTCTGAGTGTGATGAGTGTGTCTGTGTCTGGCTTTGTGAGAGTGTTTCTGAGTGTGTCTGAGAATATCTGTGTGTGTGCGAATGTGTCTGGGTGTGTGAGAGCGTGTCTGAATGTGTGCGAATGTTTCTGAGTGTGTCTGGATGTGTGGGAGTGTGCTTGAGTGTGTCTGAGTGTGTCTGAGTGTGTTTGAGTGTGCTCAAGTGTGTCTGAGGGTGTGCGAGTGTGTCTGAGCGTCTGTCAGTGTGCCTGAGTGTGTCTGAGCGTGTCTGAGTCTGTCTGAGCGTGTCTGGGGGTGTGGGACTGCACTTGAGTGTTTAAGTGTGTCTGGTTGTGTGCGAGTGTGTCTGAGTGTTTCTGAGCGTATCTGAGAGTGAGTGAATGTGTCTGGGTGTGTGGGAGTGTGTCTCAGTGTGCGTGAGTGTGTCTGAGTGTGTCTCTGCTTGTCTGAGTGCGTCTGAGCGTGACTGAGTGTGTCTGAGTGTGTCTGAGTGTGTCTGAGTGTGATGAGTGTGTCTAAGTGTGTCTGGCTTTGTGAGAATGTGTCTGAGTGTGTCTGTGAATATCTGTGTGTGTGCGAATGTGTCTGGGTGTGTGCAAGTGTCTCTGAGTGTGCCTGAGTGTGTCTGAGAGTGTGTGAGTATTTCTGACTGAGTGTTTCTGAGTGTGTAAGAGTGTGTCTGAATGTGTGCAAATGTTTCTGAGTGTGTCTGTATGTGTGGGAGTGTGCTTGAGTGTGTCTGAGTGTGTCTGAGTGTGTTTGAGTGTGCTCAAGTGTGTCTGAGGGTGTGCAAGGGTGTCTGAGCATCTCTCAGTGTGCTTGAGTGTGTCTGGGGGTGTGGGACTGTGCTTGAGTGTGTCTGAGTGTGTTTAAGTGTGTCTGGCTGTGTGCGAGTGTGTCTTATTGTGTCTGAGCATATATGAGTGTGAGCGAATGTTTTTGGGTGTGTCTAAGTGTGTCTGAGTGTGTCTAAGTGTGTCTGAGTGTTTCTGAGTGTGTTCAAGTGTGTCTGACTGTGTCTCAGTGTGTGCGAGTGTGCTTGAGTGTGTCTAAGTGTCTCTGATTGTGTCTGAATGTGTGCGAGTGTGTTTCCAGTTTTTGCTGAGTGTGTCTGAGTGTGTCTGAGCGTGTCTCAGTGTGTCTGAGTGTGTCTGTGTCTGAATGTGTCTAAATGTGTAAGAGTGTGTCTGAGTGTGTCTGAGTGTGTCTGAGTGTGCTCAAGTGTGTCTGAGTGTGTGCAAGTGTGTCTGAGCATCTCTCAGTGTGCCTGAGTGTGACTGAGTGTGTCTGAGCGTGTCTGGGGGTGTGGGACTGTGCTTGAGTGTGTCTGAGTGTGTTTAAGTGTGTCTGGCTGTTTGCGAGTGTGTCTTAGTGTGTCTGAGCGTATCTGAGTGTGAGCGAATGTTTTTGGGTGTGTCTAAGTGTGTCTGAGTGTGTCGAAGTGTGTCTGAGTGTCGGAGTGTGTTTGCAGTTGTGTCTGAACATGTTCGTGTCTGAGTGTTTCTGAGTTTGTCTGAGTGTGTCTGAGTTTGTGGGAGTGTGTGTGACTGTGTGCGAGTGTGTCTGAATGTGTGCGAGTGTGTCTGAGTGTGTCTAGGTGTGCTTGCGTGTGTCTGAGTGTGTCTAAGTGTGTCTGGCTTTGTGAGAGTGTGTCTGGGTGTGTCTGAGAATATCTGTGTGTGTGCAAATATGTCTGGGTGTGTGCGAATGTGTTTGTGTGTGCCAGAGTGTCTGAGTGCTTGCGAGTGGGTCTGAATGGGTCTGAGTGTCTCTGAGTGTGTGCGAATGTGTCTGAGTGTGTGCGAGTGTGTCTGGGTGTGTCTAAGTGTGTGAGTGTGTCTGAGCATGTCTGAGTGTATCTGAGCCTGTCTTTTTTTGTCTGAGTGTGTGTGAGCATGTTTGAGCGTTTTTGAGTGTGTCTGCGCATGTCTGAGTGTGTCTCAGTGTATCTGGGTGTGTCTGAGTGTGTCTGAGTGCGTGTGAGCGTGTATGAGTGTGTCTGAGTGTTTGCACGTGTGTCTGAGTGTGTCTCAGTGTGCCAGAGTGTGTGTGAGTGCGCGTGAGCGTGTATGAGTTTGTCTAGCTGTGTGCCAGTGAGTCTGAGTGTGTGCGAATGTGACTGAGCGTGCCTGAGCATGTATTCATGTGTCTGAGTGTTTGCACTTCTGTCTGAGTGTGTCTGAGCATGTCTGCGTGTATCTGAGCGTCTCTGAGCGTGTGAGTGTGTGCCAGTGTGTCTGAGTGTGTCAGAGTGCATCTGAGGGTGTGTGAGTGTGTTGGAGTGTGGGTGAGTGTGTGTGAGTGTGTTCAAGTGTCTATGAGTGTTGCGAGTGTGTTTGAGATTGTCTGCGTGTGTGCCAGTGTGTCTGAGTGTGTGTGAATGTATCTGAGTGTGTCTGGGTGTGCACGACTGTATCTGAGTGTGTCTGAGCGTGTCTGAGTGTATTTGAGTGTGTCTGGGTGAGTGCGAGTGTTTCTGTGTGTGCCTGAGCATGCCTGAGCATGTATTTATGTGTCTGAGTGTGTCCGAGCGTGTTTGAGTGTGTCTGAGTGTTTGAGAATGTGTCTGTGAGTGCCGCGAGTGTGTCTGAGTGTCCCTCAGTGTGTCTGAGCATGTCTTTATTTGTCTGAGGGTGTCTGAGTTTTTGCAGGTGTGTCTGAGTGTGTCCGAGTGTGTGCGGGTGCGTCTGAGTGTGCTTGAGTGTGCATGAGTGTGTCTTAGTGTGTCTTAGTGTGTGCGAGCGTGTCTGAGTGTATCTGAGTGTGTCTGGGTGTGTGCGAGTGTATTTGAGTCTGTCTGGGTGTGTGCGAGTGTATCTGAGTGTGTCGGATTGTGTGTGAGTGTGTCTGAGTGTGTGAGAGTTTGCCTGAGTGTGTTTGAGTGTCGTCAGAGTTCCTGAGAATGTGTCTGTGTGCGCAAGTGTGTCTGAGTGTGTCTCAGTGTTTCTGAGCATGTCTTTATGTGTCTGAGTGTGACCAAGTGTGTGCGGGTGCGTCTCAGTGCATCTGAGTGCATGTGAGCGTTTATTAGTGTGTCTGAGTGTGTCTGAGTGTGTCAGGGTGTGTGCAAGTGTGTCTGAGTGTGTCTGAGAGTGTTTTAGTGTGTCTGAGTGTGTTTGAGTGTATTTGAGTGTGTCTGAGTGTGTGCGTGTGCCTGAGTTTGTCCGAGTGTATCTGAGTGTGTCTGTGTGTGTCTGAGTGTGCCTTAGTGTGCCAGATTTGTTTTTATGGGTCTGAGTGTGTCTGACTGTTTGCAGTTCTGTCTGAGTGTGTCTGAGCATGTGTGAGTGTATCTGAGACTGTCTTATTGTGTCTGAGTGTGTCTGAATTTGTCTGAGGGTGTGTGAGTGTGTGCGACTGTGTCTGAGTGTGTCTGAGTGTGCCTGAGTGTGCCAGAGCATGTATTCATGGGTCTGAGTGTGTCTGAGTGTTTGCAGTTTTGTATGAGTGTGTCTGAGCATGTGTGAGTGTGTGTTCGAGGAACAAAATTGAATACGGACGAAGATTCCTCCCAGACCAAAGGGGCCTGCCCAGAAAGCTCTTGCTGTGCACGTAGTGCCCAGAGTGCTGCAACAACCGCAGGGGAGAGACGGAGGGTCAGGGGTCTTTTCCTGGCAAGTTGGGCAATCATTCGTGTCAGGAACCGCGTCCTAAATGGGCTGTCCGAGGCCCAAAAGTGAATATAGACGAAGATTCCTCCCAGAGCAATGGGGCCTGCCCAGAAAGCTCTTGCTGTGCACCTAGTGCCCAGAGTGCTGCAAAAATCGCAGGGGAGATACGGAGGGTCAGGGGTCTTTTCCTGGCTGGAAGGGCAATCGTTCATGTCAGGAGCCCCGTCCTAAATGGGCCGTCCGAGGCCCGAAACTGAACATGAATGGAGATTCCTGCCAGACCAAGGTGCCCGCCCAGAAAGCTCTTGCTGTGCACGTAGTGCCCAGAGTCCTGCACCAACGGCAGGGAAGAGACGGGGGGTCAGAGGTCTTTTCCTTTTAGGAAGGGCAATTGTTTTTGGCAGGAGCCCCGTTCTAAAAGGGCAGTCCAAGGCTCAAAATTGAATAGGGACGAAGATTCCTCCCAGACCAAAGGGGCCCACCCAGAAAGCTCTTTCTGTGCACATAGTGCCCAGAGCGCTGCACCAACGGCAGGGGAGAGATGGAGGGTCAGGGGCCTTTTTTCCTGGCTGGTAGGGCAATCATTGGTGGCAGGAGCCCCGTTCGTTTTGGGCCGTCCGAGGCCAAAAAGTGAATACGGACGAAGATTCCTCCCAGACCAAAGGGGCCCACCCAGAAAACTCTTGCTGTGCACGTAGTGCCCAGAGTGCTGCACCAACGGCAGGGGAGAGATGGATGGTCCGAGGTCTTTTCCTTGTTGGAAGCGCAATCATTTTTGACAGGAGCCCGTCCTAAATGGGTTATTCGAGGCCCATCGTCGGTGGCAGGAGCTCTGTTCCTAAATGTGCCGTCTGAGGCCAAAAATTGAATATGGACGGAGAATCCTCCCAGACCAAAGGTGACCACCCAGAAAGCTCTTGCTGGGCACGTAGTGCCTAGAGTGCTGCACCAACGGCAGGGGAGAGATGGAGGGTCAGGCATTTTTTTCTGGTTGGAAGTGTAATCATTCGTTGCTAGAGGCCCGTCCTAAATGGGCTGTCCGAGTCTCAAAAGTGAATACGGATGAAGATTCCTTCCAGACCAAAGGTGCCCGCACAGAAAGCTCTTGCTGTGCATGTAGTGCCCAGAGTGCTCCACCAACGGCAGGGGAGAGACGGAGGGTCAGGCCTCTTATCCAGGCTGGAAGGGCAATCTTTCATGTCAGGAGCCCCATTTATAAATGGGTCGTCCGAGGCCCAAAAGTGAATATGGACAGAGAATCCTCCCAGACCAAAGGGGCCCGCCCAGAAAGCTCTTGCTGTGCACGTAGTGCCCAGAGTGCTGCACCAACGGCAGGGGAGAGATGGAGGGTCAGGGGTCTTTTCCTGGCTGGAAGGGCAATTGTTGGTGGCAGGAGCCCCATCCTATAAGGGTCGTCCGAGGCCCAAAAGCGAATACAGACGAAGATTCCTCCCAGACCAAAGGGGCACGCCCAGAAAGCTCTTGCTGTGCACGTAGTGCCCAGAGTGCTGCACCAACAGCAGGGGAGAGATGGAGGGTCAGAGGTCTTTTCCTGGTTGGAAGGGAAATCGTTTTTGGCAGGATTCCCATCCTAAATGGGTCGTCCGAGGCCCAAAAGTAAATACGGATGAAGATTCCTCATTGCTTCCAGTAACCACAAGAGCAGTCCTAAAGCATCCAAAATTTCGTCGGAAACCTGTCTCATCCGGCATCATTTTTCCCCTGCTTGCCCCCAAAAGACCTTTTCCCCCCTTTCCTACAAGCTCTGGGAAAGCAAAGTCAAGTCCATGCAAGCATTGGAGAATTTCTCTTCCAAGGGGCCTCCCTGAAGCAGCCTCAACTACCAGCTCAGGCCGTGCTCTTCAGGGCTCCTTGCACTGCTCTTCAAAGGCCCCACAGATGTGGCTGCACAAACTCCCGGGGCAAGCCCTTCCACCGCCTGACCATCTCCATGGCAGCAAGTTTTCTCCTTCGGTGCGCTTGGAGCCCCTCGTGTCCCCTCGCACAGTGTTGTTTCTCTTTCCCCCAGTGCTTCCCCTCAGAGCACTTCACGCACCAACTCTGCCTTGCCTTAAACCTCCCGGGCCTGCAGAGCAGCCACGCTGCTGAGCTACTGGCAAGTTTCCCCATGGCTCTGGCTCTGTGTGGGGAGAGGGCACCACAGACAAGGCTTTCTTGCAGACCTCAAGGTGCCCCTTGATTCCATGATATTCCACAGGGTTCCTCTGATTCCATGAGGCCCCACATGTCACAATGGCCCCTTGATTCCATGAGGTTCCACAGTGTCACAAGGGTCCCTTTAGCTCCCTGTGGTTCTTTGACATCCCGTGACCTCCCGGCTCTTTAGGAGCCCTGAGAACTTCAACAGGGGGAAGTGCTGGATTCTGCCCTGGGATGGGGCAACCCCGCATGGATGGACAGACTGGGAAGGAGAGGCTGGAAAGCAGCGCTGGGAAAGGGCCCAGGGGGCAAAGGGCGAGAGCCCCGAAGCTACGAGAGCAGCCAAGTGCAGACCTGCATTTACCAGTCACCCAGGGAACTGCTTCCACAGGGCTCCTCCTTCTTTTTCCAAGCTCACTGCCACGCCCCTTGTCTCACTCGAACTTGCAGACTACCCAGAAGACCTGGGTGCTGTTTTGACAAAGCCCTCACCTTCCCCACTGGCCTTGAGCATGCCTGTCAGCTGCTTTTTTCACAAGGCACTCCACAATCTCCTCATATTGTTGCAAGGCTGCAAGTTTCAAGGGGGTAAATCCCCTCTAAAAGGAGACAGAATCCCCATTAGAAAGACACAGACAAGCTCTGCAACTCTTGGAAAGAGCAGCTTTACCCACATGCCAAGGTTACCTGGTTCTGAGCATCACTCTTGGCATGATGCTCCAGTAACAGC
This sequence comes from Pseudopipra pipra, assembly GCF_036250125.1. Lineage (NCBI taxonomy): Eukaryota > Metazoa > Chordata > Aves > Passeriformes > Pipridae > Pseudopipra > Pseudopipra pipra. The sequence continues at coordinate 8,100,300 of NC_087570.1, read as the reverse complement.
CCTGCTACAGCTGTATTTTTAGATAGCACAGCCAGGTGAAGGGCAGTGTTGCCGTCCGCATCTGCCAGATTCGGGTCGGCACCGTGGTCCAATAGAATAGCAACACAATCTTCCTGCTCCTGATGGACTGCCTGGGAACAACACACCAAAAGGAAAAGACTTCCAACTTTTACATCCATCCCCCTGTCACAACTCCCTCAGCTCCTGAATGCTGGCATAGAAGACCATCTGCAAAGATTAGCTAACAGAGGCCTATGGCGTGCCCATTGCAATAGGCGTGTTTCTATGGCCCTGCGCTGCAAGGAATCCTGCCAGACACCTCCCCTTTAACACACCATCACTAAGCCCCACCTACAAGCTCAGAAGGCATTCCACACACCTTCATCAGGGCCGTTCTCTTGAAGCTGTCAGTGAGGTTCGGCTGGCTGTTCTTTCTTAGCAGATATCTAATGACATCTGCATGGCCATTGGCCAAAGCCAGATGCAGATGTTATAGGTAAATGAAACTTAGGCTGAAATATAGCAGCAAAAATTTATTAAAGATTTATATAAAATGCAAATAAGCAAAACAGCGCGCTGGGCGGCCAGGGGAGACCCCTGCTCCACTCACGGCCCGCAAGCGCAGTGCGCTAAACCAGTAACCTTTATACCCTTAAATTCCCCTCCCACAGTCACTTGTTGTCCCTCTATTGGATCCGAGTTCGCAGGTCTGGTTCTGGTTGATTCTTTTGCAGGCCCATTTCAGTTGCCAGGTACTTCCCCATCCATAGTTTTAGGTAATCCTTCGTCCTTGAGGCCTAGTGTGTGAGTCCCTCCAGATGTCCATCTTGGATACTCTTTATCGTCCTCGTACTTGACCCTTTGATCCTTGTCCTTCCCTTCGTTACTTTAGGCGTACACTTTTAGACAATATACTTTTAGAAAAACAAGATACAAAACACTTATTCAGCAAGGCACAATAATTTGTCTTGTCAGCTTAAAAACTGCAGCTACAGGACTATCAGCCTATAGTAGTGACAGATTAATTAACCATTCTGCAGCTTGCAGTTCTCCAGCCTTAACAGAACATTGATTACAATAACATATATATAGGAATATAAAATGCAATACAATTGAATGAGTAAATTTCTTTACTACTACTAATTTGATAAGTAAACTTTACTACAATACTACTACTAATTTGATGAGTAAATTACTACTCCTAATCTATTACAGGGAGGAATGGGGAGGGGCATTCAGGGGTGGAGGAGGGGTGGCTGAAGCCAGGGGAGACCAGGGGCGGGGAGACCCCAAATCGCCCCTTATTGCCCCCCAAAATCCTCGTGCTTTGCTCGGTTCCAAGTCTGGAGAGGGCAGGGGACGTGGGGGGACCGAAGGGGGGTCAGTTGGAGACCCTCCCCCACACCCGGGGGGGTGGGAAGGGAGGGGGAGGGGCGGGGCGGGGCTCACCCGGGTGTTACTTGTACACTCGGAGTAGGGCCGTGAGCGGGGGCACAGCAGCGACTAGTACCATTCCTGTGCCTGCCACGGGAACCCCGCCGGGTATGAGGGACACCCCCGGGAATGAGGGAGACACCCAGGAACACCCACGCCGATGAGGAAACCCCATCATGAACCAGGGACCCTTCCCCCCCAGAAACGGGGACTCCAGGGAAAGACAGACCACCCAGGAAAGAGAGACCCCCCCGGGAATGAGGGAGACACCCCAAGACTGAGGGACACACACCCCCCCCGTGAAACAGGTAGCCTCGGCAATGAAGGAGAATACCAGGAACACCCACACCCAAGGGAAACTGCCCCCCTTCCCGAATAAAGTACCTCCCCCACGGCAAAGCCGGACCACTCCATGAAACAGGGATCCCCGGGAATGAAGGACACTCCTCCCACAAAAGAGGGACCCACAATTAACAATGAGCATGAATTCAGTACTATTTGCGCTACATATGCAGCAAGAGCTTTCTGCATGGGCACCTTTGGTCTGGGAGGAATCTTCATCTGTATTGAATTTTGGCAGTCACATGGCCCATTGCAGTGCAGAGCGCCTGCAAGCGAACAACTGCCCTTCCACCCAGGAAAAAAAGCCCTGACCCTCCGTCTCTCGTGTGCAGTTGGTGCGTCACTCTTGGCACCATAATGCCATTTTTCTTAGCCTAGAATGCTCTAAAAAATAAGTAATAGTATATTTAAATGATAAATAAAATACAACCCTGTTGGTAGATGATGATAATAAAACACGGGGCTGGGGAGGGACTGCCTTCTCCTTCTCCTCCTCCTCACAGCAGGTTTGTGTGTGGACAAGGAGACTCCAACCTGAGATCTCTAGTTCCAGCACAGCCAAAGTCTTCTGGTGAGGGGAATTAAGCATTTATTTAAATTAATCTGAATATTTATTTCATGTTTAAATGAATAAATATATTATTATATGACAGCAGAGTCTCCAGCAAAATGAAAGACCCTGCATGGTGGCTGAGGAACCAGAAACCCACAGGAAATCCACACCTCCAGAAACCCACTCCTGTCCCAGAGCAGAAACCAGGAACCCACAGGAAACCCACACTTCCAGAAACCCATCTCTGGTCCAGAGGCTGAGGAGGAAAGTCCTTCCTCATGTACAGAACAGAGAAACACCTGCCACAATCACACCTCACTGACAGTCTCCAGAGCCCTGAAAATCCCAAGGAATTATTGCAGCCAAGGTTAATGGGCAGAAAGGAGGAAGAGGAGGGATCTGCCCCCAGCCAATACTGCCGAACCACAGGCAGTTGTTCTCTTCTCAGTGCCTCAGTTTTCCTATCTCTGAAATGGGGCTAATCTAAATCTGTTTATGGGAGGTGTGTCTGCAAGGAAACATTAAATTGGGAAGCACGAGACCATCAGCCTCTGGGACTTCCCACATTCACCTTTATTTTTACCCTAATTAATGTCTCAGATTTGGTCTTGGCTGCCTGCCCTGTTTCCATTGAAAATCTCCTCGTGTTCAGCTCCTGCGTTCAGCATCCTCCTGCGATGTGTTGCCAGAGAAAAAATAAGCCATGACATCACCTCCACAAATAAAGCTGCAAAACCCCAAAGTTCACCTGTGGGGCTGGGAGGGGCTCCCACCTCTGAGCAGGAAACTTAATTAGATGGGAAAGCATCAGATGACAATATTTGATAATTATGGGGTTTACTTTTAAGGTAAAAACAAACCACAGACAGGTGTGTAAAGAGCAATAGTGAAGTGTCTGGCCCTACTTGGGACAAGATTTCTCAGCACAGAAGGAAATAACAGTTCAGATGAAAGTTTCAGGCTGTGGGAACAAAGTGGCTCCATGTCTCCAGTAAAAGGGAGAGGGAATATTGAGACAAGGAAATAACCCTCAGCTTGGGAAATTCTAGCTGGTGCCTGTGGGCTTGGCCATTTTACTGGCCCTGCTGCATGTAACAAAACACAAATTCAGACCCTCATCAAAGGCTGCTCCTTCAAACAAGGTTCAAGGAAGGGAAGAGCAGCCCAGTGAGGAAATCCCACAGGCTCTTCCCACACTTTTTTCCTTTCTACTTTCCCTTTTACTCCCCTTTATTCCAGGAGCTTTAAAGAACAGGTTTGATACTAGGTCTAAGCCAGATCCTGCCCTACAGTAAGAGACAGGACAGAAGTGACTCGTCCAGCTCCTGCCACTTCTACACCTCTGTGACTCATCCTACAACTTCATTTTCATCTACACCTCTGTTCCAGAGACAGAGCTGCTTGTTCCCTCCCAAATGTCACAGCATCTGTGTGATTTCCTCCAGCCTCACCTCCCAAAGGGACTCCATTCCACGGGAAACAGAAGCCCCAGCCCCACACCAAAGAGGGGGGCAGAGCCTACATCAGACAGCATGGCAGAGTCTGACCCCAAAAACCCCACACCACATGGGGGACTGAGCCCCACATCGTGCAAGGCACAGTCTGACCCTCAGACCTTTCCAAGACACATGGGGAAAGAGCCCACACCAGACAGCAGAGCCTGACCCCACCCCCACACTATATTGGGATCCCAGCCCCACATCACACATCCCAGCCTCCCACCGCACAGGGGTCACAGGCCCCACAAGATAGCATGGCACAGCCTGACCTCCCAGCCCTAGACCATACAAGGGTCCAAGCCCCAGCACTAGATCATACCGGGATCACACCCCCAACCCCACCCCCACCCCACACTGCCCAGACCCTTCAAGCCCACTGCCCCCGCCACCCCCGGAACGCGCTGCCCCCGGAACGCGGGTGCGCGGCCGCGGTTGCCCTGGCGCGGGCGGTGCCGCGCGCGCGCAGGCGCCGCTCCCGCTCGGCGCCATCGCGGCTGAGCGGCCACCCCGGGCCGGCCATGGCCACCGACTCATGGGCCCTGGCCGTGGACGAGCAGGAGGCGGCGGCAGAGTCGGTGAGTGCCCGCCGAGGGCTGCAGGAGCTCGGGATGATCAGGCCCAGATCAGCGGCGCGGGGCTCGCGGGGCCGCCTTCTCACAAGAAAACAGCGATCGCAGAAAACCCTTTTTTCGCCCCATTTTCTGCCGCGGGGGCAGGGAGGACCTCGTGCCGTCACGGGGATGTCCCTGGGCTTAGGCTCTTCCTTTAGAAGCAAAAAAAAAAAAAAATCCCCCTTTTTATTTTTTTTTTAAATTTCTTTTCCTTCATCTGTTTTTCGCGTATCCAAAGGGCAGAGACGTCCCTGCCCTCCCCCTCCCCCTCTATCCATACACAGCACCGATTCAGGCACCCACCGAGCCTCAGTTATGTCTTCCAGCATCCAAAAAAAAAAAATCCCTTTTTCTCTTATTTTCTTAGGATCTACAGTTGTTCTAACCATACTGTGTTTTCTGTTTTCCCCCTCATCCTCCATCCAGACACAGCACCGTTTCAGGCAGCCACCCAGCCTCAGCTCTTGTTTTCCAGCTTCCAAAAAAATCCCTTTTTGTCTCCCTTTTTTTTTTTATGATAAGATCTAATTTTGAAATGGTGTTTTCCTGAGCCTACAAGTGCTGCATTGGGCATGGAGAGCGTTCACTGAGCCCCTGGATGTGGGGAGCACCCTCGGCGGGCTGCTCTCCCTGGCATATCGCAAGTGGTGAAACAAACTCATCCTGGCAGACCTTGTGCCACCCGGGAGTGTGCTTGAATCCTGTCTCCGTCTTGGGATGTTGATTTTTTTTCTCCCATTTTCCATCAGCAGACCTATTGGTGGAGACTGAAGATTCTGGAGAGAAAACACCTCCTTCTTTGTATTGTCATTACAGATTAGAAAACCTTGTATTTCTATTAAAACTTTTGCTTAGAAACAGTTGTATTTGCCTTAAAACTCTTGAAATCAAGTTAATCTCATACTTTCATCCCTTCCCATCGAGCAGGGTTTGGGCTGGGGCTTGTGCAATACTTAATAAATCCAAAGCTCAGGTTTTCCCTTCTGGAATTCGAATGTAGGAAGCCGTTGAATTTCTCTGATTTTGTGTTTTTCCTCATTTCTAGCTGAGCACTTTACACCTGAAGGATGAAAAAACCAAACCAGATGCCAATGGTGAGTTCCAGCTGCTCAAGTAGGCTTGAAATGGGTGGAACATTTTCCCGTGGGGTTCCAAGCGCTGCTGCCAAAGTAAATTCCTGATAAATAATGAAATTCCAGAAGAGGGAAAGACAAAGCTGAGGTTAGACAGCAGCAAAGACTAAATATTTTGCTGTCTTCAGGGAGCTCTGTGAGCAGAATCTGTTGGTGTGGTTGATAAACTCCACTTTGAGCTTGAACTTGGGTTTTCTCTGTACAGCAATGTAGCAGGGCAGTTGTCATCAGGAAAATGAGCTGGTTTGTAGCTTTTCCCACAATATTCCCAAGCTCCATGGGTGTGGGCTGTCTCTGAGGCCTGACCTCACGTGTGCCCCCCAAAACTGTTTTAATTTAGGTGCCGTTGTCAAGGCTGACGACAACGTGGAGAAGACAGAGGATGAGGAGAAGGGTAAGTGCCTCCTTGAAAAATGCTTTGTCAAGGAAATTAATATAATTATTAATTATAGTTATATTAATCTAATACATACTTAAAGTAAGTCTGCCTTATGTCCCAGGACGGCTGAGCTTGTATCCTGCCCCCAAGGACTTAATTGTAAGGCATGTCCTTCCTCCATAATACTTTCAAAGCCATTGTGTTCTGTAATAACTTGGGAGACTCCTGGATTAGTGTGGAGAGAAATAAGGGTGTAGCAGTATCCTCAAGGCAGGACTGGATACAGGAGCAGTTGGATGACCTGGAGCTGGGATTGCTGTAGCAACCAACATGTTGCATTTATGCAGTGGCTGTTCAGAGGTGGGTAATGGCTCGGAATCTCAGAAGGTGGTTTTAGGAAACAGATTTAGTAGCAAAACCCCAAAGTGCAGTGGTTTAACCTCATTTTAGTCTCACTTATCCTCAGCCCTTGCAGTGTTTCATTCAGTCCTGGAGTCTTTTAAAGTACCATTTATCCTCAAACTTCCCTTAGAAATAAAAATAAAGCCCTAAAAGGTATCTGTCCATGTGTCAGAGTGAGGCTTGAAGGGGCCCTTTACCCTGTCCCAGATAGAAACTAAGCTAAAATGTCTTAGATAACCAGAGTTCTGGATCTGTTAAAGTCCTCCCTAAAACAGTGCTCTCTTGCTTCATCTTCCTGGATATTAAATGTGAATCCCTGGGATCTCTTGATATTTCATTCAGAACATTAAATGTGAATCCCTGGGATCTCATGTCTCATCCAGGAAATTAGGGCTCTTTAAGCCATTACCCTCTAATGAAGAATTTTGTCCCTTTTAACTGGCTCGGCATTTCAGTGGGAGCAACACCTGGAACAGGCTGGGATTGATGGATCTATGTTTTCTACCTCCTTTCCCAGAGGACAGAGCTGCCCAGTCCTTGCTGAACAAGCTGATCCGCAGTAACCTGGTTGACACCACAAATCAGGTGGAGGTGCTGCAGAGGGACCCCACATCACCCCTCTACTCCGTCAAGTCTTTCGAGGAGCTGCGCCTGTAAGTGCCTGCTGGGATGAGCCAGAGCCTTCTCCGCATGGAGCTGTTTAATCCTGGGACCAGAAATATTAAACAGGCTCCCTTCTGGCTGTATTTTTCAGTCAATTTTAGGAAGCCTCAAACTTAGGGAGAGCAGCTATGACTCAGTTTTGTGAGACTGACAGCAGATGTGAGTTTGGAGCCCATCAGGTAGCTGGAACCTCTCCTTGTGTCCTGAAAAATTCCCTGGTTGCACAGGAGATACCACTTAAATGTGCATGGATCTGTGTTTCAGGTTACTGCCAATTTGTCATTAATAAATGAGCATATCATTTGTATTTAAATACAAGGAGAGTTGTTTTATCTGGGTGCCTTGTGAAGGTGTCCAGCTGAAACAAGCAGTGAATAGCACAAAGAGAAAAGCTTTTCTCTCCCAGCAATACTGGGTTTATGTACTGGAGAGACCAGTAACATTAGTATTTTCTGACGCTTCCCATTGAAAACCTTTACCAGTGCAGCTTTCAAGTGATATCTGTATTTAAGGCATGTACATAAAATAATGTGCTAAAGAGTCTGTCCCATTAGATTGTTGTGGTTACTCTGATCTCAGGTTTGTTGCTCTACAAGTTCCACAGAGAAATGGGAACTGAGGAGCCTTCTCCCAGTGAAATGTCAGGATGCTGTTTTGCTTTTTTAACGTTAGTGGTTGAATGTGGACAAAAAAAAATGGCTGACGTCCTGCAGTGCCTGTTAGACTAATTCCTGTATTTCAAAAGGCAAACAATCCCAGAGAGTTAATGACAGGGGCAGCCAGACTAATTGAGTCTTCATTTTGTTATGACTCGGTGTATCCTTGGCAACTGGTGCGGAATTGGGCTTTGTCTGTCCTTGCTTGGAGCAGCACAAGGTTACATTTTCAAAGAGCTTTTGTTCCAGCCATCAGTGGAAAGTAATACAGCATTTTTGCAAAAGCATGTTGTGCTGAGTAGGAAGTTATTGTAGTGGGAAATGTGGGCAGGAAACCTGTAACCTGCTTTGAAAGGAGAGCACTGGCAGCATCCAGGAAGCACTTGGGGATCGTCAGCTGAGACTTTCCAGCACCATAACCTGGATTGAGGTTGTTCAGGGATCTCCTTGTCTACACAAGTGTCTGATGAGAGTAGAAAGGTCCCTTGAGAAAAAGCAATAGGTGAGAATTTGTTGACCAGCAGTGTCACTACACAGTTTTGGGTGTGAGGGCTGAGTTGTACCCATGGATCACAAGGTGTAGTCACAGCAAACTAATTATCAGTCGTTTCCCTCAGCCAGCATCGCTCTGATGTTCCACCGTCAGTTGTAATACCGAATCCACATGACCTAAAGTCCTTGCAATGATCTCATGATGTTTCTCTTCATCCAGTTCCTCACCTACTGAGGTCACTTTGTCCTGTGTTTGAGTCGTCAAGGAGTGATAATTTTGGCACCAAGATTAGGCATGGCTGAGGAAATGGGATTGGCCTGAAGGACAGGATTAATGCTTTCTGCTCTGGGATTCCTGGATAGTCTGAAAAGCTGCTTTGGAACAAGCAGTTCTGGCCTTAGACACAGGGTTTGCCCTGGAGCCGGGACAGGCAGGCTGAGTGGTAGATCCAGGGGTTCTTGCAAAACTTCCTTTCCAGATTTCCTGTGGTCACTTGTAACTTCCAGATGCTGATCATAGTTGCTTCACTGGTGGGACTGTAGCAGGGACAGCCCTAGGTCATCTTGTCGGGCTTTTTTCTCACCTTTTTCAACACAAATGAAAACCAAATGTACTTTAAAGGTCACGATATAAAAATTCCTATTTTCAGGAAACCACAGCTCCTGCAAGGAGTCTATGCCATGGGCTTCAACAGACCATCTAAGATCCAAGAGAATGCCCTGCCCATGATGCTTGCTGAACCGTACGTGCACATTCTTCCCGCTGTCTTCCAGTATGGAAGGATTTGAAAGGCTTAGCGTGCTTTTCCTGGACTTTGGATGGGAGGTGGTGATGGGGAACCTGTCAGGATATGGACTAAGGGTTCCCATGCCACAGTGTGGTCATGAACTATGTGACACCAGCCCTGGATTTGTCATTTTCCTAGGGCCGGTACCAAATGCTCAGTGCTGTGGTCAATCCCATTTTCCTCATCAGTTTGGGGAGAAATAATGTGAAATAGCTCAGAAATCCTGGGTGGGTGAGAATAGCTGAGGTGCTGCACTGCCTGCGTGGCTGGTTTTCCTTTCTACAGCCCTGAGCTGGAATGTGTAAGGTACTGAGACACTGGGGGAGACATGAAATGGAAAAGTACTGACAGATAATCACAGTTCTCCTTGCAAATCTCCATAATCAAGAGATGTTGACAGAGACAGTTGGGCAGGAAGTAATTTCTACCCCATGGAGTGTAGCTGGCCAAATTAGCTGCCAGTCCAGAGCAAGGGGAAGCCTAACAGGTACCAAAATGCCACACACTGTGTTTTCTGTCTCGCCCAACCCTGGGATTGTGTTGTTTGTGGGGTTCACCCTCTGAGCCTGTGTCTGCTGTGCCCTGCAGCCCTCAGAACCTGATCGCACAATCGCAGTCCGGTACTGGCAAGACAGCTGCCTTTGTCCTGGCCATGCTTAGCCGTGTTGAACCCGGAAACAAGTATCCCCAGGTGAAGTTTCTAGGATGTGGCTGTTCCATGATGGATATCCTATGGATGGGGCGTTCTGTGGTGGTGCAATGCCATCTAGTGAAGAGCCTGAAATGTAAATTCATGGCTTGATGGAGCCATTATGTTGTTTCTTCTGTAAACTGCTTAACGGGGATGGACATTTGGGGATCTGTTAAAATGCCTTTAGTGCAAAAGGCATGGATTTTGCTCAAAACTTATTCCTTTCAGTCCTTCCCGTGCATCACACAGGATGCCATTGGTCTCTGAGGAGTTAAATCATTCTGGGAGGAATTAAATCAGAGAAGTATTGCAGGCTCAAGGGAGTTGGGAAAGTGGATTTGGGATGGAAAGAAAATATCTGACAACAGAGCCTGGAAAAGGACTTTTTTAACCCAGTTTCCTTATGGGGTAGTTGAGAAACTGTTCAGCTACTTGCATGTTTTCTTGAAAAGAACTTCAGCAAAGATTTTAAAAAGCAAGTGTGACAGTGTTGCCCTGGATGTTGATGATCTCAAACTTGTTATCCTGTCCCCGCAGTGTTTGTGCCTTTCCCCAACATACGAGCTGGCACTTCAAACAGGAAAAGTGATTGAACAGATGGGAAACTTTTATCCAGAGCTGAAACTTGCATATGCTGTCCGAGGCAACAAATGTGAGTAGGGGGAAGTGCCACCAGCAGGAATGAGAAAATAATGTTTCTTAGGTGCACCAGGAGATGAAATAGGCTGGATCAGAGAGGGGCAGAGCATTTCCCTATGTGCACAGCCATCCTACAACAGCCCTCCTTTCTGTCTTGGCAGTGGAGAGAGGGCAGAAGATCTCGGAGCAGATTGTAATTGGCACACCCGGCACCGTGCTGGACTGGTGTTCCAAACTGAAATTCATAGATCCCAAGAAGATCAAAGTGTTTGTCTTGGATGAGGCCGATGTGATGATCGCGACCCAGGGCCACCAGGACCAGAGCATCCGCATTCAGAGGTAGGGACTTGGACCATAGGGACAGCAGGGCTGGAGTCTTGACTGGTGTCTTCACTGATGATGCAAAAAGATTAAAATTATAGATTTAGCACTAATTCATATTAGAGGCATAATGTCAGGGGATGACAAGCAGTTCCATTTCCTTATAGAATAAAAAGATTGTCCCTGGAGCAGGCTTATTCCTTTTAAGAAGACAAGTCTGGGTGCCTCTGGTCTGTGAGGGAGTGATCAGGGGTGGGTAAGATTAGTGTTAGTCTTTCCAGCCTCTGAAATACCTGGTTCCAAGGTTATGGTTCTGCTTTCCCTGCAGCATTAATCCCATCAGGATATCAGGAGATGATGGTGGTATGTGGGAACTCTGCCCATTTTCCTCTCTTGCAGAATGCTCCCTAGGGACTGCCAGATGCTGCTGTTTTCAGCCACCTTTGAGGATTCTGTGTGGAAGTTTGCTCAAAAAGTTGTTCCTGACCCAAACATTATCAAACTGAAGCGCGAGGAGGAGACCCTGGATACCATCAAGCAGTATTATGTCCTGTGCAACAACAGAGATGAGAAGTTCAGAGCTCTCTGCAATATCTATGGTGCGATCACCATCGCCCAGGCCATGATCTTCTGCCATGTGAGTGCTTCCAGGGAATGTTAGTCCCAGTGACCCCTGCCCAAACCATTCTACGGTTCTGTAGTGGTTGCTTGTGTCAAAAAACTGGCCAGACATGGTTTTCAGAAAGAAACCGAGAACATAAATTGCCCTTTTTGCATCTCTGGCTTCCTCTAAGAGTGAAATCTTGAGAGCCAGGTTAGCACTTGTTTCCCTGGGATTGTCCATCCAGGAGACCACACTGGTCACTTTTACTCCTGAATAGTCATTTTATTTCCCAAAGTCCTCTGAAACAGAGTAACACACAGTTTTCCAAACCATACTTGGAATTACTGCAGGGAAAAAACCAGTGAGGTTGGAAAATGGGTGAGAATAAGGCAGAATGAGGGATGGGGAATTTTTTTGCTTCTGTGACTGATACAGAGCAGTCCCCTCATGTAATTGGGGATACGTCTCTGGAGTCTCCCTGTGGATCATACTGAGACTTTGTTTTCTTTTTTTGGAAGCCACCATAACAACTTTTAGGGAAGAACCCGTGCTGACAGCACAGAACAGCCAGGTAAAATGAGCTCAGGGTAAAACTGGAGTCTGCTATAGCAGTTTGCTTTTAGGCTGTCTCAGGACATAATTGGAGCTCAGAAAACTGCATCATAACTGGATTTAATTCAAGGCTGCGTAGAGCCTTTGTGGGATTTCACAACTACATTGAGCTCTAACTCTGCCATTTGCCAAGCTGAGTAGTTGTGTTTTTGTGACCATTTACATGAGTTTTCAGTGTACATGTGTCATACCAGTCTCCAGCAGATTGAAATTCAAGGAGGAGAGGACAAAGAAAAGGTGTCCTTTTCTTAATCAAGGGCTCCTATAGGGGCAGAGGCCCATTTTCCTCATTGTGATACAGTTTGTAACAGGGAGGGAGTGGGCACAGCACTTAATAGCCGTTTCCTTTTGAGACACAAACACAGCTGCTGAGCTTCCAGTGTCCCCCAGAGAGGTTTATTCCTGCTTTCCGGCATTAAAACTCCGTCTCAACTTTGGGCTGTGTGTTCCAGACTCGGAAGACAGCGGGGTGGCTGGCAGCAGAGCTGTCCAGGGAAGGCCATCAGGTGGCCTTGCTTAGCGGGGAGATGATGGTGGAGCAAAGAGCTGCTGTGATTGAGCGCTTCCGAGAGGGCAAGGAGAAGGTGCTGGTGACCACAAACGTCTGTGCCAGAGGTAGGACATGGTAGAGCGGGACCAGGGCAGGCTGGAAGGCGGTGCTTCCTAAGACAACACACCCCTGGCCAACTTGCAGGGAGAACTTCCCTCCTCAGATATTCCAGTCGGGACAAATTAGTGTCCTTACAGTAAAGATACCTGTGGGCAAACACAGGATTCCTTGTTGGCTTCCTGCAGCTTGAGATGGAAAAGTCCATCCTGTGAGAATTTCCTGCTTCTGGCACCAAGCCTGGCTTGTGCTGCTGACCCTCAGGGTTTGCAATAAACATGCTGAAGTATAGAAATCTGAAAAATAGTGAAATCCAGTTCACTATTCCAGTAGGAATTTGTGTTGCAATTTGACATCCTAGAATAGTTAAGACAGGATAGTCTTTGGAAAAAAAACAAGTAGTCCTTAGAGCTTCACAGAGGAGCAGAGAATTTCCACAATATTTAAGTGCTGGTTAAAGCATCTCCAGTTGCTTTTCCTTTGACTGTTTCAGTGGGATTTTCTGCACTAACTAGATGTTTTTTTTATTTCCAAGTACCCTGTGAGAATATTGCGGAAAAGCTCCATTACAGAGATTGAGGAGGCTGTTCCGTCTCTAAAAGGATTTAAATGTAGTTGTATAACATGATTTCTTTTTGTCAGGGATCGATGTAGAACAGGTCTCTGTTGTTATCAATTTTGACCTTCCTGTGGATAAAGATGGGAATCCAGATAACGAGACCTACCTGCACCGGATCGGCCGCACCGGTCGCTTTGGCAAGCGAGGACTGGCCATTAACATGGTGGACAGCAAGCACAGCATGAACATTCTCAACAGAATCCAGGAACATTTCAGTACGTACCCCCAGGCTTTCTCCTGTCTCTAAAATCGTGGGATTCCTGCAGAATTCTCAGTAGCTGGATGCTGAGCAGATCTAATGGGTGTTTGTTGAGCCTTAAACTGGTGGCAGAGGAGCACAGCAGGTGTTTGGTGTAGTGTCACTTGGGGTTGTGGCCTGCTGCCTGTAACATAAGTCAAGTGGTGTTTGCACATTCCAGAGATGGGTGATATGGTTTGAAGCTGGCTCCCTGCCAAGTCTCCAAACCTTACCACCAGAAGTCCCACTCCCCCCCCAAAAAACCTCAGGGAGAAGAGGGAGAAAAAACTAAGAAAACCTGAAACAAGAGAGAGACAACCAAAGTGAGATATATAAATATATTTACACTTATATACAATTAAAATATACAATTTCACAAGGGAAAGGGAAGGGGGAAGGGAACAAAACTAAAATAAAATATATATATATATATATATATATATTCCAATTAGTGACCCAATATCTAACAACTAAAAGAGTTAGCAAAGAAAATAGCTCACTACTCTCCTGGGACAACCGAGAGTCGCTCCGGAACGATCGCCGGCAACCTCTGTCTCCCAAGGTCAGCAAGGCCCAACCAGGCCTCGCTCCCCAACGCGGCAGACTCAACAGCAGGGAACCTGCACCTCCAAGCCGCCGGAAGGAAAGAGAGCGAAGGCCTCTCCTCCTTTCTTCTTATAATCTGGCTTATGTAAAAATCGTAGGGAATACTGGGTAAATCTGGACCCTTCCTTGGTTACAAACTGGTCACCAAGGAAGGCCTAGCCCAAACCACCACAATGGGTAACACTGGAGTACCCAGATGGGCCTCTGATAAAAGGAAAAAGTTTTAATTTATACTTTTAAAACCCAACTGAACATTCCCTGATAAGATAAAACTCCTCAAGTCCAGCTAAGGAGAGCAGCGTTCCCTTCTCTGTGATGTGTTATGAAATCTAACTTATTTCTCATCTTTCCTAGACAAAAAGATAAACAAATTGGATACTGATGACTTGGATGAAATTGAGAAAATAAATAACTGAAATAGCTGCTGGAACTGGTGTGTGCCCTGCTGTGGAAGCTCTCCCACTACAATTGGATCAGCGTTTGGATTGGCACAGCCTCTCGGCTCGTCCCGAAAAGGACTCTTCAAGATATGAGTACACAAAAATTACCTCATTTTCAAAATTGCAGTTGGACTTCAAATTGTGCAACTATGGGGAGGAAGAGGAAATGTTTACAGAAGCTTTTAACATTTCTTAGTTTAGCCTTAAAATGAGATGATCTTTGGAATTCTGAGAAATACACTTGCCAAAAGAGGGGCAATATGGAATTATCTAAAATTTAAAAAGGAAAAAAGAAACATTATTGCCTTTAATTGGAATAATGTGCAGCATTAACCTGATCAGTTTAAATTCAACAGCTGAATATATAATGGATATAAGTAAAGAAAAAACAAAAACCCAAACAAGGCAGCTGGTTTTTGGCTAAATACTCAACTTAGACAAACTAGGATGTCATTCTCTTGGCACTCCCCTGAGCTCTTTAAGTCTCATTTCTGGCTTCCTGATGGATTTGCCCTGCTTTTCCTTATGTATATTGTCCTGAGGATGTTTCCAGTAGCTCCTACTTGCAAACACAGGTGCCGTGTTGCTTTTGCTGGGCAGTATTTTCTTTTCCCTTGTCCTGGATTTGTTGGAATGGCCGCTCCCTGTGACAGGGGGTGGTGATGACATGTTTAACATGGCTAAGGTGTGGGAGGGTGGGGTGGGAGGGGCAATATGAAGGGAACTGTACTAATTCATTGTCTGCTTAAAATCCTCTCTGTGAATTAAATTCCCCCATGTGATTCAGTTCCCTATGCTGTGAAACTCAGCATGGATAATGTACACACGTGCTGGGCTTCACCCATCAGTTATATAGGAATAAAAGAAACAAAAGATCACGATAGCCTGTATTGACCAAGAAACTTACCTTTAGAACACCAGGTTTACCTGTTACAGTACCAGAGTTTTGAGTTAAATTGCTCAGCCAAATTGCAGGTGGGAAGTGCTCCATAGTGCAAAATAGGTCATTGGTCCCTGCCCTGGGGTGTTCTATGGATGAGGTAGGAGTCACAATTCCTGGAGAAGAAAGGATTTACACCTCCTGTGTGTTGGGACCATTCTCATGCGCACAGCTGGAAGCCTGTGGGCTGTTGCCCAGCCCAGTTTCCAGGAGAAGGAGGCTCCTGAACTAGAATTTAGGGTGCACAGCTCACGGCCCTGCTACTCAGTGTGGGAATCATGTCAAAACAAATGTATAAATTGTAAATTTAAACTATGACTTGTTTTCTTTGCAATTCTGGCCACCATATTCTGTTCAAAGACAGGAACATGGATCCTTTTACCAAGTAAAAAAAGGCTCATTTAAAATGTACCTAAAATTTTAGGAAATTGTGCACCCTTTTATCAATTTGTATAAAAGCTTTAGTGAAGAAAAAAAAAACGCTTAAAATTAAACTTTTTGTATTCTGGGGTGTATCTATTTTTATTCTGTTGGAATCCTATTTAAAGTGGCAGGTGAGTGAGTGCTTACCTGTCGAGTGGAAGACTTGATTTTATCACCTACTTTCCCAGTACAGCTGAATGACCTGGTGACAGCAGAGTATTGGGCTGAATTGTCATGGAAGCTGCTGCTGGTCCTGTGTGCTGTTTCTAATGTACTTTTAATTGGAATAAAGAACACATACTGAATGATGCCTTTGCTGATTTCTTGCTTGAATGCTCTGTTGGTGTTTAAAAGCCTCGGGTAAGGACATTCCCAGGAGTCATAGTAAGTTTTCTATTTATGACCACCTCATTCTGTGACAGACTGAATTTCAATGCTGAAATCCTTAAAAGATTCCCACAAGGAACTTTGTTAAGTGATGTCACACAATAAATGAGGTCAGATAAGTATTGTTATTCCTCCCAGTGCTTCTTGTGCTGGACTTTTTGCTTCTAAAACCTCCCCAGAAGAGTTTTGAAGGGAAGAGAAGGAGGACTGAGGAAGAAAATAGTTGTTTTCCCTGTACTGTGCTTGCCTAGATAAAGACTTCATGTGGGTTTTGGACAAAGAAATCATTAAAATGCTCATCTTCGGAGATGCTGTAATCTGGGTGAGGTGGTTAGAACCAAACTCATCCAGCTTTATCTTAGATATGCAGGAGGAACATCCTCCAGCATGAGAAGTCCACTGTGATCCAGGCTATTATGTTATCTTACTCTTCTGTTCTTGCTTAGAGCATCAGCCCCTGCACTTTCACATCTCCGTGGTGGTCCCTGTGTCTGATAACAGCTTGTCACTGATCCAAAGTGCTTCCTCCCTCACTGCTGTGTTGTATCCAACACAGGATGGAGATCCAAACTCCAGGAAGGCCAGTGCAAGGTGGTGTGGAGGGCAGATGGCTGATCTGGGCAATCCCTGATCTATCTGCCATCAAATTAAGGGCATTTCTTAAGAGGAGATGTGACGGATAAACCTCCAGCTCACATAAATCATTTGAAGTTCAAGTTTCAGCCTGAAAGGTTTTATTGGCTGTACTATCACAGGATGGAAACACTCTGAAATGGTGAAGTAACACAGTACACAACAGTCAGAACAAGGGATTTAGCCACCTAATGCTGAAGGGAATATAGAAAATCATTCCTTTTCCTGAACTACTTTGTTCCCCGCTATGGTTTAGTTGAAGGCATCTGTGTGTTTCAATATCTGGGATTGCTGCTGTGCAATTCCATCACCCACAGCAGCAGGTAACTGTTTCATCAGGTACTGGTTCTATAAAGCCATGGACCCTGAACGCTTATTTAACATCAGATACTACACTTGTGATCAGCACCAGCATCAGCTTTCTGCTCCTGTTGTGTTTCTGCTCCTGAGGTGGGCTGGTTTGGCAGTTACACTGAGGTTTGAAATAATAAACTGGGTTTGCCTCAAACCATTTAAAGTCGCTCATCTCTGTAGTAAGTGATCCATTTTTTAAGTAGATTGAATTATTTGAATTTTCATTAGATACTAGAAGATATTTTTTTTAGCACAAGCACGTTGTAGTTACCTAAACCTGCCAAACAGCCTTTTAATGATGGTTTAGTAAAAGATGGTGTGAGCCAATTCCTCAGTCAAATCTCATTAATACATTTTTATTTTAAAATTCCCAAAACAACACTTTGCTTCTTGGACTAACTCACTTCAGTGTTAAGGTGTTAAATGGAGTTATTTGTAACATCCCTTCTTAATTATTCATCTGTTCTTACCTACAGATCACACAAGCTGAATGAGAGAAGGGAAACTAAGGAGAAAATCCTGCTGCTCACCAAGACAAAGTAATAACTATTTGTTCTTAAAAAAGTGATTTAGTCACAGTAAAGAGCTGGACTGAGGTTACCCAGAAAGAGCTGAGCCCTCACAGGTATTTTACAATCAGTCTTGCAATTTAATACTTCCTAATAACCCATTAATGTGTTAATACTCTTACTTCCAGATGGTTTAGGGGTTTAAGCTCCTTTTCAGTCTCTTGATGTTTAGGATGATGATCAGCTACTGAGTCCTGCAGGTAAAACAGTTCTGTTTCTACCTTCCCAAATAGGTGCATCCAGATCCACTCTGGGAAGTAGTACCTTCCCAAAACAGAGAAAAGGACAAGAGGAGAGGTCTTGGAAACTTGAGTTTTCAAAAAAGAACATCAGCAACTTCAACAAACCAAAAAGACTGAAGGTTGGTGGCACTCAGGAAGCAATTTGTGATGGCACAGGTGAAACAAGCTGCTCTTTATGATGCAGGTTTATACACCTGAAATACTATTTCTCAACATCCATAACTGCTTCATGGGAATTTGTGAAAGATGGCAAGAGTAGGCCCAGGAAACATCAGACTCAGTTTTTTTTGGAAGAAGCAACGCATCCCACTCAGCAGAACGACCCATCTCCGTGTGCCTAAAGATCTGCTGCATCGTGCTGCTTGTCCTGTCGAATGCACAGCACCGACTTGTGGAGGATCCCACATTCGTGGAGGGACTTTGTAAGGTCAGAGAAGCTCCTCCGGGGGACTTCCATCGTTTCAATGCTGCAGTGTTGGTAGTTGGCCAACAATTTCTGTCCTGCCATGGCAAGGACTGTCAGGAGACTGTCAGAGGGTTTGAAGTGGTGCTCAAACCTCTGGCCAGAGGGAGACCGGACCGCGAGCAGCACGTGGGGCTCTTCTAAGCTTAGAGGGGACATGGAAGGGCTCTCCTGCCTCATTTTCCTTCCCCACTTCTCAGGGGGACAGTGCATGTGGGAGCTCTCCTCAGCGGGAACATCGCTTCCTGACAGTGTACTGCCAGATCCCTGTTCTCCAGACAGAGTTTTGCTGAATTTCAGAGTGTTCTTCTGCCCCTCACTCACTTCCAGCCGGTCGGTCTGTTGAGCCAGCGCTTCCATGGCATTGCTCCCTACGCCCTTCCAGCCAATGGAGGGGAGCACCCGGTACTTGTTCAGGGAAGAGGAGGTCTTCAGAGGCACTTGCTGCAGGAGCTCCGGGATTTCCTCAGGAGACACCTGAGTGGGTGGGAACGCCAGTTTTGTGAGTGGTGCTCTCTGGCTGCTCGCTAATCCCCGAGGAGAGGCTGCCGGTGGGGAAGAAGGCACTTGGCATGGACAGGCTTCCACATCCTGAGGGTGGCTGAAGCTTGGCCTTCTGCGTCCCTTGGCAGATTTGGGCCTGGTGACGTGCATGGTGACAGTGCTGGCCCACAGGAGAGCGGCTGTGCTCGGAGGGAAGCAGAGCTGAGCTAGTGCTGTGTCCAGGAAAGCCACTGTGGCCATTGCACCTGCAGGCTGCGAGCAGAGGGAATAGTTACAGGAACTGGCCAGGAAGCTTCTAGAGGGTTTAATCTCCCTATGGCTCCCACACTGTGCTGTGTGTCAGCTAAAAAGAGAATAAATGTAGTGGGTCACTGTGTGGGCAGTCCTGTGGTGCAGTAAGGGCAGTGGGAGATGTGTTATTTATAGGGGCTAGATTTGTCAGGAGTTGTGTAAACTTGACCCAGAGCATCAGGAAGTTGTGCCCTTCCCCACTGAAAGTAAGTTTTTTGATGGAAAGAACAATTTTTTTTTTTTAATTCTGAAGCTGGAAACTCAGTGCAAATGGGAGATGAGTAAACTTCAAAGCACAGCCCTGGCCTTTTCACTGTTCCTGCAGTGGCAGATTGAGTTCCCATTGTGGATTTTGGGGTAAGATTGACTACACTTCGCTTTTTAAACATCTCTGAAGATCCTTGAGGTTGAAAACCCCTGATTCAATACAGAGAAACTCATTCTAACCCTTCTGTGACCAAAAGCTGCTTAACAGAATGATTTACCCAAGGGAATGGCTGGAGCTGTGTCAGGGGAGGGTTAGCTTGGATCTCAGGAAAAGGTTCTTCCTCCAGAGGGTGGTTGTGCACTGAACAGGCTCCCCAGGGCAGTGGGCACAGCCCCAAGGCTGCCAGAGCTCCAGCAGCGTTTGTACCACACTCTCAGGGACATGGAGGGATTGTTGGAGTGTCCTGTGCAGGGCCAGGGGTTGGACTGGATGGTCCTTGTGGGTCCCTTCCAGGTCAGGATATTCTGTGACTGTGATGCAACCTCCACTAAAGATAAAGCCATGTTCTGCTGCATGTTCCCCAAGTTAAGCTGCACTCAGAGCGCTTGGCTGTACCAGGACAGGCCTCGTGACAGCCCAGCCAGCCGGGTCGCAACTTCACAACAACCCTTTGGGAAGTGCCACAGGGTCATACACCCCCCCTTCCATTCCGGTGGTTTGCATGGCAGCATTTATCAAGGGAAAAAGAAAATCAACTTGGATTGCTTGGCATTCTCCAGAAATGACAGTGGGACTCAGCTGCTGTTTGTCACCCCAGCACAGGGCAGGGTCTGTGCAAACCTCACAGCGTTCAACAAAGCCAAGTGCAAAATCTTACAGCTGGGTCAGGGCAATCCCAAGGCACACTTGGGTGGAGAAGGGATGGAGAGCAGCCCTGCAGGGAAGGACCTGGGGGTGCTGGGGGATGAAAAGCTGAATATGCCCTGTCCATGTGTGCTCACAGTCCAGAAACCCTCTGTGCCCTGGGCTGATCCCCCAGTGTGGGCAGCAGGGGAGGGGGGGATTCTGCCCCTCTGCCTCCTCAGGTGGGACCCCCCTGCAGAGCTGCCTCCAGCCCTGGGGGCCCAGCACAGGAAGGACGTGGAGCTGCTGGAGCCAGTCCAGAGGAGGCACCAAGAGGATCAGAGGGATGGAGCAGCTCTGATATGGGGGAAGGCTGAGAGAATTGGGATTGTTCAGCCTGAAGAAGAAAAGGCTTCAGGGTGACCTGATTGTGGCCTTTCATTAGCTGAAGGAGCTGACAAGAAACACAGAGAGAGTATTTACAAGGTCCTGGAGTGACAGGACAAGGGGAAATGGCTT
Organism: Pseudopipra pipra; assembly: GCF_036250125.1. Lineage (NCBI taxonomy): Eukaryota > Metazoa > Chordata > Aves > Passeriformes > Pipridae > Pseudopipra > Pseudopipra pipra. The sequence continues at coordinate 8,079,595 of NC_087570.1, read as the reverse complement.
CCCGCTGCCAGAGGGCAGGGTTAGATGGGTTATTGGGAAGAAATTCTTCCCTGTGAGGGTGGTGAGACCCTGGCACAGCTTGCCAAGAGAAGCTGTGGCTGCCCCATCCCTGGAAGTGTCCAAGGCCAGGTTGGACAAAGCTTGGAGTAACTTGGGCTAGTGGAAGGTGTCCCTGCCCATGGTAGGGGGTAGGACTGGAGGAGCTTTAAGGTCCCTTCCAACCCAAAGCATCTGGGGATTCTATTCTAAATCAAATAGAGGGAACAGCCCTGGTGGTGCTTTGCCAGCAGTGTGTTATTTACCACTCGATTTCTCCTCCAGCTCTGTGAAATGGAAACGCTCAGCAAGACAGAGTCCTAGCACACCCTTGCCCAGCCCCAGCTGACAGACCTGTCCCTCCTTAGCCTCCAGCAGAGCCAGACAGGGACACCCACCCGGGTGACTCATCCCAGTTTCCCAGGAGCTTGTGGGAGGGAGGGGAGTGTGTGCCTTCCCCTTAGTGCTCCTAACAAATAAACTCCAAGGCAACAAGGCACTGAGGAAGGACTCCCAAGCCCAGGGGAGCACTTACAGATATCACCAGTAACACTGCCAGTTCCAAGAACTAAAACCTCAAACAACTAACCCGTGAGAAACCATAGGGGGACCCTCCTGTGAGGGCCTGTACCACTGCAGCACAGTATATGTCAAAGATTTACCAAGGGGAGACACTTAAAATACAGTGCCTGGGGAGGAGTTAGGATGGGAACCTGCAGCCGGGTGCCCCCAAAATAGTGACACCAGGGCCTGGGATGGTGACAACTCCAAATCCCAGCCCTACATCACAGAACAACAGAATGGGTGAGGCTGGAAGGGACCACAGTGGCTCATCTAGTCCCATCTCCCTGCTCCAGCAGGGTCATCCCAGAGCACATGGCACTGGATTGTGTCCAGACGGTTCTGGAAGTCTCCAGTGAGGGAGACTCCAAACCCTCTCTGGGCAACCTGTGCCATGCAAAAAAGTTCTTCCTCATGTTCAGGTGGAACTTCCTGGGCATCAGTTCCTGCCCGTTCTGTCTTGTCCTGGTGAGGGCTGGCCCAGCCCAGCCCAGCCCAGCCCCACAGCAGAGCCCTCGGTGCCACAGCCAGGCCTGGGCCACACAGCCGGGCTTAGGGCTGAGCCCAGCACCAGGACTAGGCCTGAGCCCACAGCCCAGTCCCACTGCCGGCCCCCACGGCAAGAGAGCACAGACCCGGGCACTATAACGCGGCTCCACCGCCCCCCAGCCAACCCCGATCCCTCACCCTGATCCTGATCCCAATCCCGGCCCCGAACCCCGATCTCGGTCCCTTTATCCCGGTCTCTTTATCCTGGTCCCAATCCCGGTCCCGTTATCCCGATCCCGTCTCTCACCTGTTCCGACCCGCCCGCGCCCGCCGGCCGACGCCGTTGCCATGGAGACCGCGCCACTTCCTGTCACGCGGAAGGCCCCGCCCACCGCAACGCGCCGATCCCAGCACCGCCCCGCGGGAATGGGAATAGGAATAGGGATGGGACAGGGATGGGAACAGGAATGGCACAGGGATAGGACAGGGATGGGACAGGGATCGGATGGGGTTGGACAGGGATGAGAACAGGGATGGGGAAAGGGATTGGATAGGGGTGAGATGGGGATGGGATAGGAATGGCGTAGGGTAAGTAACTTTTTTTGCCGAAGATTTTGTTAACCCAGGAGTCAGTTATTTCGCTTTAGGAAAAGGTTCCCTTGCCACTTTCTCAAAACAGTGCTGTTCTCTCCCTCCACGCTGCATTCCAGAAGCTTGCTCTCCGACATGTGAGGAGAGAGCAGATGCCATAGGCCTTGGCATTCCAGCGGGGAGAGAGGGGGAGTGGAGATAATAAAAACTCGAAGGGGAAAACAGGAGGTGCCTTTTGCCCCTGGGGGCCCAATGCGCCGCATCGTAAAAAAAGGAATCCTTTTCTTTTAAACCTTCCACTGCCTTGGCGTTCTTGGGAAGAATACCTGTGTATGTTTTACCTTACAGATGGGATACAGATGGGATAGGGATAAGAACAGGGATGGGAACAGGGACGGGACAGGGATGGGATAGGAATGGGGATAGGGATGGGGACAGGGATGGGATAGGGATGGAAACAAGGATGGGAAAGTGATGGGATAGGGCTGAGGACAGGGATGGGATAGGGATGGAAACAGGGATGGAATAGGAGTGAGAACAGGGATGGGAGAGGGATGGGGACAGGGGTGGAACAGAGATGGAACCATGGCTTGGGACAGCCGGGATTCCCTGGATTCAGGGATGGGACAGCCGGAATGCCCCAGGGCAGACCCAGGGGACATCACCAGGCTCAGGGACAGCCATGACACACTGGTGCAGATGGCAGGGACATACCTGTGCAAACTGTGCAGGGACGTGTCGAGGCTTCAGGCCTCATCAGTGGCACAGGAACAGCCTCACCACCTTGAGAAGGTTCCGCAGGCCTCATCCTGTGGGACACAAGGCAGGATGAGCAGGGCAGGTGACAGCTGGGTCCCTCCCAAACAGCTGCTCCACACCCGTAGGTGAGTATGGCACCAAGGTTGTCCCTCTCCCTCCCATAGGAAGTCTCATTCCCCCATCCCACCCTAGTCAAAACCACAATGTTGCCACCCCACTTAAATACTCAAATCTTCGGGGTTTAACTCTAAAATTTTAAAAATGAAGTGTTACAGCCTGTCCTGAGCAAAGGCGGGGGGAGGGAGGAGAGGTGGAGCACAAGACAGAGTTTAACCCCCTGTGACATTATTCAGTGACCGCAGAATAAACCCAGACAAATAAACCCCAAAATTTATTATGAAAACACCATTAAAAAATTAGACTTTACACACAAGATCTTCCTGGGACCTAAAACTGTGCTTTTGGGGAGTTTTAAGCTTTCTTTATCCTGGGAGGGAGGGGGAGTCGTCCTGATTCCCCTGGCTACAAATGATCCCTGAGTCAGTTTCCCTTCTGGGAACACCCCACATAACACTGATATTTCCCTCTCTCCCCATTAATCCCTTTTTAAACCCTTTTTAAACCCACTCCCAGTTAACCGCCTTCTTCTCCCACCAACAGATGGCCATCAATGGCACCAAAGAAACAAGCAATAAATATCCATCATAAACTTGGGTTCTCCACCCTGTGAGGGGGGAAGATCAAGGCAAACCCAAGCACTAAAAAGAAACAAAATAAGTAAAGAAATAGTTTCCTATCAGCTCATCTCAGCCCAGGATCTTTGGCAATATTGCTGGGAAAACTGGAGCATTGCAGATCAAAGCACCCAGCACATTTACACTTCAGTAAGGCCCTGAACAAACAGATGTGTGGGTGATACCCAGCTCTCTTTGTTCCCTAAGAAGGCTGAAAAGTTCCACATATCCAAGGGGATGATAACTTCTATGGGTGGTTTTTTAAGCCCTTGAGTCTGTGGGTTAATTAAACAGAGGGTTTAGCTTCATTTGGTCACTCTCCTGAGACCCCCTGCAGAGAGAGAGGGCTTAAAATGAGGGATTTGGTTAAAACCATGTGTGGATCCCAAATCCACAGGATTCCTGCTCTCAATTAGGCCCTCAGATTATGCTTTTCATGCAGGTTTATCCAAACTCTACAGCAAAAACTCAGGTCTTTCCCCCAAAACCAAGGACTTGCAATGCTAAAACACAAATAGCACAGCCAATGAACACCACCTGGGGAATCCTTCTGTAATGGAAGCGTTTGTGGAGGAGGTGGGAAAGGGATCAGTTAATTACTAGAGAGTGCCTTGGTTTTAGAAGTGAGGTAAGGAAAGCAGGGGTTTGGCTGTCAGATTGTCACTGTGGCATTTTGGGATGGTTTCTTGTGCAGATGCCGAGTAAGGAGGTGGGTGAGGTGTTGCTCCCTGTTCTTAATGGGCTTGGACAGGTTTTTATTCCACTTGCAGCAGAAAATTAAGGGTTAGAGGGAAGCAAAGCCCTGAGACAGACATCTCTGCCCCCTTGGAGAACAGTCAGGAGGTGACGTCCCTTCCAGTGACAGCTTTGGTGGCTTCTCAAGAAATTCCACAGAGTTTTTTCTTCTTGACTCCATACCCCTAAGTCATTTCCTTACAATTTTCAACCCCGAATTCCCCTCCCCAAGTTAATCCCTGAGGGTAGAGCCCTGCATATCACCAGATACCTGTATTTGTGTCTGTGTTTGCACTTGGCCCCACGGTTTCAGGGGAAAACCAGCAGCTTTTGTTCCTTATCTCCTCTGGTTTTCTGCCTCCCCCCTCTCTCTGTATCATGTTTGAGTTATGGTTATTAAATAAACTATATACCCTAAGCATTCCAAGTCAGGTTTCCATGGCTTTTCCAGCCTTTGCTGCTCGTGATTTAATTTCTCAGACCCCTTGCCCACACACTCTGGGCAGACAGGAAAACCACAGAGGGCAGGACAGGAAAACTGCAGACCCAGGAATTGCACTTGTGGTGTTGGCTGTCTTCCCTTCGCCTCCCCTTGTGATTCAGTGAGGCTGGATTTGGATGCAGCCATGGATCTGAGGGGACAATTGCAAGGAAGGAGCCAAGAGAAACCACCTCTGAAGCTTCAAGGTGCAAATTGGCAAAACCTCTCTTGAGACAACACTGAGCCCAAAGTGCCATCTCTGCAGCTGGAACAAGGATTCAACAACCTCTAAGGTGCCAGCCCCGATGTAAATCACTTTTATCCCATCGCTCCAGCCACTAGATCCCACAGATTTTAAAACCATGGCGAAGGCCTTGACTGGCTTCATGCAGGTATGGAGATGGCCTCACACCCAGTGATGAGCAGATGGAGGGAATGTTGGTGCTCACTGCTTGGGGCAACTAATGATTTTTGGGAAAGAGAAGGATGGGAACATGCTCCCTGCTCCGGGTGAGCCCAGCTTGGGATGACAGCGCAGATAGAGGAGGGGGTGGGCCTGGCCAGCTATAAAAACCAAACCCTCTGAGCCAGTGGCATCAGAGCTGCAGGTCCAGGAGGGGTAAGGAGAGTGGGAATTTATTGCCCTATTACTCATCTGGCAGCTCAGGGGGTGGTGGGGGGAGGCTGTGAATAGAGAGCTGCTTCATCAGCCCCAGGCAGGATCAGCCACCATGTCCGTGACAAGGGCTGCATCCCAAATCCAGGCTAAAGGCCCCATGAGGAGTCATAGCGACATGGTGATGCCTTCACAAGGCTGTGAATCCATAGTGACACGAATGTCACCACAAGGCATTGCCAACCAACCGGTTCCATGCCCTTGGTGTGGGCACTGGGGGAGTTCTTGTCCTGCCCCTGGTTCATCGCCCATCTTTGCTGTTCTCTCTCCAGAGCAGCCCCAGGATGAGGAATCTCCTTCTTGCTGTGCTCCTGGCTTGTGGTAAGTGCCCCGCTGTCCCCAGGACACACCGGGATCCACCTGCCAACCTCAAGATTTGGGAACAATTCAGGTTTTTGTTTAAATTTTGTGGTTTCACTCCAACATTTCGTGTAGCACTGCAGGAGTCATGGAGGGCTTTGTGACAGGGAGGCTTTGAGATGCCCAGATGCATATTTATTTTATGGCGCCCTGGAGATTGCTGGAACATTTCCTGCCTGTGCCAAGCCCATGGCTGATCCTAGTGATGTTGTTTGCAGCATGGCTTGCGGGTTTGCCTGACCAGAGAGCAATACCTTCTGCCCGACTGAATCAAGGGGGTGCAGAAGCCAGACATTTTCCCTGATTAGGTGGTGAGGCCCTGGCACAGGTTGCCCAGAGAAGCTGTGGCTGCCTCATCCCTGGAAGTGTTCAAGGCCAGGCTGGATGAGGCTTGGAGCAACCTGGTCTAGTGGAAGGTGTCCCTGCCCATGGCAGGGGGTGGAATGAGATGGGCTTTAAGGTCCCTTCACTCCCAAACCATTCTGGAATTCTATGATTCTATAATCCTTGGGGGGTGTTAGGGCTCCTCATGGTTCAAATTCCTGAAAGTGTGTTTCTAGCAATGCCAGACTTATTTAATTCCCTGCCTGGCGTGAGGTGTCGGGAACACCACCAGCTTCCCCACGCTGCACCGGCACAAGCCCCATCCCTCTGCCTCTCCACAGGGCTGCTCCCAGCTGGCACCAGCATCCTGGAGCTGGAGCAGATGATCAGGTCGACCACAGGGAAGAGTGCCCTGCTCTCCTACAGCTGGTACGGGTGTTTCTGCGGCATCGGGGGCAGAGGGACCCCCGTGGATCCCACCGACCGGTGAGTATCTGGAACAGCATCACCACTCACCACCCCCAGTGAAGGGCAGTCCCTAAAAAGCCCCTCCCTTGCAGCTCCTGCGCTCTGGGGAGTTCGCCCCATTCCCCAGCCATGTCTTGCTGCTGCCTGACCATCCCCTCCTCCCGGTCACCTTAAATTTGAGTCTGGACCTTCCTTTACCCTCCAGGTGTGGTGAGGGAGGGTTGGGGGGCCGCAGTTTGACGTGGTGTCCCCACAGGTGCTGCCAAGCCCACGACTGCTGCTACAGGAGGGTGAGGGAGGGCAAGTGCAGCCCCTTGATCACCCCGTACACCTTCGCCACTGATGACGGACACATCACCTGCAGTGAGTATAGAACAGGGGTTCCATGGAGGTGGGGGACCAGCACTGCTCCCCATGACACCCCATCCCCGGAGCAGGGCACTCGGGAGGGCAACCCCTGGGGTGAAACCAGCCTGATTCCTGTCCAAGTTTGATAATTAAATGGGCAATGCAAGGGATGCAACAGGTCAGAGAGAGCAAGCACTGGGACACACTGTTTCATCCACTTCCCTCAGGAAGCTCCAGGCACTGGAGGCATCCTGAGGGGACCCCACCAGAAAAGCCACTACAGGACACTGTATTTCCACCCCTCAGGTAACAAGCAGAGCTGGTGTGAGAGGGAGACTTGCCTGTGTGACAAGGCAGTGGCCTTGTGCTTCGCGAGCACTCTGCCTTCGTACAGTCATTCCTACCGCTTCTACTTCAAGCTGAAATGCCAAGGAGACAAGCTCCAGTGCTGAGGAAGGGGAATCTGCACACAGAGCTCCAGATTTTGTCTGGTTTCCCCCACTGCTGTGGCAAGAAAAGCCTGGGGTGGGGGCTGAGCAGAAGCAGAGCCCATGAGGCTCCCTGCGAGGTGCTCAGGGTGAGGAAGGGCACACGTCTTGAATGGAGACCCCCCCAGTTCTCAGAAAGACCCACCAACGTCCTCTTTTTTGTCCCTTCCTCCTCCCTTGATTTCACTTCCCAGCAAAGATAATAAAGACCTACAATAAAAGTAATGCAAACTGATTCTGTGGTGTTTTTCTGTAAGGGCCACTGAGATTGAGGCACTACAATGGTGGCTGCTGAGTTTGGGGAGCACTTTTGCATCCCACACCTCAGCCACACCCTCTGCCCAACATCCCAATACTTCCATCGTCCCAATAGGGCTGTAATTCACAGGCCTACCCCAATGTGGAGCAACTTAGGATAGTGGAAGGTGTCCCTGCCCATGGAACGAGATAAGCTTTAAGGTCCCTTCCAACCCAAACCATTATGGGATTCCACGAAAATTAAGGCTAAAGAATAGCCATCCACAGAGGAGGGAAGATTTCAAAACCATGACCAGATAAATTAGGTGGATGCTAATTTAGGAGGGCAGTTGGTGACTGGATAGTTTCTGCAGAAGAGCTGTAATGAGGATGTGGAAAAATCATCCAGAATAAAATAAGGGAAGTTGCATTTGCTCACCACAAAACCTTCATTTTGATTCATTTTTTTCTCACAGTGAGGGAGGGTTTAATCATCCAATGTCTGCCTGACCTCACGTCTCCAGGAACTGCACATTTAGAGATACTTTCAGTTTGCCCACAGACTTTCCCCAAACAACTGACAACTTACCCTGAACCAGTTTTGCAGAGAGTCAGTTCCCAAACTGTACACCCCCTTGAAAATCCCAAACCTGCTTCATTCCTGCCTAGGCTGAACCAGGGTTGTTCTTTCCCCCGATACAGCTCCGTGGTGCTGGGAAAGACAAAGTAAAAGATCTTCAGGCATTTCTGACCAGGATTAGGGCATGTTGGCTTCCTCCTCAGGCTGGAAGTGACGATGCTTTGCCACCTCATCCCACCCAGCACCAGCCCCCGTGTGTGAGGTACAGAGCTGGGGCACTGGGGGGATTTCTGACACTCCTGTAAAGGGGAAGGATGGCACCTTCTCCTTTGCAGAAAAGCCCAGTCAGCAACATTTGAGTCAAAGGAGCCCCAAATAGATGGGAGCAAACCCTATATAAAGCAAGCCCAGCTGGCTGCAGGGCATTGCAAGGCAGCAGCAGCTTTCCCAAGGTAAGTGGGGATGGAGGAATGCTTTCTCTCCCTTTCCTACTTTAACCAGAAGTAAGATGGGAGCAAAATCCATGCTGTGAAAGCAGGAGCAAAGGAGATGCTACCTGAGATGCCAGCCTGGAGGAAGAGCAGTGGGTGCAGCCCTCGAGGGCTGATAATTCCTCCAACTTTTCTCCCTTTCTCTTCATTTTGCTTTTTTCCAACACTGCACCATCCGATCCCCATGACTTTCCCTCCCTAGTGCTTTGTGCTGAAGCAATGGGTGCATCTTCACTGCCCTCATTTTCTCTAGTCCATAGAGAGGGGGAGAATCTCTGTTCCCAGATGAGGAGAGAAAGAAAGAAGGGTAGCAGGGAATGGTTTGGTTTTGGTATAACAGGGAATGGTTTGGTTTCCTCTCCCAGGGCTGTCAGAAGGATGAATTGTCTCCTGGGCCTCTCTGTGCTGTTTGCTTGGTGTAAGTGTCCTCAGTCCCACCAGTCCCACGGCTCCCTGTGCAGTTACATCTGTGGAAATTAGAACCAGGCTGGTGATTTCTTCACCTTTTCCCATCACCACCCCTCCCAAATATGCAACAACTCTCCTGCACCAAGCTGGGAACAAATTCCCTCTCCACTGTCTTATAATTTCTAAGACATCACCACCCTGGTGCCAGTTCAGGGGCTGGAGGGATGGAGATGCTGCGAGGGGGTTGGGAATCAGCATGATCCCCCTGATTTTCCCTCCCCAGGCTTGTCCCCAGCCCACGGGAGCCTCTTGCAGCTGCACAACATGATCACGGAGGCAACAGGGAAAAACGCTTTGCTGCACTATGCCTTCTATGGCTGCTACTGCGGCCTGGGGGGCAAGGGGCAGCCCAAGGACGCCTCAGACAGGTGAGAACCCACCTAACCCCCCCCGTCTGAACACATCCTTGAATATTTTCAAATGTGAGGAGTGAGGGAGGGAAAAGCCCAATCCCTAAAGTTTTGATCTCCCCTGCAGGTGCTGCCAGCTACACGATACCTGCTACCTCGGCCTCCTGAGCCATGACTGTGACGCCAAGAAGCAGAGCTACCACTACAAGGGGCACCACGGCAGCCCCTCCTGCAGTGAGTAGGACCCGGGAAAAGGGGGTGTTAGCCCATCGTAAAGCCAGGTCTGACCCTGGGCTCTCCTCTTCCCACAGGAAAGGACTCCTGGTGTGCTCAGCTCTCCTGTGAGTGTGACCGCAGCCTGGCACTGTGCCTGAAGAGAAACGTCAGGAGCTACAGGAAACGCTACCAGTTCTATCCCAATTACCTGTGCAGGTGATAGGAGTCGAAATTTGGAGCTCCCTGCATTCCTGCCCGTATTGCTGTAAATTTAAGTAACGTGAAAATAAACAACGTGCTTAAACCACCCTGTCCTCTGAGAGCTGCTGCTGGGCAGGGAGAGAAATCCCTGTAAATAATCAACATCTTCCCAAAACTTTCCAAGAACTCGGTCCCTGCGTCACTCTGGGTTGCAGCCCACGGGGCGAGGGGGGTTGGCCGGCGAGGGAAGGGGCGTAGCACTTGGTGTTTTTCGGACAGAGTCATTTCGGCGCTTTCAGTTCAGAGCCCGCAGGCCAGATACGGAGGGCAGGCTTTCCTCGGGAGGACGGACTGACAGCGAGGGAGATCCCCCGGTGAGCAAGTCCCCCCTCCCCACCCTCCTGCCATGGAAACAAAAATAGGGGGGGATGTCGGGAGGACATCGGGAACGCTGCCTTCTGCTGGGAGGGAAGAAAAGTGTAGGAAAAGGGTCGTTGTTCCCAGATAAAAACGCAGTTGGGACGTTGGACCACGGGGGAGAAGTGTCAAAAGCGGTGAGACAGGAGGTGGGGAATGTTGGAATGGTGGGACAGGTGGTGGGACATGCTTAGGTGGTGGGATAGGGGGTGGGAACTGCTGAGGTAGTGGACATGAGGACTATGCTTCGGTGGTGGGACAGGAGGTCGGGGATATTGAGGTGGTGGGACACGGGGTGGGGATGCTCGGGTGGTGGAACAGCCTCAGAAACCACTTGCTGTCAGCCAAGAGGCAGCAAAACAGAGGTGAGGAGCCCCAGCTGCTTTCTTCATTCCAAATTTTAGGGTGATTTGACCCAATTTCAGAGAGGAAGGTATGCATGGCAGCACCAGCCAAGCTGCCTGGCTGAGCCTGTCCTCTGTTTTTCCTCCCAGGCCCAGGTGAGAGGAAAATGAAGGTCCTGCTGGTGCTGACAATGCTGTTTGCCTGCAGTAAGTGCATCCCCAACCCACACAGACAGAAGCCAGGCCCCATCCCTGTGCCAGTATGCATCCCCAAACTCCTGTGCACTCCTCAAGGGGACTCCCTCCTCTCCTCCCTCGTTCCCCAGGCCTCATTTCTGCATATAACTTACAAAAAAATAACTTTTTCTGGCCACTCCAGGTGTGTTCACAGCTCATGGGAAGCACCCACGTACCTTCATACCGGGACTCGAGGGAAGCACTGTAGGAAATCTGACTGCCCACGGATGCTACTCGGGATGGGGCACCTCAAGGGCTTCATTGGACCGGTACAGGCAACGCTGCCCCAGAGGGCTAGCACTGACCCCAGAGGGCTAATGCTGGCCCTGGGGTAACCCCAGGGCTGTGCACAACCCCCTCAGCCCACCCCGAAGCTTTGCAAAGTGCAGACCAGGTACTGGGCAGCAGCAGGAAGGGAACAGGTTTTTGGGAAGCAGGGAAAGCTCAGTGCTCACCCCTAATTCCAGCCCCGCAGTCAGTAGGGTGGTGCCAGCGACAACTGCCTGGTTCATGGGATGGCACCAGTGGAGAGGGATGGTCCTGAAGCCAGGATGCTGGGCAGGGCTTGCGCAGGGAAGAAGAGGCATGGGAACGGGCTGGAAAGAGCAGCTGCTGGGCAATTCAGAGCAGAGGATGCAAAGCTGGTGGCTCTTCCTGCCCAGCTCGCAGAGCCTGTGTCAGGTAGGTCAGAAGCAGCCAGTGCCACATTCCTTCTCCCTGCAGGTGCTGCCGGCTCCGTGCCTGTTGCTATGCCAAGCTGGCGGCTCGGCGGTGCCCCGTGGGACCCTTCCAGCCCCTCTCAGCACCCCAGGCAGGAATCTCCACCTGCAGTGAGTCCTCACCCCCTTGCCTTGCGATGCCCCTTTCCAGACCATCTCCCTCTCTTGCGGTGTCCTTTTTTGGGCAGCCCCCGGGAGATACGCCCAAATGAAGGTCTCAGGTGTACTGTGCGGTCCCTGCAGGGTCGGGGACGTGGTGCCAGAGAAGTGCCTGCAGGTGCGAGCGGGCGGCCCTGCTGTGCCGGATGCGCGGCCAGAGGCTGCTCCGGCGCCGCATCAAGTGCCGGGGACGAGCGGGGAGGTGTTGAAGCAAAAAATTCCCTTTGCAAAACCACCTCCGGGCTGATCCACGAAGGGACGGGGCCGGCAGCGCTTCCCAGCCCTGGCGAGTCTCCTCCTCGGGGCTTTTTGGCTTTGGCACGAGGACAACAACCCTCCGGTGAAGTTGCGTCAGTGTCCACTGGATCTGAGGAGGGGGAGCAGCGCTGACGCGATGTTTCAGCACAGCAAAAAAAGGGAGGAGTGGACACCTGCCCCTCGTCCCTGTGAGGGGCACAGAGAACCAGCGGGAGTGTCTCCCCTTGGCTCCGGCTCCCCCACAGCCTGTCTGCTCTCTCCGCTTCTTGCTTCACCTTCTGTTGCTCCAAATAAAAACAGAGAGCCCAAGGCAGCAGTTCTCAGTGTGCCATGACTCAGCTGAGCCCAGAGACCACCCCTCGCCTCTCAGACAGGTTTCCTGTTGAAATACCGGGAAAAAATTACACCTGAGAGGTGACACAATTCCCACCGAAGTGCAGCCGCACCTCTGAACGGCCCCACTTAGCCCCGAGCCTTCAGACTCCGAACGCCAAGCCCTTCCACCCACTTCCACTTCTCCATCTCAGAAAAAAACTGGACATTTTTAATGATCCTTGTGAGTCCCTTCCAACTCAGGATATTCTAAGATTCCCTGAACACCCTGTGCCGGGGTGGCCGGGAGCTTGCCTCACACCAGCGATGAGCAAAACAGACTTCTCACCAGAAAAGAATGTTTTGGCCCGATTCTGCAACAACTCTGAGCACATCCCTTAGGAAAAAACCTCCCCACTGCGCATGTTTTGTGCCCTGCAGGGTTGACCCCAGGAGGTCTCGGTGCTCCAAACTCCCTTGGGGCTCTGCAATGAAATAAAGCCACAGAAACAGCAACAAAACACAATTTCCCCAGGGGCTGATGCCCAGCTGGAATTCCCTCCCTGGCTTGCCCCAAAGCTGAAGTCAATGGGGCCAGGCAATATCCCTTACATCAGTGATGCTTCCCACCAGCTGTCACCCAGGAATCAGGTCCCTCCACCCTCCTTTTCCTCCTCCAGCACCACGTAATCCTGGGGAGATGAGGAAGGACTGGGCGGCCCTTCACCCAGCAGCTGCTGTTTGCAAGGCACAAATCAAGGATCAAATCCTCACCTACAGGATATCCCAGACAGATTTCAGGCCAAGATAAACTCTCCCTTTGTAAACTCTGGGTGAATTTTAACTATCCATGTATTTTCCTGCTTGGAGGTCTGGCTGTACAAATCCATTCATACGGAGCTCCAAGTGCTGATGTGTAGGCTCAGACACATGGCAATAAATTGGGTTGGAAAAGTTGTGGGTTTGTACTGTGAAACAAAATCCACATCCTTCCAGGAGGCATTTGGCCCTGTTGGGGCTTATTTCCCATTTGGAGAAGGGATACTGCAAACCTGGCACAGGTAGAGGGGCTGGGGTGAAGAGGCTTTCACGTGGGGCTCAGCCAGTTTGATAAGAATATACCTTATTTCTCAGTGATAAAACTGGTTGTAGACTCAGAAAATCCTGAATTATGGCAACCCCTGGTTCAGGTCATTAACTCAATGGTGCCCAAGGGGTCTGCTTAAATTAGCCCGGAGAGCTGACGAGACAAACATCTCATGCCAGAAGGGGGAACAGATGGTGCTGAGCCGAGTTCCCTTTTCTCACCACCTCTCTGATTCCCACACAAGTCCCTGTTCCCTGCCTCAGTTTCCCTACCAGCCACGGGGGGATTTCCTCCCCTGCCTCAGTTGCCTGCCCATGCTGGGGTTCTCCAAAAAGCAGCACAGAGCACTGGGCACCTGCAATATCTGACAGAAGAAGTCTGCTAAATGATTGTTCAGCATCATCTATTTAATTAGAGATTCTCTCAGAGCAAATGACAACCAGCCTCTCTCTTTCCCCCTTCCCTTAAACTTGCATTTTTTTCCCTTATGCTGCCACTTGCCTTCTTTTGCTTCTAAACAAAGGTGAGCCAGACACCTCATGCCATGGGCTCATCTTTTTGAGAGCAAAACACAGTGCCCAGCATACACAGGGAGAGGGACAGAGCATCCCCATGTGCAAGGGACATTTGGGACCTCAGAAGTCCCCACTACCAAAAACCCCCACCGTATGTGGCCTCAGCTCAGCCCTATCTCCAGCCACAGCCATTCTGGAGGACCACAGGATCTTCCTTTGCTCCCAGTGTTGCATCTCACCCACTCTGGTAAGTCAGAAGTGGAGGATGCTTTGCACTGGCTGCCTTTTTTCCCTGCCCAGTTAAGTCAGGATGGAAACACTAAGACATAGAATGGTGTTTTCTAGCCAAGACATCAAAAAACTAATATAGGCATCCAGGAAGAAAGTGAATCATGGGATCACAGAATGGTTTGAATTGGAAGGGACTTTAAAGCTCATCTCATTCCACCCCCTGCCATGGGCAGGGACATCTTCCACTAAGTGGTTCCTGTTCTCCCTCAGGTTCTCCCATTTTGCTCGGGGAGGCACTGAGATGCTGAGATACCCAGAGCCATGCATGGAGCTGACCCCAGTCTACCCTACTCATGCCAGTCCACCAAACCCTCCCCTGCCAAGGGCTCCAGCAGTATAAGGCACCCCACAGCTGGGACCTCCAGCAGTGCCAAGGGACTTGCACACATAGCAAGAGCAATATGGTGAAGATTGTCAATATTTGCCCTCCAAAGGAGGGGCCTTGCCAAAGGTACACGGTGACTATAAAAGGTGTGACCGGCAGCACGTCAGGTTCACCAAACCCTGGAGCTGCCACTACCAGACATGAAGCTCTTCTCACTTTTTCTCTTCTGTGAGTAACCCCCTTCCAGCTCCCATCCTCCAGGAAAGTCTGGTGCTCACGGGTTCTGTCCATGGAGATGGGAAGGGTGAAAATGCTCATTTTTGCTGTGGAAGGGTAGGATGGGAGGTTGCTTTTTCCAGTGCTCCTAAACAACTTCTCCAGTTGTAGGACTGGCCCTCGCCAGCTGCAACGTGCTCCAGTTTGGAGCGATGATTAAGCACAAGACCGGGAAATCTCTGCTGTCTTACAATGGTTACAGCTGTTATTGCGGCTTGGGGGGATCCAAAAAGCCCCTGGATGCCACCAACAAGTAAGCTGGGACCTGGTAAAGGCAGAGCAGGTGTCCCAGCCCTCCCCACCTCCCTGGGTACAGCGAGGGGAATCTTTCCCTGCTTCTGGGAGCAGAGAGCAATGAGAAAATTGTTGCTCATCTTTAAAACCTCTCTAAAAGCATTTTAGCAGCAGTAGCCAATGGGAACGATGCACGTCGTTGAAGTTCAACCAATGTAGGGTTGTCCCAGCTGTACCCCATCCTGACTTGACCACGGCTTCTGTGCTCTCAGGTGCTGCCATGCCCACAATTGCTGCTATAAGAAGTTGGCTTCCTCACACTGCAGTCCCAAAGCGGTCACCTACAAATACTTCCTCCGGGGAAGCCGAATAACCTGCGGTAAGAGCCAGTGCAGGGGAAAAGCTCCAAGTGGGAAGGCACATACCATCCATGCTTGTATTCCAAGGTGTCCTTTAGACCATCCTGGCCTGGCAACCACTCAGAGCAAAGGAGGTGGAAATACAGGGAAAGTGCCGGGAACAGGGCAAATAAATATTTGCTGGATTATGGTGAAGTTTAGAGCTTGGACACCTCCCTAAGGAGGGGCCTTGTCCTTCCCTAGAGGCCAAATACTGAGGGTCTGAGGTGACCTTCCCATCCTGGACAGGGACCTGGCACAGCCACCTCGATTTCCCCAAAGCCAACACATTATTTCACAGACCAAAACAAAGCATATCCCTATGATCCAAGCAACTATCCGCACACACACCAGGGATAAAGTGAATTAAAGGGTCCCTCCAGGGCTAGGTAGCTCCACACACCAGAGGTGAGAGTACCTGAGACACCCCAAATTTAACCCAGGGGGCTGCATATGCAATAGGGATGGTCCAAAAAACACCCTGTGACTCTCCCACCCTTTGCCTGCCTCCATGCCCCCCAAATTTTCTTCCAGGAACCGGGAACCAGTGCCAAACAGCAACCTGTGCATGCGACAAGAAGGCAGCTGAGTGTTTCCAGAGGGCAGCTGGGACCTACCACAATTCTTACAAGAATTATCCCAACTTTAAGTGCAAGGGCCGAGCACCCTCCTGCTAAACACACCAGGGTCAAAACCTGACAGAGTCCATGGAAATGGTGGGGGTTCTGCATTCCCTGCAGCCAGGCGGGACACGGCAGAGCCCTGCGGCACCAAAAAGGTGTCCAGCACCTTTCCCTGGAGTCAGTGCACCCGGAAAACCTGCTCCCCATGATTAAACAACTCATAAAAATGGAAACCCTGCAAATAAAGATATATTTTCAAAGGAAATTTGTAAAGCATCTCCAGGGTTGCATTTTGGGAATCAATGATAGAAGGCTAGGAAGCAGCATGGAGCCTCAGAACTGTTTTTCTGAAGTCAATATTTATGCCTGCACAACGTTTTGCATCTTTTTCTTAAAAAATTGACCAGAAGTGACATTTTAGCAGCCAACTAGTAAATCTTAAGAGCTACAGAGAAAAAAAAAAAAGACCACAGAAAGAGTGAGTGGCTGCTGCACCCTAAACCAGGCTCCAACCCCAGCTTCCCTCTGAGACCTTGGCCTCAATCCAGCCCCATCCTGTTCCTAACAACCATTTAAGCAATTAACATCACTGCAGGAAAGGGGGAGTTCAGTGGTGGGGCCTCAGGGGTTTAGTGTGACCTTTTCTTGCACCCCATCTCCAGCAAGTCCAGACAGGTCTCCTCAGGTTGCCACTCCCTGCAGCTACCTCATCCCTCACCAGAACTGCACATGATCCCAAATAAGCCCTAATTATCTCTAACAAGCCAGGGCTGGCTGTCCCACAGCCCCGAGCCTTGATGGAGGTACCTCTAGCTTTAAGGCTGCCTCTGGAGATGTGTTCTGCTTAAAATAATGGAGTTTTAAGGGTAATTTCTTTGAGTTTCACCTCAGCACCAGGAGGCTCCTGCCTGACTCCAGCGTTTCATCACAAGCAACACCCCTACCCCACCCTCACATTCCCACAGTACATGTGGTATCTTTATAACTCCAAACCACTCATTTCTACTCATTTCCTATAGCCACTAAAGGATTTTGAGAGAAGAGCTGGGACAGAGCCAATGCTGCCCTCTAAGGCTGGTTCCTGCAACCAGGCAGCACCAAGGAAAGTCCCCACAGCTCAACACCAGCACAAATCATCTCTCTTGTATCCAACACTGGAGTATGGAATGCTTTTAATGCACAGTTTCCCTCCTGTTCTGCAGTTCCTGAAGCTGTGCAGATGTGGATACCACGAATGTCATGGCAAAGCTGTGAGATAACCAACAGGAAGCTCCCAAGAAGGAAAAAAGGATGGGAGACATGGAGCAGCACAGGCAGAAAACCCTCCCATACATAGAAACACTTATGGAGGTCATCCAAAACCTGGCTAAATGCTTAAAACTTCCAGTTCAACTGAACTCCTGATCTGCAGGATTTGGGAAAAATAAGCCAAGGGAAGATTATGTAGGTAGATAGGATGCAGGGAAAGTGGCTGTGCTACATCATCCTGCTGTGTAGTCGCCCTTGAGAGCCTGATGGTGACCCCACTGCTGATCCAGCAGCAGCCAAAACACCCTCAGAGATGTCAGCCAGCAGCTAATAACAAAGAGTCATCCTCCTCAGATCTCAAGGGAATATCCAGTGCTTACTGTCCATTCTTGGACCATGCATTACAAAGCTCCACCAACAAGTAAACACGAGCTATGAATCATGATGTGCCTCTGCTCTTGTTTCTTGCCTCCCCTTCCTCCTGCAAGGAAAAGCCTGTTTACAAGGCAAATTCTCTACATAAAAGTGAGTTCCATGAGGAATGTTGCATAAAGATTCCCTAGAAAAAAAAATAACAGATTGGGAAGGTGGAAACTTCAACAGGAAAATTTAAAACAGATAAAATAAGTTTTAACATCTTTTGATACACAATGGTTGTGCAGGCATAAAGCTATCCTGGCAGAAATAGGGAAATTGGCAGAAAAGGGAATTTGACTGCTCTATCATGATTTAAGAGCCCAGCACACTAAGAGTTTATTTTAATCGTATTACACTTGGAAATGAAAGCATTTTCAGCTCCAGATTTGGTTCCAGGTATTGGTGGCCATGAGTTGCTCACCAGCCTCTCTCTCTGCTTTTTGTGCTGCTGGTGCAGAACTGCCCTTTCATCCTGGACACAATGGGGTGAGGTTTGAGTTCCCTCCACACCTACAGAAGCTCAGCCTTCAGGACAACTCCCTTCACAGCTCTCAGGCTCCAAGATCCTTTTATCAGCTCTAGCTCGGGAGGACAAAAAAGCAATTCATTAAGATCAAACCTCTTATTCCAAGTGTACAACTGCAAATTCTTTCTTATTTTTTCAAACCTGCAGAACCCATCTGCATTTCAAACCAAAATACAGCTGGGCAGGACACAGGTGATACATGTACCTGAACTGCCTTGCTACACCCACTGTCACAACTGATCACACACTGATTTGCACTTCCTCCCCACTAAGCTGTGAGTTGCCTCTCTTTCCACTACTGTAAAACTTACTGTCTTGGAGAAAAGGAATTCCTAAACCAGGAATTCTTACAGGAGAGCCTTCTTTTTATTCTTCAACTAACAGCAGCAGAGCACACGAAGTACCAGCTCTTGGCAGTTCAGTAAAAAAAGGCATTTATATTTTCATGCTGATTTGTAAACTTCAAAGCACACATAGATTTTTTTTCAAAAGCAACGTTCCTTACTTTCAAAAAATCCCCTTCACCTCTGCCCTGGCTGATGAGGTGTCTCCTGCTGTTGTGTAAGTGCACGTGTGCTTTCTTCAAGCTTAGTGCTTGTCACAAATCCAAAAACCTGAGTAACGCTGAAACACTGGGAGCCATAAATCCAGAGCTGAATCCCACAGTCCTTTCACCTTGGTCCAAATCCTCAGTCCTACAGTGGAAATTATCACTGGAGTCAAGCTGTACATCCTACTTGGTGACCTCACCAAAATGGAATTTAAGATGGAAAAATTCCACCCTGGAAAAAGGTTGATTTATGAAGTGAAACAGGCAGGTTTCCCAGGGAGTACTGGTGCTTGGAAGCTTGTTCCCAGGACTCTTGTTCCTTTAGCTACACTAATGTAATTTGGAGACTAACACCTATCAAGTTCCTGGCTTGGACTAAAGCTCTGGAGTAGCCCAAAAGCTCCAAAATATGACAAAGGGGATGAGATTCCAGATGTCCAAGTAACAACACTCACCAGAAATCTCCTGCCTGCTCCTGTCACATTTTACAGCCTCATCAACCATCACCAGATCAGATGAGTTGGCTCTGCAGTCTCGTGACTCCACTGGTATTATTATTTTGGGTGGGTTTATGTCTCTCTACAGGTCTCAGGTAGCAAAGGAGCTGGTCCCAAACTTCAGCAAGCATGGATGCAGCAATCCCATTCTCCCTTTACAGTTCTAGTGAGATTAAAACTTGTCACTGCATTCCTGCCTGGCAAAGAAAAGAGGAATGTCATGTTTGAGACAGTCCTGGCTGACACATTTTGCTTTGGAAAGGATTCTGAGACTTCATTCACTTCATTTAAATTTAAATAGAAAAGAAACCACCAAAGTTGTTACTGAGTTGAGATTTGTTAAGCTTTCCCTGACAGAAAGGTAAAATAAAGCTTCTCCAAGCATAAGCAAGTAAAAAAAAAAATCCAGGCACATCAAGAGATGTCAAAGCAAATGTGACACTGCTATGTGAAAAAAAGGTTCTCACCTTCATCTAACTCCAAAATTATAAACCCAAGTCTCTACTTTTTAAGTTCAAACAACTCTTCTCACACACAGGTTGACGTGGAATCACTGAGTAACTGTCCTCCCCGCAACCAAAGGAACAGGAATTTCTCTTGTCCTTGAAAACCTCTGCAGAAACCGATTTTAGGGTAACAAAGGGTGCCTGGAAATTTGCTCAGGGGGAGTTTTGTCTTCATCAGTTTTATTTGCTTTTCTCCCCAGAGTACTCAGCACACAGTCATATGTTTAGGGTTGCCATGGTCTTCACCAAGGTGATGTGGTTGGTGGGGTCTGTCTCTGTCCTGTCATCTGCACAGTTGTTCTTCATGGCCAAGACCTTCTGCCGGTGCCTCTCCTCCTGCCGCTTCTTCTTCTCTAGCCTCTGCTGCTCCTTCTTCTGTTTTTTAGCTACCTGAAAGGGAAGGGTGAAAACACAAAGTTCAAACCACACTTCTTCTGCTAACACACTGGAAAGGAGACGAGCAGATATCAAGGCAGCACCCAGAGAACATTCCTAACTATTTATGAGGACTTTATTTCAGGCTGTTTTGGGAAGAGTGCCACAAGGCACTAGGAAATGTTTGTTATCAGAGAAGTCACAGCTGCAGCAATGATAAAATGCAGTGAGCAGAAACTCTTTTTGATTGGAAGAAAAGAGTTGCTGAGTAAGCCATCCCCTAATTCTTAAAGGGTGCTCACATCAAACCCCCCTCACACACCTGTGGTTTCCTGCTGGCTTGGTTCTCTCCACTGGATCCAGCCTGTCCTTTGTTGTTTCCTGTTTCACTTTGATGCAAGCTCTGATTTCCAAAGATTCTTGAACCGCTTCCATTCTCCTCCCACAATGTTTTGCTGCAGGATTTCTGATCCCTGCTCTGGGGTTTCTGCTGCTCCTTGGTACCTACCAACAACAGGTTTTCCTCAGACACTCTACCCAGGAGCTGTCGCGCTGTCAGCCAGCTCCTTCTTCCTGAATTTCTGGAGCAGTGGGTTTTTTTGGAAGCTGGATTGAGGCTGCCTTCACTAACAACCTTCCTGAGCACAGAAGGCTGAAGTGGGAGCACACAACGGCAAACCCCATCTGTCCTGCTGCTGTCCCCAGGGAACATGGACATCACATTCACCTGAAGCCTCAGGTGACAAACTCTGAGAACTCACTTGTTCCTTCTCCTTCCTTCACTTGTAAGATCGCAAATATTGCAGATTCTATGTTGTAATCCTCCGCTTCCAGGATGTGGCTTACTAAATCCATGTCCTGTCCACAAGAGAAGGAGAACACTGAAGGAGTTCAAATCTCTGACACACATTCACTTAACAACCACCTGCAGCACAGAGAGGGGGCTCCTGCTTTTATGATTGTTCAATTAATGCTTCATTTCTGAAAAAGGTGAGGGGGGAACCCTTAAATTCCTGAAGATACCAAGAAAAAGGAATATGCTCTTTCAGCATAATTGTTTCACTCTTGGCCCTTTCTGTTCTAAGCATTTGCACAGTAACAACAGCCAAGAGTCACAGATTATCCAGTTATGTGGGATATTCGACATCCTCAAATTATTTCAAATCTTACGGGATTTGTTTCCAAGTGAATTTTCTGACAGATTGCAAGACAAGCTTTCCAGAATTATTAGGTATCCACACAGAGTAGGCATTTAAGGGTTGACTCTAGGATGAAATCTATCCTAGTTTAGGGCTGTGGTACTGAAATTGTTCAAGGTGAGCATTTTTTAGAATTTTTCCCAGGACTACTTTCAAGTATCAAGGACATTTGAACATTAAGCACAAAAAGGCTCCTCAGTACTTACTGAACACCCTGTTGCATTGCACACTTTTTGTACAGCATTTTCCATTTCCGCTTCAGTCTCATCCTCAGAGTCACCCTTCTGTGGCTTCACTTCCTCTGTCTTATTTGCATTGGTTTTGCAAAGCAACTGAAGAAAAGCAAAGCCCAGCAGATAACACAGCATGCAATCAAAAAAAAATATCTAATAAATGTAATTATTATTGAACACTTTTCTCAGAAACATTGTGTGTCAAAGTATTTTGGAAATATCGTAACTTCCATCATCACTGGAGGTTTCCCCTCTCTCCTGCACTACTCTCATGTACTGCACCACCATGAATGCCAATAAACAAGCTTATAAATGGACTAATTTTAATACGATACAATCATATACCTGTGTGCAGAGACACTCAAGCACAGCACAAGATCAAAAAGTGACATATGAAGAGGACAACTGCATCCAGATGTTGCATTTCCAGCTCTTTCCTCCCTTCCTTTTGTTTTCCCACTTGAGGTGCATGAATATGTAATTTAGATGTGGTTGCTTCCAGACAGCCCACACCACAGCATCAGGTTTGGGATTGATTTCCAGGCCAGAAGTTGGAATCCTTCGCAGCCTTTCTCAGGAGAGCTGGTGGCAGGAGCTACAACGACCTCAGGGCTTTGCTAACCCAGCATGACATGGGGACTACACTCTTCTCCTCAATCCCAAGACAAATGAGAAAGGAAATCAACTGCCAACATTCATCAGCTTTATTTATCACCCACAGCTGGCTCAGGTAATTCTGTGACAACCAACCTCCATCTGAAGATATGCTGGAGCTTCTGAGTCATCGTTGATCCTCCTCACGCTGTCATAGTGCTCCCCGTAACGATAAGCAATGTGCAGCTCCCTCACATTGCTCTTGTCTGTGCCCCGGATCTACACAAAAGAAATAAACTGCAAATGAGGATTTGGAATCAGCCTCAGCATCAGATTTGTCCAAGTATTAATTTTCTTGGGCAGGAAGTGAGTACGTCACTACCGAAGTTTTATAAACAGGAAGAGTTGACCTAAAAATTCAGCTGTGCCTCCAGTAACAACAGAGCTTCTGCCTCAAGGAGAAGGTTTGAAAGCCAGATGCTTAACGTTGGTCAGTTGTATAACAAACAAAACGTGGGATGAAAATATTTCTGTGGAAAACTCAGAACTATTTCCTAAACTTTCCACAGCAGCTATCAGTTTTACGACCATCTTCCCACATCCAACTTCAGCAATGCTCCTAGGGAATGTACAGTATCATTTTCCCCCTGAAACATGAGGAAAGAGAGTTCATTCAAGTGATGACCACAGTGGAAACAGTTACCCAGAATAAGTTTTGATCTGCAGCTGGGACAAGATGCTTTTTAACAGGATTCCAAGTGGCTGTGTTTTGGTTTTAAAAGAAAGCCAATCCATAAAAATGTATTAACTTGTCGTGGTTTGAATCTTGTTTTCCCCCAGAGGCTAAGAGAAGTGGTAGACCCCAAGGGGTGGAAACCCCTAGAAGTTTTGAAATTCTACCCAATGGGTGCTCCTGCAGAAATGTCAACATCTCACAAACTCACCGGAAGAGAAGAGTTGTAGTTTTGGTTGTTGTAGAAGAGGTGGCCATGTTGTGAGCCACGAGGAAGGGGCTCTGTGCCCCTTGGGGCCTCTGGCCCCCTCCCAGCCCCTGGCTGGGGGCTGCAGGGACCTGGAACAGCATAAAGCTGGGCTAGGTGCCTGTAGTTATGCTGGGAGATGTTTTTCTCCATGGGCACAGACAGCAGCCGGGACTGACCAGAGAAAACGGTGGCAGAGAGCCAGGACTGATAAGGACCTGAACTGAAGGAGCAGCAGAAACATGCAGCACCGCAGAGAAGACTCCTGGAAGACAGAGCCAGGAGAAAGAGAGCCAGCAGCTGAGAGACAGAGTTTGGGGTAAGACTGATACCAGATTCCCCAAAACTCCCTTGGAGACCCTCTTGGAGAAGAGGGACATGGACTCCTATTTAGAAGAGTTTTAGACATGCAGCACCGGAGAGAGAGGAGCTGAGAAGCTCAGAGCGTCCCGGGAGCTGGACTGGGACGACCAGATGGAATGCGGGGGGAGTTGACCTTCTTCCCCCCCTTGCACTGCTGCCACGGTGGCAGCCTGAGAGGCAGTGGCACAGAGGCCCTGCAAGAGATACCAGACCTTCACGAAGACCCCCCTGTGTCTTCGTGATATGACGTGGTGATACGACCTTGTCTGGGGTTACGAAGCCCACGGAAGACCCCTCGGTTGAGGCGATGGGGCCGGGGGAGTTTGATACCTCCCTCGTTGAGTGCTGGAAGAAAGCCAGCTATCAGCTGCTGCATGTGGAGAAGACAGACAGACTGCTGCCTCAGAAGATGCTGCTGCTCAGAGACTGGAAGGGATCTGTCCTTCTTTCCCTCCTGGACTTTTATTTGGAGGGGAGAGGAGACCTGATCCACTGTAAATACTATATGTCATGGTAGAGATAGTTTGTGATCATGTGTATAATGTGATATGGTATTTATTTGTACAGTCATTGTAATATATTCCCTTTCCCCCACTTTGAGTCTGGTGTGTTTTGTCTGGAAAAACCCATCTCACATTAGGTTGAGATGTGGGAGGGGGATGGAGCTAGGGAATTGGATTTTGGGACTATCTCAAACCATGACATAACTCTACTCAGGAACACTGTTAACAATCAAATGTCCCTTTGCTTTGTCAGCACCAAGTACAGCAGTTTCCACAGAAAACTCCTGCTCTGATATTATCTGCACTGACAGCAAGAATAATTCCTACCCTGATCATCAAACTGTTAGCTAAGAGCTACCCAGCATTCCAGCTCCTGCCAGGAATGCAGAAAATCCCACTGCACTTGCAAACCTCCTTGGCTTGACGTGTCAGCCCGAGTTCACAGGCCTGACAGCTCTCCTGGAGCAGACGTCAGTAAGCAAAGGACAAGAACTGCTTTGCTTTAGGGCTACAGAGTTTCTCAACCCTTTTACGTCTACGAATCGCCTTATCTCCACTCCCAGACCATGCACCAAGTCACCTTTCAACCCTTTCAAGTCACCAAGTCTGTGGTTTGTGCCGCACTCGTAACTTCAGGTTTCCCAACAATAATTCTCCATTAATCTATTTCACACTTACCTTTAGATTCCAACTCAACACTTGGTTCTATTAACTCCTGCTTTTTATCCTATTAGGTTATTCAACATGTTGGAATTCAGTAAGCTTTCTTTTCCTTTGTCAGTGCTTGAATAGGTATCTTAACAAATCCCAAAGCTCTTGAAAGATTATTCTGAAAATTAGCCAATTTAGCTCTCATTAGAGAAGCTCTCTCCACTCTGGAGCAAGTCCAGAGGAGGCCACCAAGATAATCAGAAGGATGGAGCAGCTCTCCCATGGGGAGAGGCTGAGAGAGTTGGGATTGTTCAGCCTGGAGAAGACTCCAGGGTGACCTAATTGTGGCCTCCCAGTACCTGAAGGAGCCAACAAATAAGATGGAGAGACTTTGGACAAGGCCTGAAGTGTCAGGACAAGGGAGAATGGCTTCGAACTGCCAGAGGGCAGGGTTAGATGGGATATTGGGAAGGAATTCCTCCCTGTGAGGGTGGTGAGGCCCTGGCACAGGTTGCCCAGAGAAGCTGTGGCTGCCCCATCCCTGGAAGTGTCCAAGGCCCAGATGGACAGGGCTTGGAGCAACCTGGGCTAGTGGAAGGTGTCTTTGCCCATGGCAGGGGGTTTAAGGTCCCTTCCAACCCAAAGCATTCTGTGGTTCTATGAATATGCTGGACCGTAAGTAAAAGCTGCAGCTCTAAATCATGCCCAGCTAACTACAGCTACTGCTCGGTTTTGACAGATCAGGAAGTTTTCACACTGTTTATATTCATCAGCGAAAAATGAGGCCAAAATGTAGAAATGTTTTTTCTCACCTGCCACAGTGGAGCATAGAGTTGATGAATAACCACATTGATTTGATTGTTCCTTGCAAAGGCCACAATAGCATCATTGCCAGCAAAGGTCCCAGGCTTGGCCAAATTGGTAACTAAAGGAAAAAAACATTTAGAAGAGTTAGAAACCTAGTTTCTGACACTTCCAAAAGCACTGGAGGGATAACAAGTAGTGAAATTTCAACACGAGCACAAGAAATTCTGGAAAGGAAATCCCACCTGTGAAACAGTGAGTGTTCAAGACTTTGGCAGCAACAGAAGTTAATGCACTTAAATGACCACAGAAATCTCTAAAAAAAAGCAGCACACCCTTAGACTAAGCAAGGCCCCTGTCTCTGTTAGCTCAGAAGGAAGAGTGCCAAGTACTAAGTGACCAAACCACTTCCATGCATCACCTGCATAGTACCTGGCACATCCTCAAAGCTGGTGGGACAAAGGCTGTATTCACCTCTGCTTTGGATCTTCCCCTGGATTCCCAGTATGAAACATTAAGTGCCAAGGAGAATGAAACCCAAAGAAATCAGTCACTTACCAAAACAGCCAAATACCCACGAGCATTCAAGGAGAACTAGACAATTTTTCTGAAGTTCCTTTTGCAAACACTAAATTTTTTTTACTCCTTCCTTTTTTTGCCTCTCATTCCTTCTCCAAGTTTCTCCTAAATTTAAACAATTTCCAAGACAAATTTAATGCAAGTTTAACAGCTCATCTTTCTACAGCATTGACAGAGACAGAAATGCAAAGAATTTGTAAAAACCATAGAGGAGCCCTGACATAGTTCTGGGATTAGGAACTGGTGAGTAAGAAGGTGCTCCAAGGAGATGGAATCCCACTACACAAAAAGCCCTCCCATGCGTGCCCTGTGGAGCCCATACCGTGTTTCTCAAAGGGCACATCATCCTCCACAAATGGCTCAAAGTCCTCCCTCTGCTTCACCATGTAATCCACCGTTTCCTGCCGATGCCTCAGGTGGTTCCTGGAGTGCCCCTCAAGCTGGTCACCCAGGGCCCGAAACAAGCAGTTGCTGTCAAAAGAGAAACCACAAGTTGGCATGTCTGAGGCACAGCATTAAACAAACACCCGGTGCAAAAGGAATATGGTTTTAAAGGGAAAAGAGAGCTATGCCCAGTTTGTTTATCAAGGATATGAATATGAAACAGCACCTATTCTCTGTACTTGAATGGCTTCTGCTACTGCAATGGCTGGTAAGAATATAAGATGAGTGATCACATCATCAGAGGTGGTAAAAGTGCTAGGTGGGTGGGTGGGCCAAACTGTCTTAAACTGACACTGGGACAAGTGACATAATGCAACAAAGGGCAAACCAACGACCTGCTGAGCCATTTCTCAGCAGAAACATCTGATGCTCCTTTCACCCAATCACTTATGGACCGTCCTATGCTCTGCACAGCTGGTCCGTGGAGCCCTTAGCTCTCCTGGGGAACAGGGCTGGGACTGGCAGGGCCCTCAGGTTCTACAGAAACATGGAGCAGAGCAGAGCCCCCTGATCCTTGTAGGGTTCAGTGGGGAAGTTCTCAACCCTGCAGAGCACTGCCCCCCCCCCCCCCCCCCCCCCCCCATCCCCGCCGCAAATCAGGCGAAGAAGGCCCTCAGCGCCCGGGAGGACGCAGACTCCCCACCACTGGGGGGACGAAGCCCCAGCCCCCGGGGGTCACACGGTTCCCTCCACCCGAGAGATGAAAGCCCTCGGCCCCCGAGAACACAGACTCCCCACAACCAGGGAGGAGGAAGCCCTCTGCCTCCGGGGGCTGGAGCCCCGGGGAATCGCCGGCCCCGGGGGTGCCGGGGAGACCTGTCGCGGCGCTCACCCATCGCCCGGCACCTCCCGCAGCTTGAGGCCGAGGGCCCGGAGCTGCCCGGCGAGGCCGCCGCCGCCGCCGCCGGCCGGTGCAGGGCCCGGGGCCGATCCGGCGAGGGGGCTGCGGGGCCGCCGGCCCTTCCTGGCCCCGGCGGGCCGGGCCTTGGCCGCCTGTTTGCGGGACATCCCAGGCGGGGCGCCGGGAGCGGGCACGTGACCGCGACACCGGGGGAGGTCACGTGGCGGCGACATCGGGAGAGTCGCGTGACCACGGCACGCGGAGCAGGGCACGTGACCGCCCATCCCGGGGGATTCCTGCAGAAGGAGGAAGAGCAGAGGAGGGGGCCCTGGAGGGAAACTGGAGCTGGGAATCACAGGGTGGGAATGGCGAAGGGAAGGAGGGTGCAGCCAAGCCTCGGGAGCAGTGCATCCGCGGGGAAAGGCCGGGGAGGGCTGCGAGAAGCAGCACCGCAGATCACTAACACTGTGCCCAAGGCTGCCAGATTCCAGCTAATTAGCTTCTACTGCTAATTGCACTAATGCCTCTCCCTGCTGCCCAGCAGAGCTCCCGCCCCTCGTCGAGACGTCCCGCCGTGACCACACGGGTGGGCGCCTTCTGCCCCCGTTATAAGCCAGGACGAGCCGCTCCGGACTGTGTCTGTTCAACCTCAAATCACCGCTCCGAAGCGAACTAAGAGGAGATTAAGGGGGTGAGAGGATGGATTACCCACGAGATGGCACCAGGAGAACACGGCTGAGAGCAGCAGCAGGTCGGGAGAGCTAAGACTGCAACTATTAATTAGATGTGATAAAGCTCATAAACTGAACCTTCATGTCTTGTTTCCTCAGGCGCTGAGGGAAACTCCTCAGAGGGGGCTGGAGAAGGGGCACAGCAAGAACACTGGTGACTTGTCCAGAGTAGGGCTCTTGGGGAGAATTCCTTGCCATCCTTGACACCACAGCTCTTCCACTCATCCCACAGCAACTGGTTTAAGAAGTCACCCACCACCAGCACCCATCAAGGCTCTGCCCCATGATTCTAGTCTTCCTTGCCCTGCTTTTCTCTGCCAGTATCGCAACAGAAGGGGCCTGATATTGCCCAAGTCTAGAGGAGCCCACCAAGGTGGTCAGAGGAGCACTTCTCTCATGAGAAAAACTGGGAGAATTGGGATTGTTCAGCCTGGAGAAGAGTAGGCTCCGGGGTTTCCTAATTGTGGCCTTCCAGGACCTGAAGGAGCTGACAAGAAAGATCGAGAGAGACTGTTTACAAGGGCCTGGAGTAACGGGACAAGGGGGAATGGCTTCAGATTGATGGAGAGTAGGTTTAGGTTGGATATTAGGATCAAATTCTTCACTGTGAGGGTGGTGAGGGGCATGGAATTCCCAGAGAAGCTGGGCCAGGTTGGTTGGGGCTTGGAGCAACCTGGGCCAGTGGAAGGTGTCCCTGCCCAAGGCACGGGGTGGAATGGGATGAGCTTTAAGGTCCCTTCAAATCCAAACTATCCTGGGATTCTGTGATTCTGTGAATTTGTCTAATTCCAAGCTCAGAAGGCACATCCAAATGGCTTTGTGATAAACACTAAGAAAACATTCCTGGGGATACAAGAAGAGGCTTCACATCATGATGATTTTAAAGTTGTATATTATTTTTAAGTCCCTTTTCTCCAGAGTCACAACAACCTGACCCACAACTCAGCACAGGGAGAAGCTCACAGCAGTTATCACCAGTACCTTCTGGGATGTTTGGCCTACGGGCATGTGAGGATTTTACTCAGGAATAACACAACTGCTCTTTTATATCTATTTCCTGCCATAAACAGTTCTGTACAAAGCATTTCATAGAAACACATTTTCTTATGCAAACACACTGAAAGCAGGAAAACAGGATGAGTACATAAACTGACTGCAAATGATTAATGAGGCAGTAATTAGCCTGAGGAGCATTAAAGGGTTGTGGGCAATTCAGATAAGCACAAGGCACATGCCAGCCAGGGAGCATCACTCGTGACAGCGGGGATAAAGCGGAGCCAGAATCAGGGCTTGGCTGAAAACTTTGCCAGTGCAGGACAACAAGAAACTATTTTTTCAGCACATCAGACAAAAGGCACAGACAAGTCACCCCCACCCATTAATAGGACACAGAGCAAACAGACATGGAGCATGGATTCATCCCACCTAGTTTTAAAATTTCTAATTTAGGAGCATAGGTGTCCCTCTTGCTGTCTGTTCGAGCTTCCAACCTCATGGTTTCATATTGTTTTAATAATTAAGAATCAGGAAATTTTAAGACATTTTCCTCTTCGGACATGGGAACTGACAGAGTAAATTTGAAGCTTCTAAAGCACTGTAATAATGGCAGGTCTGTCTTCCACTTTCCCAGATCTTTTTAACAGCACGGAATGTGAAATGCAATAGAAAATTATCCTATTTTTAAACATAAGTCTTGCAGTTCACCAGCCCACTTGCAGATGTTACTGCACTTTGGGTCCCACTTCTGCAGCTGAAAGATCTCCAGGCTCCTAAAATCTGGGGTCACCCAAAAGTCCATCAAGCACCACTACAGGTCATGTCAGCAGAAACACAAGCAGGAGTGCTCAGGCACTTTGACGAAGTTTGCTTACGACAGAGCTTCTATTTCTCAGCTAATAAGAACAAGCGCTTCTCACCTCATCCCCCCACCAGCAAGTTCAGGAGATTAGAGCCGTCCTGAACTCCTTGCCCTCCTCAACTGCAGTTGTTTCATTTCTTTCTGTTGCTCCTCTGTGGGAGAGAGGGGCTGGGACATGGTGGCACAGACAGTTTGAGCATTCAGGTGCACTTGAGGCTACTAGAGTGGTACTCCATGTCTTCTGCTGGTAAGACTGACCTAGTCCATCTTTTTGGGATTAGAGATCCTTCTTTTCCTTCCTTATTTCCTTTGCTCCATTCTGCCACAGGATTCTTGCCGAGAAAACACTTGGATTTTACCCCTCAAATAAAAAGGCAGAAAGAAATTAGAGACGGAGGGATTTTGTTCAGGCATTTTTTTCATACAAGAAAAAAATTTGTCAGACAAGATGAATATTCACAAAACCACTCAGGAAGGGCACTGCTGAGTGCATGAGGTTGTCCTGTGAACGCCACGAGAAAGAAGATGGTCCCACCAAGACACTAACCTTGCTTTTAATTTCCAGATCTCTCTCATGGATCTCTGGGATCTTCTGTGGGCCTCGGTCATGCTTCAGTTTGCACTGGAAGCCCTCTGATGACTGAAACCAACTAGGATAAGAGACATTATAATGTTTTGATAATTATTGGACATTCATCACTCACATTAATAATCTCAATCTCATTCTTCTCTTGGTGCTGTAGGGTAGTCAGTATTGCTAAACCAAGAGCAAATTTCCTATCCAGAGCACTCAAAATTGGTGATACTTATGCTCTAATCAAAGCACTGCATTCAGCATACCAACGTCAGTAGTAGATAATTCCCCTAAATCTGTAACTGTCCAGCAAAGCACTGTTTAGAGACCAATGAAAATGCTTTCAAACAAAGAAAGTTCTAATTTCTAATTTAATAATAATGGTAGTGCCTGGCTGTCACAGCTATGCTATGGAGTCTGCTTCCGGACAGGAATTGCCCAGTGATTTTATCAGTCATTGTAGACTGTCTTGGCTGGGAAGTTAATCATTAACTCAGGTCCCCATCTCATAAAAACATCATATTGTAAGAGCACGACTCACTTAAGGCTGTCACTAATCAATCCTGCATACAGCAGGAATACAGCAACACATAAAGGAGCCAGAGACTAGCGAAATCCTTTAGCCAGGGGAAGACAAGCTGCAGGGAGGTGTATCTCCATGGAGAAATCCACTGACAAGCCAAACAAGGAAGACGGATGTCTGGCTCTGCGAGTACTGCAGGCTGAGGAGGACGGTCCTGCGCCCGCGGCAGGAGGTGCTGCAGAAATGAGCAGGGCAGGACCCCTAACACAGAATACAAATCAAGGGAAGAGACTGGGATTCACTGAAGAGTGTATTAAAGAAATGGAGAGGCCTTCAGCCACAGAGCAAGACAGTCATGCTGCCTTCAAACCAGCAATTTTGGAAAGAGACTGTCCACACTCAAAGCCTCTTGTTGTGCTAACGAACACAGGCTGTCCCAAAACTTGCACATTGGAAATGAACCACCAGTGTTCAACCACATCCGTGGACTTGGATTGCCTGATCTGCTTCAACAAGTACAACATCTACAGAGTCCCAAAGCTCCTGGACTGCCAGCACGCCTTCTGTGCTGTCTGCCTCAAGCTTATTCTCAGGAAAGTGGAGAATACCTGGATCATCACCTGCCCTCTGTGCAGAAAACCCACTTTTGTGTCAGAAGGGCTCATCCGCACACTCCAGAATAAAGAAGACATCTTGGAGCACTTGGAAAACCTCGAGTCAGACCCAGAGGTGCACATCCCTACCATGGGGCTGGACAGCAAGAGCTGGATTCAGAGCAGCCAAGACATTTTAAACATAGGGGAGAATGTTCCAGCAGACACCAGCCTGGCTGTGCAGAGACTTGTACTGCTCCTGCTGCTCGGGGTGATCCTCGCCATCCTCATCCTCCCCTTTATGTACTTGGGAAGGGTCAAATGGGTGATTTGTCTCCTGCTTACTCTGGGGTTGGTCATGTCCATGGTGCTTTGCTGCACTCCTAAATTCCACTGGAGGTGCAAGAGGGACTCGCCCACCTCCTGTGACAAGGAGACCCACGTTGTTACTGTTGCCTGAAACAATTAATTAACGAGGGTGTCCCGAAAGTAACAGGCTGGCCCTGCCTGCAGAGCTGCAGGTTGGGCATGCCAGTGAATTATGGACTTAAAGACAATCATTCACAGAGTAAATTCAGCAGCTTGCTAGGCTGGCTCAATGCCAAGGCACAGTCTTGTTAAATCTCATTACTGGAAACAAAACTCAACTATTTATATGTTGATATTTATGTGTTTTCAACAGGATTTTTATCCCAGGCTAAAAATCCTGTTGGTTTGCTTTTGCCAC
This sequence comes from Pseudopipra pipra, assembly GCF_036250125.1. Classification (NCBI taxonomy): domain Eukaryota; kingdom Metazoa; phylum Chordata; class Aves; order Passeriformes; family Pipridae; genus Pseudopipra; species Pseudopipra pipra. The sequence goes on along the minus strand of NC_087570.1, from coordinate 8,047,491 downwards.
TTTGTTCTTGTTCGTGTCCTCTCCTGATTAGCCCTGCAGGATGTTATCTGGAACACCCGGGAGGTAATGTCCTGGAACAGCCTATGGTTGTGTTTTCCTGCTCTCTGAACACAAGTACACCTTTTCTCGGGACAGAGTGGGGAAATAAGGCTGCTAAATCGGGGAGTGGGTTTTTGGAAGAGAGTAGCTTTAACCCAGATTACCACTTTAATCCCTATCACTGCCCAAGGGTTGCTGGCAGGGATGGGAAAGGGACTGGGAAAAGGGGATGTCATTTGATGCCATCTGAAGTTATGCCCAAAATCATGAGAGGAGGAGGCAAAACCAACACTCCTAACCTTGATCTGTGGCAAAAAGCCTTGCAATCTTCCCAATTCCCCACAGAAATAGTTCCTCTCACCTGAATTCCTTTATCTGGATCCCTGCACCACCTCTCTTCTTGCCCCCTCTTACATGAAATACCACGTTGCCCTTGGAGATGCTCACAGAGATAAACAGAAATCCATCAATTGCTGTGTCATACCACATGTGATGTTTTTATATGGATTGTCTCCATTAAATTTAAATAATATTAATTGCTAATTGATTTCTGTGTTTCAATTCCTCACTGACAATTAATGTCAAAACAATTCCCATTTCCCTCATTGACAGGAATTGCAGGTGAGAAAGGGTAGTAGGGAGTCTGCACAGCTGAGGTGGTGAGTAAAGCACAGCAATAATGTGTCAGTTTGTTGCTTTATTTAAAAAAAATGTTTAGTTGCTAAGAAAATACCCTGAAACCCAACTAAAATTAAACTGGGAAAAAAATAGGAGATTTCTCTAGTTAAGCTGCATTTTTTAAAGTGCCATGGATCTCAGCAGACCTTGGATCAGGTAAATATTTGTGTTTGATAAGAATGGAAACTGATGTCCTGCAGTTGCTCGGTATATAAATATACATAGTGTCTCACAGCAGATAAAACAGATTAGACTAAGAGGGTAGGACCTCTTGTCCTCCTAAAGTCTTGGAAAACACAAGTCTGTTTTCTGCCTAAGAACATGAACCTCCGGGGGAAATAAATCTTTTGGGTTTTCTCATCTATTTGGACAGCAACAGGCTTATTGCAGAGTACATAAGACACTTGCTAGTAACCAACCAGAAAAAAGCTTTTCCATTGGGAAAAGGCAGGTAGTTTTAAACCCACATACCATATTATTCTAAGTATAAAGACTGGATCAGATATTTAGCTACACTGAAAATAATTTCAGAAACCGTGGGCAAGTCTTTCAGCCCAGACTGTCCTCAAGATGACAAACTGCACTAGAACTATTAAATAATATAAATTAAAAATAAAATAATTTTAAAAAGGGGGAAATTTGCCTAAGAGGGGAGGAGGCCAAGCAAGATATCAAACAACACCAACTCCAGAAGGGTTTAAACATCACATCCAGGATCAGTTTGCCACCATCAGTCAAAAAACATAATGAATATTTTATCAGCAGTGTCCCTTGTCCTCTGTATCACTCACAAAGGATCCCGCCAGCCTATGTGTGTCAGCAGCATGTGGGTGTGAAGAACTGAAACCAGAGAATGAACATGATCAGTAAAATCTGTTTCTTATGTTTCACTCTGCCCTTCCGAAAGGGTGTGTTCAGTTTTATTACACTAATTTCTACAGAGCCAAAAGAAAAGTCAAACAGGAAAGGGCTTCCCTCAAGGCAGTGTACAGCAGTGGGAAGGCAGCATGGATGCTCTGTGATTTCCAGGGAGAGGCTGGCCCTCTGAAAGAATTCCTATGGATCCACACAGTTAGAGATCAACACCTTCCAAGCCTTTTTTCAGCAGTTCAACTGCAATGTTTATGGAGAAAAGGCCAATGGAATTATACTCCTATTCCAAAACGTAAACTATTTGCTTGTACTCAGGTTTAAGTCACGGTGGTGTTTTTGTCAAGGAAGGTTCAGCTCCAAGTTCCCTTGCCCTCCTTACCTTACCTAGCTGGCTCCAAATGTCAGATAGTAACTAGGTAACATAATCTAGCCTGAAAGAATCATAATGAGAAATGGGCCCAGGCAGCATCCCCTCAACCCCCGCCACACCCCAGTCCCTCACCATCACCTCAGCCCCCTCTATGTCCTCATCCCTGTCCATCCCCTCGGCCCCCTGCATCCCCTCATCCCCCTGCATCCCCTCGGCCCCCTGCACCCTTCATCCCCCTGCATCCCCTCGGCCCCCTCCATCCCCTCATCCCAGCGCAGTTCCCTCTACACTACGCACCCCTTTACGCCGATGGCGCAGAGGCGGCGGGAAGGGCGGGCCGGGCCGGGCCGGGCCGGGCAGGAAGGGGCGGGCGGCGGCAGCGGCCGGAACGCGGTGGCGGCTTCTCGGTGCTCGGTTCTCGGGCCGGCGGCAGGTCGGGGCCGAGCCGGGGAGGTGAAGAGGGGCCGGGTACAGCCGGGACACCGCCGCGGGCTGAGGGGGCGAGCGGGCGGGACCTTCCCCTCAGGCCGCCCTACTCTGTGCGCTGCTTTCCCCTCCTCAGCCGTGGCCTGAAGTGCTGCTTGCTTTCTAAAAATGTGCCCGCGTTCTCTCAACAGAGGTTTCAGACACAAGGACTGGCAGCTGTGGATGTGTCTGCCCTCATAGCTTTCCCGGCTGAGGTGGTTCCCTCACACTCTTTCCTCTGCTGTTCCCTCTCTGCAGCTTTGCCCACTTCGGTGTGAGGACATTGCTTCTCCGTCGCTGCTGTGCAAACCTCTGGATTAACCGAATTAAACACGCTTAGTCCTGCAACTACTTAAGCTTTTGGCTTTTCCAAGTCCCCCATCACCTCTGCCCCTGATCTTTGTGGCCACCCATATCGCATTCGTGTCATTGCATTGAGACAGGACTGAATTAACTGTATTCCGTGTTCATACCTCAGATCTATGGATTAAAAACAGAGGCCATGGTGCTCCCACTGTGTCAGCTCTGGAGCTCTGTGCTAGTCCCCAAAAAACCTCATCTGCCGAAATGTTTCCTCAGTCACAGCACTGTGTGCGATGTGTAACCACAGTTGGGCTGTGCTATCCCCCAGCGTACCTCATATAGGACTTTTTGGACAGCCCCGTCTCAATAATTATCTACAACTACCTCTCTGAAGTTAATGAGATGCCTCATTAACTTTTGAGGGTGTTGGAGGTGATCATGCCAGTGCTTTGGTCACTGTTGTCATAGTTTAGGACGAACACAATGCCACCATCTCTCTGTTTCTTCTTCTAGCAGTAGAAAACACGTGTATTGTACAGCTTTAGATCCCCAAAAGAATTATCTTTCTGCTTTCCAAACAGGATTGTATGAGCTGCTGTATAAAATATGTTTTTTTCTCAAGAAGACAAAGGGTTTTGTGTGAAAAGTGAATGCTGGAAGTGATAACAAAATTCTCTTTCAAGTGACAGTTCAGATTATGGCAATGCTGTTGATTGCTAAATTCCATTGTTCGAGGCAGGGATGTGAATTCCAGTGCCATGAGCCGTAAATAACTTTTGGGATATGTTTCTACCTCTCAATTGCCTTATCTTGGACTAGTGGCAAAACTTCTTGGCCCACATTTTCATTAGTAAATCGCATGTTGCCCTTCTTTTTACGCTGCATGTCTGAAAATCCAAGCCGATTTTTTTCCTAGGTAATTATGAGGAAATAGATACCTGTGTTGAGAGAAACACATTGAGGGTACTGATCTGAGCATCTTCAGAGCAATGTCTTCCAGAAGCTTTCTCTGGGTATTTTAGATGCTCATTACTGATTTATTTGTTACATGTCAGAAGCCACTGTTGCCATTACTGCTCCATGTTTTATGTTATTATTGGGAAATTAGGTTAAACAGTTGTACTGCTCATGGATCCTTTTAAACTGCTTCATTTCTTGTATGAGCCTGAGTTAAGAAGTCAATAAATGTCTTAGGGAAGAGGATTTTATTTTCAATGCTCTTTCCCATAACGTGTCCAGAGGTGAGCAGACATGCCAAGTAGTTTTAAAATTACTGGGATTTTAGCATTGAATTATTCCTGGGAAAATTGGTCTGAAAGTTTGGATGTTTTAGGAAGATCAGAGCCTAGTGAGAGATGAATTTCCGGGGTCCAATAGAGGAGCGTTTGGAGCTCCTGTGGTAATAGAACAATCTTGGGATAAGCAAGTCCTGGAAAGCTGAAGGTATGTTCACAGCTGGGGTTCAGTGAGTGTCCACACTGGTGTGTGGTGTGGTTGGTACTGGAGTGGGTGTGGCAGGCCGGGATTGATCCCAGGCCCCTGCTTTCCCCAGGGAAGTATAACCTGGCCCTTCCTTTCTCTGGTTGATTTGGAAATAGCAGTTAGTTTATTCCTGTGAATTTTGTGCTAGAATGTGATGTTTTCATGGAAACACATGGAAATACCCTAGCCCCGTGTGCTGGAGCTAGAGCTGGAGCTGAGCTCTCCCAGGGAAAGAGGTGTGAGTTACAATAACCATCGGCCCTTCAGTGATGAGTTTTTCTTGCATTTACACAGCAGCAGTTAAACTGTGCAAGCCTTGAGAAATGCAAATCACCTCCAATAAATTTCTGAGCTGGAGTGCAGGACAGACACCTTTCCTGGAGGACCATGACAGATGGCACGCAGATAATAAAATCTCTTTAAAAAGAGCTGCTCCTGTTGCATTTCTGACTTTTAGGACTCTAAATCTATCCATAAATGGTGTCTGCATCCTCTGAGAGTAGGCTGTAGTATCGTAGGCTCCTCATTCCTGAAGTCAGGATGTGGAAGAAAGGAAGCATTTAAATATGAAGTATATAGGTGATATAGTCCCCTTATAAACCAATTGAAATCAGTAAAAATTTCAAGTGATGGAACTGATCTTTGGAGCAGGTTGTTACCCAGGTTGAGTTGTGAAATTAGCTGTTGTCACCTTTGTCTGAGGTAAGTCATCTCAGCTGCTGGTACCATTAGAGGAACACTGGAAGCCCTTCGGTTGGAAATGTGCACATCTACACTCTGAAACAATAATATTTTGGCCCAGCTCAAGGTCCGTGTGGTGCAGGGACCTTATTTTTAGGGGAAAAGCAGTGACAGGTTGAATAGAGGAGAGAATGTTACAAGCAAAGCACAGCAATGTCCATGGGACACATTAAAGGCCTTCTCAGGGGCTGCAGTTGAACTCAACTTTCCTAATGCCGTCAGCAAAACAAACAGAGGAACAATTTGGGCTGAGATGAGAGAGGCAAATTATTTCCCAGGCAGCTGTACTGGTCCCTGCACCAGATGCAGAGCTTTTACTTTCATGTTATTTTTGTACTAAATGTGTGAATTGTATGCCTGAATGGAGCCCAGTCTCTTTGCATCTTGAAGGGAACTTCTCCTTTTGCTGTGTGAAGTATTGGCAGCTCATTTTGTGCGAAACTTTTGAGAACTGGTGAACAGAAAGTGTCCTCTTGTCTTCTTTGGTCGCAGCAGTGTGTTGGGGGGTGGGGGGGATATACAAGATGGACCTGGACAAACTTGATTTAATACTGACAGCAAGTGTGACAGTGAAAAAAACAAAGGCAATTTGTCTTTTTGCTCTCTGGTTTCCAACTGTTTGTTGTTGGATTTTTTCTACAGCTGTTTCCTCTTTGACCTTGCAGGTGAAAATGGCTGCAGAAGAGAAGTGGAAAGGTTGGATTTCAAAACAGCGTAAGGAGGCTGAGCAGGCAGGGGAGAAAGAGCCATGTGTGCTCCTGGGTCAGCAGCTGGGAGAGCTGGGAAGATATGCCTATGCAGCACTTTGTGGTGTATCTCTTGCCTGGCTGTTCCCTGAAAACGAGCAAAGGTACTGCATGCGGGAGCAAGGAGTGGGCAGGGGAGGTGGATTTTGGGTGGCAGCTCAAACAGAGCTGGTATCAGACTCTGTGAGGAGTCTTCTAAAGTTTGGGGAGTGGAAGATCTTTTCTCTCTTACTTCTGTAAGACTTTTATAATTCAGCACACATCGCATCCTTTAACATCAAAGCATGTACTGAAGTAAGGTCTGGCCCCATTCAGATTGTTTCCTTGTTTGTTTAGCAATTCACCTTCTGCTGACTCCTTCTGATGCTTTGATTTTTGTGTGAACAGTAGCAGACCAAAGTTTGAAACCAGGGACTGCTCAAAGCTTCCAAAAATACCCAGTTGTAGAGCCTTGAAATACCCAGTTGTGAAGCCTTAGCTGCTCCTGTTGCTTTTACAGCTCCTTCAGGACGGAATTTATTGAGGGCTTTGTGAAATGGCTGGACCTGCCCGATGCTGTCCTACCTGCCATGACAGCCTTTGCTGGTGGCTTAGGAGGTGAGGGCACAGAATCTTTCACTGAGATTTTGCTGAAGGACCCCATCTTGGAAGAAAATCCAGCTGTCATTACCCAGGTACGTCTATGTGTTCTCCTTGCTCTTGTTTGCTTTGCAAAAGAGATTTATCATAGGTGTCTGTTTGCAGCTGAAGTGCTGTTTGTGCAGACAGGGGAGTAAAATCAGTATTTCTGATAGGCATCTGTTTCTGAGTGGCTGTAGGGGGGGACTGTCAGTCTCTCTATCCATAAAGAGCTCATGGAAGTATTAAACACAAGGCAAGGTCACTCTCTGCTCATTAATGTTTTGTGTCTTTGATGGTTTCACTCTACAGAGCAGAGAACTGACAAACTTTTTGACTATTATTGCAGTGGTTTTGATTCATATGTGCTTTCTACAGGTTTTAGTGGCACACTGAACATGATAAACCTGATTTTTACTTGTTTAAAAGCCCTTTCACCATACCTTAGAGAATGCAAAAAACATTCTCCAAGGAGCACAATTTCCAGAGGAAGCTTTGACCAGAAGGAATTATTGTGACTTTATTTTTTCTCACTGAGAGAGTCAGACTGGGACTGCTCCGTAATGTTCTGCTGTAAAAGCTAATGTAAAGATAAAAGAGGTGAAGCATTTGGGCAGCGTTCACTTGCTGGGGAAGATCTCTCCTGATCCAGCCTCACGTTGTGCTGTGCAGGGTGAGGAGGGCACAAGGCTGCTGCTGGTGCCACACAGGACATGGACACTGTCACCTGGCACCCTGTGCTGTGTCACCCTGTGCCAGACACCCTGCGTGCTGTGCTCTGGTATTGATTGGATAATGGTTATCACACACTCTCCATGAGCAACGGCCCGACAGAACCACGGATGTGAGAAGAGGGCTGAGTGAGGGAAGATATGATTGCAGTGAACTTTCTTGGTCACCATGACCAGCTACCACTACCTTGGCATCTTTCCTGTTTCCTAGTCAGTCCATGAAATGCCTCAGAGTGTTGGAAATTATATAACTTTCCTAATTATTTTTTTCTAATTAATGGTTTTAATTAACTTCTTAATTAGCTTTTAATTACTCATAAGCAGTGTAATTTCCAACTTTAGCCAGCACATAGCTTAGGGGTTTTTTTCACAGCTCGTGTTGTTAGAGTGAGATTGGAAAAATCACCAAAACTTTTAAGTTATGCTAAACTGCTAAAGTTATGCTCAGTGAACAAAGCCTGAGGAGCTGAAAACTGGACACCTGGAATCCAAAATTTATGGCCCTCCAAGTAACCAGAAGATAAAGAAGAGACTAACAAAAACAATTTATCATGTGCTGGAAACTCCCCATCTGGGAAAAGATAATAAAAAGACTGAAAGTGTGGACTAATTGGCATGAGAAGTGAGAAATCAATAACCAATAGAAGACCAAATACTAGTTAATGAGGAGAATTATGTAATTGAGAACCAGTTAACATTAATTTCTTTGCTAAAAATGTATAAATAAGTGAGAAGTTTTCAAAGTTGTGTGCATGTAGGTGGAGCTATCCCCTATGCACCCTGAAATAAAGTAATGCCTACTTTCTAATACTAAAAAAAATAAGTTTGATTTGTTCCAATGCTTTCCATGACAAGAAGATCTGCTCCAAACATCCAAATGCTCCAGTGCCTGAAGTCCTATAACAGTATGAGTACAGCGACAGATCCTAAGCTTAGTTAATAACTTAGGACAGATCTTCTGAAATAACAGCACCTGTTTTGATGTTGTTTGCTCAAAATCAACACACCTACAGTTGTTCTTTCTGCCTTTGTGTGTTTCCCTCATTCTCTCTGCTTCAGGATGGATTCCCTAGATGTAGACAAGTTTTCCTTCATGGCTGCTGAGTTTGTTAAAGGTGAAATTTAGCTTTTGCTTGCTCACAGCTTATGTTGCATAAGGGCTCCATGTGCTTTTACAAAAGTGGCTCTGGGTCAGCAGGAGCGAAAACTGGGGATACCATCTGGATTCAAGTGGAACACAGAAACCATAGATAACAGTTCTTTGATCAGCTGAAAGAAAAGATGAGGAACAAATATCAGTCTAATGCCCCAACATCAATACCTTACACAGTAATCTACATGGACAAGAGGATTGACTTTTATCTGAGGAAAAACAGACTTAAAGACTTAAGTAGAGCAAGGCAGCAAAAGTGTGTCTTTGTAAAAACACACTGGTGTGTGAGAAACATTGGTAAAAAGCTGAGATCAGCTTTTTCCTTCTGACCTGAAACTACGCAAGCCATGGGACAAAGCTTTATGAATTATTGATCTGTTCCTTTATGGTGCTTGTCTTTGTTTGTATTCAGCTGCTGCTGATGCAATATTTACTGTCTATTTATTAAGTATCTGCTTTAATTGCTTGGCATGATCAGTGGCTTGGCTCTGTTGGCACTAATGCTGCATTTTTGAAGGCCCTTCATCTCTAAGGAGCTGAAGGGATGATCCTGAAGTCAGGAGATAGAGGTGAGCTCACCCTTGATTCAATGAATATCTGAGGACTATGGATTGTTATTTTTGTCTTCATTGCAGATGACTAACACAGGCAGATGTTGGTAACAATCCTTAAAGGACGGTAGACATAACAGGCTGTGGGCGTGGTATGGGAAGGCAATGCAATAAGGGAGGTGAAAAAGCGTTGATAGGTGTTAAAAAATTGAACATTCTTGTTATGAATGGTTTTTTTTGCTCTGAACATACTTAGAATGCCCATTTTCTGTGGTTTTCCAGACACATCCACTGTGATGTGGATCCGGTGCTCTCTGTTGTTGAGGAAATGGGTTTTGAACTTGCAGCAACTCAGAAGAAGCTGACAAGGACTGAATAAAGGGTGCTTCCCTTTCTTTGAGAGGCTTCTCAATCGTGTGGGTGTTGTCTTGTGCACGGAGTTTGCGGGGAGATTCAAAACACCAACTTCAAAATAAGACTGTATTATAATAACTGCTGCTTAGAGGAGGAAAACAAACTACTTGTGAACTAATCTAATCAATTCTGGTTGGATTCCAGCTACCTACATGTGCAGTACGTGCAAAGCCTAAAGTGGAGAATTTGAGAAGCCAATTGGCACAGATGCCATAAAAACAGTAGTTCCAGTTTGTCACCTGATTACCAGGGTGCACTCCTGACCTTTTGAAATGCACGTGTGTATATGCTTAGGCCAGATTTATTTGAGTTTGTTTGATATGAAGTGCCACAGATGATACTGGAACCTGAGTCACAGCCACAGCTCTCTGTGCCTCAATCAGGGAGAGTTTATTGCCTACAAATCCCACCAACTGTCCTGGGGAACAGTCCAGTTTGTCCCTCTACTTGATTAAGGATAGTTTGTTCTCCATTCTACATTTCTCATGTGTAGAACTTTCAGATTAGAGATAGTTTTATGATGTAAATTGTATTTAGGAGCTTAGGGGACTAATAATCATAAACTCTTTGGCAGCCTCCTACATCTTTGGCTGATTTTTTTTGCATTCCCAGAGGGCTGAAGGATTCCCTGTAAAATTCAGCTGTGCTGTATTTGTGTGTAGGAGAGGGAAGCAGCTACACTGAGCTAGTGCTTAGTGTAGTCACATAAAGACCTTAAAATTTTTCCAGTGGCAATAAAAGAAGAGAACACAGTAGTAAAAACACTTCCCTCTTTTTCATGGATTTATCCACAGAAACTATGCATTGAATTGATTTTTCTGTATTTTTATGCTGAAGAGCCAACACAGAAGTCAAATCCCTCCATCTTGACAGAGGGCCATAAACTTTGAGTTTTCTATGTGGGCACTTAATCCAAAAGAACTTTATGCTGGTTCAGCCTTACAGCCTAGAGCTATGAATTCCCAGAATGCCGAAGAAAATAGGGGCCAATGGTCCATTAGAGGAACATTCAAACCCGTTACTCATGTTGAAAATGTGAGTATATTTGAGTGTATAGGGAGCAGAAGGCATTGGGGAGGGAGGATTAGAGCCCTGTTTCTCCAAACTTGGAAGTCTGGTGTAAGATCAGGATAATTAATAACAAAAGTATGGAATGTTTCAGCTATACCAAGCATTGTCTACTTCTGTCCAGCTCTTTGTACTGGCCTTTGGAGAATTTTATACTGGTTTTGCTCTGTGCTGCCTCACTGAATTGTAACTTTCTGGTTTCCCATGTTTATGAACTGAGATGCTTCAGTAATTAAATCAGTCCGATGGGTTTTCATGCCTCTGTTTTGATCCCTCCAGGCCTTCATCATCAGTTTTAACTTGAATATTTTTTTTTTATTTATTTTTAGGACCTCTTATCTTTCTCTCTTCGAGATGGTAAGTTTAACTTAGCATTTGTTCTTTGTAAAGATAGTATAGATGAGTTTATATCTGACGCTTTAAAAAGCTCAAAAAGCTCATGGTGCCACCCTATTTCATCTCAGCTTCTTCTCTGACAAAAGCAGCACACTCCTTCCCTGCATCCCGCTCAGGAAAAACAACTATTAGGAATGGTTAATAATACCCATTGAAAAGTGAACAACTATTCACCTCCTTACCTTCACATGCAAACAGATGTAAAGTAATGGTGGAGTGAGGTGGTTTTTCTCCAGTGGTTCCAGGGAAGCAGGTGACCTCTTCCTTTAGGAAGGCAGTAAAGCTGTTATGAAAATCTCAGCCTAACAAATTTTCTGCTTGTTGCCTAAAATGAAAAAAAAAAAAAAATTCAGGGTATAAATTCCAGAGTGTCCTGTGAAGCCCATTATAAATAAATGGGATTTTACTCATATATTATATTACACATAAAACAATTTTCTGGTTTGCAATCCATAACATAGATTGGTCTGATAAAATTAATGAAATAAAGACTGCCCACTGAACAAAATGTTCATTTCTAAAGGAAGCCTGGTTTCTATCACTGCTTGTATTTTTTAAATCTCTGTGTTTTAACATGTTCTCACAAGAAAAAACTGATCAGCCTGTTGCACTGCAGAACAGTGAAATAGAACAAAACAGGTTTTGTTCTTTCTTGCTTTATTTTTAATGGAAAATTGACAAATCAGTTATTGCAAAACTTCTTATTTTGCTAAGCTGGAATTTAATAGAAATATATCTCCAAGCCTCACTGACTTAATGCCTCTGAAGGAGCTCAGTAGTGTTTTAGCAGCCAGGAAACAAGAAAGGGACTTGTTAAAACACCTGCTTGGACTTGCAGGACGTGGCAAATATCGTGAAGGAATGAAGATAAATCCAATCCTTATTTCTCAACTAAGCAAAATCTAACGAGTGGTGTCATTAAAGGCTACTGAATGAGTTTGGTATCTTGGTAATGATGATAATAAATAAACAAACTTAATAGATTGCCCAATGCCATATTTGATCTACGTGCAGTGGGTATCACAAACATCCTTTGTAGTTGGGTCTTGTGTTTTTCATCCCAGAGTGCACCAAGAACCCTTTACAAAAGCCAAACATCAGGAAGCAGCAGGTGCTGCTGAGAGAAGCACATTAAAACAGTAAGAATTGGCACAAATAATATAAAATCTATTACATTTAACATGTCTTTTCTTGAAGAACACCTGCCTACAAGCGCAGAAGTAATAAGTTCTGCTCTCTGGTGTTGTCTGAGTTCAATGTCCACTCCTCCATTTGCAACAGGGAGTGAAAAAGCAAGCAATTGTCAGTAGTGCTGCTGGGGGAGCTGGTGTGTAGTTTTACACTCCAGAGTAAGTTGTCAACAAGATGAATTGAATATAAAGCTTTTACATGGAGGTGCATTTTTACAAAATGCTACCTCTTGCATTGGTGCAGTCAGGGTGTGCTGTGTCCAGTTACCCATATGGATATGTTTGATATTTCCAGTTAGCACTGGTTGTGCTGCAGCATTTCTCTGTTGAGAAGATGCACCTTTTCCAGAGCCAAAAGGCCTCTGTCACAGAGGGTGGAGACAGAAGGATTTGAGATCCTTTTCCTGCCATAGAGGCGACCTGATGTGGTGTCTCTATTCTCAGGGAAGAAGGATTTTCCATTTATTGCTCTCTTCTCACGTTTCAATACATGGAAAAAGAAAAGCACCTGGGAGAAAAAGCCAAGCTTGTCTGTGACATGTTCCTCCAGCCCAGCTGAGTGCTCTGCTCACTGTTTAATCTGGTGTGATCAGACTGACTGATTTCCTGGGCTTCCCTCTGTTCAAGGGTACTACGATGCTCGAGCCAGGGTATTGATATGCCACATAAGCCTGCTGCTGAGAATCCCCTTGGAGGAGCTGGAAGTCCTCGAGGAATCTCTGCTTGAGAGCCTGAAGGAACAAAAAGAGGAAGAGTCAGAGTAAGAACATTTGGGTTGACTGTGGGATCAAAAAATGCTGCCAGTGCTCAAAAGCTTAGCAGTAATTACTTGTGCCTAAGTCCAGTGTCTGATTACTCCCCCTATGGCTCTTACTGTAATCATTTATGGCTTGATTAGGGTTACAGCCCCCTCGCAGCACTGAGAAGCAGGAAAGCTCACCATTCTTAAAATCAGCTGAGATCCAGCCTTGCGAGGTGGTAAAGACTGCTCCATACTGAACTGACTCCTTTCCTTGTTCCAGTTGCCTTTCAGACATGGTAGATTTTGCTTAAATCCATCACAAAGATCTTGTGTCTCTTATCTCTTGCCCAATATCCTGCAGAGAGGACTGCCCCTTGCAGAATGAAGTTCCTATAAATATCAGGATTAGATCCTCAGCTGCTCATTTGCTGTGGATCTGTCCATTTCTGTGCCCGTTTAAGACACAACTGGATAACTCCTACTGAAGGGAGATTTCTGAGGACAACAGTCTGTATCTTCAGATATGTACGGACCCAAATCCTAATTCTGTGTTATTGATATAAGATTAATTCTCTTAATCACTGCTTCTTAGATATGACACAGCCGAAAAGTTGATATATGTAAGAAATGTAGTATCTTTATATTCTGCTTATCAGGCAGGAATTGTGTGACAGTTTAGCAATATCTAAGGCAGTAAAAATGTCCATAGTGGACTTTCCAGGGAAATATTCCTATCTGTCAAGTCAGCAAAAGGGTTATGAGGTTAACCTGAGTGCTAATGAAGGCTTTAATCGACACCCGTGACATGGTCCACCTCAGATGTTACCGTAGGGTCCAGCATGTGATGGGTATCTTTTATGTATAGCTGTATTTAAATAAAGCTTAACTTTATAGCACAGTGTAAAAAGGGAAAGTCAAAATAATCTGAAGGATCATGGACTGCTAAATACTTGGCATGCAGGAGCGAGGGTTAGGATATTAGTGGGGGCTGTTTTGCTGTGACTTGTGAAAATAGACTCAGTCCTGGGCCTTTAAGCTGTGTCTCATAATGGGGAGAGAATTATGTTCCATATGAACAGTGTGGCTTTCAAACTCTGCCACCAGCCCAGTGGGGTTCCTGTGTGTCAGCTGTGGAGAAAGCCATGGATTTCAATCTTGTTCTTTGCCCAAATCACAGCCATGGAAGTAAATATTAGATGAGAGGAAAAAGAAAAATCTTTATAGTAAGAGGAGTCCAAGACTGGGGTGTGAACACGTTCGTTACTGCAGTGCTAAACCAGGGCTGAGATTTGTGGGGAATAGATGATCCTCTGTTTGGTTTAAAATCAGAAGTCAATGGGGAAAGGAAGCAGAATAGAAACCAGTCACCACCATGACCTCACAGATTTTTGGGGCTGGGAATACCAATCTGTGCTTGGATCCACTGGAACAGAAACAACCAAATAGGGGTTTGACAGCCCCTGCATAGGGGTTTTTACTGGTATTTGTTTATGGGAGAGTTTGCTCCTGCCTTTGCTGCTGTGGATGTGTTGGATTGAGGCCTGGAACTTGCAAGATTAAATATACAACCCTCTACAGAACAATGCTCCAACCACTTAAATCCATGTAACTTGCACCAAACACATTCTGACCTGCAGGTATGAACCTTTCTTTTGTACGCAGTTGTGTAAGAAGCTGGAAAACATCAGATCAGTTGCTTGTTATTGTGTACTCCTGCCACTTTTCCTTATTGCAAGATGACCATTAAACAACCTCTCAGAACATAATTTGTGGTTCAGGCAAGAAGCTGCACATCTGACTGAGCTCACTGAGGGTAGAGAAGTACCAGAAGTGGCAGTTAATTACCACAGTGGATAAAAGCAGTCTGGTAATCCAGTGATAATGCTGATGGAGAAGCCATTAGGAAGCAGCTGTCAGACACATTTCTGGCAGCTCCAGAAGGGAAGCAGTGACAGGTAAAACTTCTCCTGACAGTAGTTTCATTTACTGCATCACCAGGCAGGATTTAGCTGCCGCTATCTCTCTTCCCACATGACTCAAACTACTCATTATTGTAACTGAATCCAGGATAGACATATTCCAGGTCTCTGACGATCATTATTTTCAGCCTGAGACACAGCAGAGTGACTGTAAAAGCTGATGAACCCCATGTAGAACAGAAATTGCTGGGTATTGCCAGCTTAGGTGTGGACAGTGCAACTGCAGCACTCGTGTAAACAACTCCAGGAGCAGTTTTATCCAAAGCCAGGCATTCAGACTGGTGACTGAGGCTCAGAGTAGGGCATTTGACAGGATGAGAGGAAATGGCCTCAAACTGTGCCAGGGGAGGTTCAGGTTGGACATCAGGAGGAATTTCTTCCTGGAAAGGGTGGTCAGACATTGGAAAGGGCTGCCCAGGGAGGTGGAAGAGTCCCCACCTCTGGAGGTATCCCAGGAACAACTGGATGTGGCACTCAGTGCTCTGGGCTGGGTGACAAGGTGGGGCTGGGGCACAGGGTGGACTCGATGGACAGGGAGGGCTTTTCCAAACTAAATGATTCCGCAATTCTCTGAAGGCCAAACAACATTTTGTCCACCATGGTCATACAGAAATTGCTGGAGAGGTTGTGCTCTGCAGACACTGTGTTTGCAGCTGTGGAAGGTAACACACAATGGTTTTTTTTGAGGATCTCTGTGGAGACAAAGTCTCCATGCCATGGAAATCCGTGGGAGTTCTGCCAGCGACTCCAGTGACTCAGGGATTTCACCCACTGAGCTCCATTCCCCTCCTGCTGTGTTTCACAAAGCCACATATTGTTTGGGACTCGTAAAATTGTCTTTATCAAAATAACAGTGTGCTTACGGGGTTCCAGGAAGGATTAGGCAATTATATGGATAATGAAAATCCACAATTAGGCTGGGATTAACAGGGAAAATATCCAATTTTGGAAGCAAGATAAATTTTCACGTTTCAAGGCCTAGATTAACCACTAGAAGGAACCTTCCTCTGCAAACAACTTATTCCAGTATCCTCTGTTTCTCCCGCTTTCCTCTGAAGTTGAAACATTTCTCATAAGAGAGAAAGCAAAGACAGTGGAGAGAAGTCAAAAGTAGTGGCTGATAAGTGATATTTGTTCCTTTTAGGTTTATTTGCCTCCTTCTTATAGGCTCATTAAAATATAGCTTAAATACACACAGACAAATGAACTAATGACTGTGTTTAATTCCTATTATATTATTATATTGCCATGTGCAATTAGAAAGCAGCTCGATATAAACACTGTTGTTGGAAAATAGTTTAATTGCATCTCTGTTAGCACAAATTACCTCTATTCCCTTTTGTTTCAAACACTTTTCCTTGTTTCTCCTTAGCTTTCCTGTGGTTTTTTAGGACATGTAGGCAGCGTATAGTTAATGAAATGCTTTTGACTTTTTGTTTCTTTTTTTTTACAAGCTTCAGCCCTATTAGGAAGGGGTTTCCAAGTAAGTAACCTCTGTTGGCTTTTGTCAGCAATTAAATTCTTTCTGTTTAAACCTGTGGTCCATTTAATCAATTCAATTTAAATTTCTAAATCCATGCTCATAAATCTCAGTGTGTTGTCACACTCCCCACACCTGCATGTTCCTTTTTACTGTTCCCAGGAGGGAAATCACACTGAGCAGAATAAAAGCAGATTCTGATGCAAAATTATCCATCAGGCTTTTCCCTCAGTTTTCGTGCTTCTAATCTCTCCACAGAGCCACAGAAGTCTCAAGAAAAAAGAAGGAAAGAAGGAAAAAGCTGAAGAGGTACCTCCTGATCGGTCTGGCAACCGTTGGTGGTGGAACAGTGATAGGTGAGGCTGCCCTTCGTGTTCTGGGGACACAGCACAAGGGACAGGGCAGGTCTGAATCCAAGAAAAGTATTTTCAGCCACTTGAAAATAAAACTGAAAGAATTAGCTGGAAAAATTATTCCAGTGTAGCTTCACTGGCTGGGGGAAATATTAAACTGAGGTGGTCACCCTTAAAAATGTTTTCTCCTGTTCTGCTCTCCTGTTATAAGAGGATCAGATCTTCAACTCCCAAATCAAAAGTGATTAGATCAGTGTTTCCCGAGAAAATAGGGCACAGCTTACCCCGGGGTACTACACAGTCTTCTTTTGCCTTTGAAGTTGTTCTTCATTTTTACTTAAGCCAAAGAATTTGGGCAGAGATTCAGGGCCTGGGGAGAGTCTCACAAAGCCCCTTTATTGGGGATGCAAAAAGCCCATTGTTTGTGCTCTTCCAGTAGCATTAGCAGCACCCACCTAGCACAGGGAACTGCTTGCCTGGGCTTTGTACGGGATAATAGTTTGGTGACATCCCTTGTTTCCTCCTCAGGTTTGACAGGGGGTCTGGCTGCCCCTCTGGTTGCTGCAGGAGCTGCCACAATCATTGGGAGTGCTGGAGCAGCTGCTTTGGGATCGACTGCTGGGATTGCTGTCATGGCATCCCTTTTTGGAGCAGCAGGAGCTGGTCTTACTGGTAAGAGTGACCACATAGTTCTTAGCCACTAAGGCACAGGATCATGTCTGATAATGCACAGTTAATGACTTCACTGAGCTCTGCAGAGCAAGGGAAGTGATTTCAGGTGTTGTCTTAACTGGGAAATTTTTATTTCAGTGCTGATTAAGGTACTGTGTGGCCCCTGGTGAGCAAATAGGGAAAGAATATTTTGTGTGTGGTTAATGAAAGAAATTAAGGCTTGTTGCTTTGGGTTAGAAAGATGCTACCATGGACACCAGCAGCTGTTACAGCAGAAAAACCCTCCTGCTGGATTCCTTCAGATCACACAAGCTCAGAAGGATCATGGTGGCTCCTTACCGAGCTTGAAGTAATGCACAAACTGGCTGGGGGGTTTGGAAAGGAAAAATACCCTCTCCAAATTACCCAGTTAATTTCTTAGGAACTTCTGCTGTTAGCAGAGTGTGCCCTCGCTGTGCTATTTCTGAGCCGTGTGTTTCTGCCTGGCTGTGTGTAGGATACAAGATGAAGAAACGTGTGGGAGCCATAGAAGAGTTTGAATTCCTCCCACTTACTGAAGGGAAGCAGCTTCATATCACCATAGCAATTACTGGATGGCTGTGTGCTGGCAAATATGGTAAGAACATGGTGAGGAAACTGAGAGGAACCTGGAAAGATGTGACTGTGTCCCAGTCCAGGCTATGTTTGTGCCCACAAAGCACCATGTCTACCCCACATTTCCATGACCTGGTAACTAAACCACATCAATTTTCACTGTAAGACTTTGTAAACCAATCTGCAATCCCAGGGAAACGGAGGAAAGAGAGAGGGCAGGGAGTTGGTAGTGATAGGATTGTTTCTGTTAATAACTGTTGCATGGTTTGCTAGGAAAGGTCTGTCTGGGAGAAGATTTCCAGCACTAGGACCAAGCGTCTCTGAGACCCTATGTTTATCCTCCAGCAATTAACAGAAAATAGTGTGTTTTTTGTCTCTGTATCAGGCAACTAACAAGGTTTATTGGCAAGAAAGTTTTGCCAAGTAAATCCTGTTTAGCACAGCACTCAAAGGTGACTTCCAGGCAGCGACCTTGAAAGGTCTGTAGTGTTTTATTTTCCAGTATAGCTTGTCATAAAAAATATGTCACCTGTCTGCCAATGTGTTCAGCAACCTGACCGAACAGCTGCCAATTTATTGAGAAGCATCATAATTAAACTGGGTATCATTAATGCAGCAGGATGTCTCTGCCCTGTCACTTGTCAGGGTGCAGCTTTGCTGTCGTAGGGAGGTTATTTTCACTAACAGTGCTGTGTTTTGGCTTCTCTCGTTGTCTGCTTGCCAGGGGTCCAAATCCTCAGGGCTGGAGGGCTCCCAGGCACTGTTAGAGAGGCAAGTGTGTACCTCCAGGAACCTTTTCGTATCTGTTTGCCCTTAAAAGGGAGTTACGGATGACACACATTCTTCTTCCATAACTAGCAATCTGCTAGAATGTTTTAAAGGGCAAAACTAAACTGTCATCCTTTTTCCTCTTTGCAGCAGTGTCTGTCTATGAACATACTCCTTTACACAGAGGGACTGAGGACAGGAATTTTATGGAATTTTCCACCTTGTGATTTTGGAGCTGCAAGTAGCTGCCCATCTGTGTGTTTCCAAATCTCACAGCCCATTGTGGGGCTCTTGTTCCACTTCGATCAGCAGCTGCCTCAACCTACCCTGTATCATTTGGGGAAGGAACAGTGTGGGAAGGGTTTTAGCTAAGTAAGATGATAGTTCTGCTCTGCCCTTCAGTGTTGATCTGCCATTAATAACATTGCCAGAATATTCCAATGTCCTGCGGGTTTTGTTCTGATTCTCTGCTGGGCTCCTCTTGCCAGGAGTCAGCTGTTCTTGTGTTCGATCTAAACATGAATTCCATCTTTGCAACCTTTCCCAGGGAGCTTCACAGCACCATGGAGCAGCATGTTGCAGTCGAGTGAGCAGTACTGCCTGGCCTGGGAATCCAAGTACTTGATGGAGCTTGGCAATGCCTTGGATTCCCTGCTGAATGGTTTTGTGAACATGATGGCTCAAGAAGCCCTAAAATTCACTGTCTTGTCGGGTAAGAACTTAAATCATACCAGATCTGCTTGAGTGGCTCTTGTGCAGTTCCCCTGTTAGAGGAGCTTTTCTAAAGAAGGAATATTTTGGAGGAGGCAGTATTGGCACCGCCCTGCAGGAGTGACCTGAGAACCTCCTGTACCACACCTGTAATTTAGCTGTGCTTTCCTGGATTGCTGAGCCACCACATCAGTGACTCATTCTGTTGAAATTACAGCTGGAAACACCTTCCTTCACGTGAGACTGTTCACTTCTCTACGTTATTAGACCACTTTACTGCTGTACATAAGCCTCCCCAACACGCAGGTTGCACTCACTCACAGCGTCTGCATCCGAACATCAGATTCTTCCTTATCTTCAGTCCAGCAAAGCATTTCTTAGCTCAGCTCTTGAAAAGAAGAACTGGAAATGAGAAAAGCTCCTAGGCTCAGCTTTTAACTTCAGTGAACTGTCTTGCTTTTGATGTTTTCTAAGAAACCTCTGTGTGTTGCAGGGATTGTGACGGCCTTGACGTGGCCAACTTCGCTCCTGACTGTTGCCAGTGTCATTGACAACCCCTGGGGAGTGTGTCTGCACCGGTCTGCTGAAGTAGGCAAACACCTTGCACATATCATGCTCAGTCGACAGCAGGTAATTGTCCAGAAATTACCCAGGAATAAGGGTTGGAAGGGAATTGGCCCATGGAGGTGAAGTTTCATAGTCACACTAGTTAACTCTCAAGTGGTATTGTTCCAGGGAGACAAAAATTAATAAAAAACTTAAAGAGTGCTGCAGGAAGGTATCTGGTATTGGGGGAAAAGAGGAAGTCCTAAGTGAATCAGAGAAATCCTGCTGAGATTTGTTCCATTTAACCTAAAGCTTTTCTAAATGAGGAAGAAGAGATCCAAGTCGTAAATGACTAGTGGCTTGACCGAGTCACAACACAGCTATGCCCACTCCCCTGGTGGAAATTGGAGAGTAGGAAGTAAGGAGAGGTGAAAAGTAGAGGAGAACACAGAGTGTTAAAAATATTCATTGATCATTAAGAGGCAGCAGCAAAGCAACCTGAGAGAAAAGTGTGTGGCAGCCAATGCCCTGTAAGCTTTGCTTCAGAGATGTGGAATGGGGTGGTATCTGAAAGAAGTGACAGAAGCTATTAAATCACCCTGAAAAGGCTTGAAAAAAGACATTTCTGCTCCCCAAAAACCTGCCATCATTTTCCAGGCTAGCACTGGTTTTTGCTGGCTGTATGTTCATCTCGCACTGATCCATACTGATGTAGAGGAACCGGAAGGGAGCTGTGGCGCCAGAGCTGTGTGTCACAACAATGTGGAACAGCAGAGTAGAAACAAACTTGATTCCTCATAAAAATCCTATCCCAGGAAAGCCAATAAACTTTATTTTGCCCTTTGTCTTGCTCAGGGGCATTTGTTACTGCACGTTAATGCACGTTAAGCATTTGCTGTTGTGAAAACACACATTCCAGCGAGCTGGAGAGTATAAAACTAGTTAGTGTGATGTGTAAGGTGTCCATTGCACACCTGCTCCCTGGATATCACAACGACCATTTCTCATTTATGTTAAGATTAGACTCCCTTTGATCTTACAGAAAATCTTATTAGGCTATTCAAAATAAAAGCTTAAAGCTTAAAACTCACATCATTTTTTATAACTATCACATGGTGCTGCTGTCACTCAGTCTGAAATCTGGAAGTGGACGATATTTTTTGTATTACAGCTGCTTCTTCTGTTTACTAAAACATTTTTAGGAAAATTCTGCTCCTTGAGTTAGGTTTTCATTTGGAAATTTCAAACCAATGACAGCATCTGGTTTGGTTCTGCTTGAAAGAGCTGCTTTGTTGTAAGTTCTAATCATTAGATTCTTTCAATTGATTTTCTGAAGATCAAAACATACAAAATACTCAGATATGCAAAATCCTCCATATTGAACTGGACATAATCCCTTTGAAACCAACCAAATTGCTCAGATGTTTCAAAGATGATGGACAAGTCGGTGCTCTGTGTCTCAGGTTCTCAGGGACCCCAAGACCAGTCTCTCCAGATCTAGAGCAGAATTTGATGGATTTCTCTCCTTTTTTCTTTCTCAGGGGAAGAGACCTGTCACACTGATTGGCTTCAGTCTGGGTGCAAGAGTCATTTACTTCTGCCTGCAGGAAATGGCTCAAGAGAAAGGTAAAATTTACCTTATAACCTTTTTCTCCTTTATTTTTCTTACTGCTGATAGAGAAGTTTTTCTTCCAAGAGGAAGAGTTTTTCTGGAAGAGACCTTGGCTCTTTTAGGATAGGACAAAAATCTTTAAAAAATGGTTTTGAAATGCCTTTGGAGCCAAATTCTGTTGTCATTTCCCCCAGTTCAGCGGATTAAATCCTCTGCCTTCATTTGAGGTGCTCCAGTGGGTCAGTCTGGCCTGATAAACAACAACTGGACATTTGGATCAGCCTGGAGCTGCCCACATACTGCTGTGATCTCGGCAGAGGATGCTTTGCCTTTCTTGGGATCTCTCTGCATCTCTTTATCTGATTCTCTGAGTCCTCCCTTCCATTTAAGTCACTGAAATGCCTCTGTCATCTGCTATTTTCATGGTAATTTTTCCACAAAGTCAAGTATAAAACCATCTGTCAATTTATTACCCATTGTGGTTCTGTTTATTAATAGATTCTGTTTTTAATTTAGAGAAAAAGAGAATAAAATCATTATGATCAGTTGATGGAAATTGTATCTTGGGCTTGAGTCAGCAGTGAGTGTGTGCCTGTCTTCCCCCCACGTAGCAATTTAACTCATTAACCATTTATCCTCACAGATAATTACTAGTAAATAAGGAGCCTTATAAAGGAAAATGTGCAGTGAAGTCTAAAAAGTGGGAACAGAGTCAGGTGAGGATGGAGAGGTCAGCACTGACAGCTTTGTACCAGAACTTCACTTCTGCTTTAGGATGGAAGTCCTCAGATACAGGAATTCTATTCTCAAAATAAATCTAATCAAATCCAGAATGATCCTAATGGAGTTACACCGGAGCCAGCACCCAGATCCTAATCTGGCCCTAGATCTACACTTTTTGTGTCCTGAGAATGCCAGAGGCTGGGATATTTTCAGGTTTTTATTTAAGTCTGGAATATAATAGCCTGTTGCTAAGTAATCCATGGGAGGAAATCCTTAGGGGTTGGAAGGTTGGCTGCCACTCCAAAGAAGTCGGAGCATCATAGTGATGTATCAGAGCAGCTCCCACCCTACTCTGATTTTTCAGTTCCGTAATTGAATTCTGAAATCTGAGCTGTTTGTGAGATGAAAAGCAGCATGTTAAGTACAGATTGCCAAGGCCTTCCTCAAGACACATTCCAGAGAAGCCACAGAAGGAATGGAGCTGGGACCTGGGACAGCTGAGACTGATTTGGGTTTGGCCTTGGATGTCTCACACAAACACACGGCCTCATCACGCAGGGCTTTGCATCCAGATGGCAGTGGCATTTCTGAGGACAAATAACTAATAATGGATTAGCCAGTGAAACACCATGGCAGGAACTCAAATTCTGTTCAAATGCTTCTCTACAAAGCAGTGGAATAACCTTTGGGATACTTCATCACAGGTGACTTTGGGAGCCAGAGCTCAGCAGGTTTCCAAAAAATGACATTGTAGCAGAAGATGGAGTAAATGAGCCATGAGAGACACGTTACTGTGTGGGAAGATCCCTGCCCTGATTTCTTTGTCATGATTCCCATGTATTTCAATAATTAGCAATTAGCAAACTAATGCAAACTGATAATGGCTGTTACCACCAGACCCTGAAGCTTGAAACCCAACCGTGTGTGACAGGGATGAGGTGTCACACACTGGGGATTTATCTGGTACTGATCACAGCTCCTGTGACCACTATCCCGCTGGGCTGTGATCCCTGCTGTGGTCAGGTGTCGGGAATGCTGCTGACAGACTCTGCCCTGGAACACTGACCTGGCTCTGCATCTGTAACAGGTTGAATTCCAGCCCTGATCTCCTTTCAGTCAGGACTAACACAGTGAAGTGCTTTCCCTTTCCCAGTGAGTTGTATCCCTATGGCACAGCAAAGCCCGCCAGGCCTCTGGTTCAGCTTCTTCCTTCCACACTTTTTCTGGAAAAATCACCTTAATCAGGATTTAATTTTGGCCCATCATTCTCGCTCTGCTCCCACCTTTTTGGACTTTATTGTACATTTTTCTATATAAAGCTCCATATTAAATAGTGACTCTCTATAATGCTAAATGGTTAATGAATTAGGGGGTTTTCCCTGCTTATGCAGACTTTATTGTTCTTCATCATCTAAAAGATTTGCAAACTGTGAAATACATTTAATTTATCTCAAGCCTCAGCAGCTTTGCAGGCCAGTGATCTGTTCCCAGGTTTCTGTCCTCTTCTGTCAATATTCAAATAAAATGAGTTTTTTCAGCGAAACCTAAACATTTTTTGTTCTGAGCAAGAAATAAGCTGTACAAAGGACTGGAGAAACAAAAGCTTCCAATACCTTCCCCAAATATTCAGGATCCTGATGAATTAGCTATTTGTTTATTCAGTTGGCTCACTTTGTGGCCGTAGAATTTAGTACCTTGTTTGGAACAAGCTTCCCGTTAGGAAGGCTCTGGGTTTCCTTTTGATTGCCCATGATTACGGGAACAGGACTTTATTGCTCACACAGATTACACTAACAAAATTGAATTGCTCTTTGCTCTTTTCCATCGGTGCAAAATTTCCTTTGCAATAAGGACTAATTCCAGGAGAGCTCGTTTGGATTTTGCTGTCAGGCACCGGAATTTACACTGTGCAGAAGGAACAGGCGCTGCAGGGAGCTCCAGTCCTTTACTACTCTCAGGGAAAGGAAACCAAGTAATTTTCATTTTAAAAGTCCAGCCAGGCAGTGCCTCTCTCTCAAACATTTGGTTTAGCTCAGGTCTTCTAGGGCCTGGCCTCCCACAAGTGCAGAGTATGAATTTGGAATATTATGCCCATGAGTCTTCCATTTAGCTGCTGTGACATCAGGAGCTTCATCTCTCTTCACAAAGATTTATGAAAGGCACTGATATATTGTCCAGGAGTTTAGGAAAGTAGCAGAGCTGCCCAATATTTCTCATTCCATCATTATTTCTTCTGGAATTGCCTGGCTGCTGCTCTCTGATAAGTGAGGAAGATTTATTATGCTTAAAAGTCAACATTGCTGTTCACCAAATCCTGCCCTGGGCATTCAGGTTACAGCACAAGGAAATTGAAACAGTTTACTAAATCATCACTTGTATTGGCAAATGCCTCCATTTTTGCTACTTCCTAATCAATATTAAGAATTTGGAATTTTCTCTTACATGTGCATGTCATGTTTTTCATGGACTCAGCTCTAAGGACTGGTTGTGGGAAGGGTTTGTCATCCTTCATGTATGATAACATGATCACTCTGTGGGATGTCACCTGTTTCAAAGCTCTGTGCAAACTCAGATCAGTGGGTCTGTAAAAAGAACTTTCCCGAGGTTTCCAAACTTTTCCAGATGTTTGCTGCTTGAACAGCATCTCTTCTCCCTCCTGCCATCAGCCTGGTCCTTTTCACTGCCTCAGGATCTCTATTTTTCACATTTACTGACTCCTGCTGAACTTCAGACATATAGCATTTGTGCAAAGTTTTATTTATGATCCTCCTTTCCGTTGTTTCTGTCCTTCAAATTGAAACTACAGAAAGGATGATTTTTCTGGACTTCACATCTGAACACACCCTTCCTTCATGTAAAAATATTTTCTGATCTACCTTTTAAATCTGAGCTGTTCTGCTTTCACTTCACAGACTCCCAGGGGATCATTGAAGACGTCATTTTACTGGGAGCTCCAGTGGAAGGAGAAGCCAAGCACTGGAAAGCTCTCACCAAAGTGGTGTCGGGCAGGATCATAAATGGTTACTGCAGGTGTGCTCAGTCCCCACTTTATTATCCTTGAAATGCTTTTACGTATTTATTCCTTTTAAATACTTTGTAAGTGAATAATTGTTGAGCTGGTGAGGATGTTGACTCAGGAGCTGCAGAGCCTTGTCTCTCTGGAAGTCTCTCCCTCAGATCAATTGCAGGTAAGAGGCTTCAGGAGGCACTTGAAGGCTGATTGTGACACTGGAAGCCCGAGGTACTCCACAGGTAGGTCCTGTTCCTACAGGGACAGTGTTTTATCACTGGCAGCCTAAAGCTGGGTCAGTGTGTTTGTGTGCATCATCTGATGTATTCTAAAATCCCTTTAAATCTCAGCTTTAGGTAAAGGACTATAAATAAGGCTGTTAAATTCACTGGCTTAAAGAATGGGAATTAAAATCTATAAAAGCTTTAAGGTACAATATACTTAGGGCTGCTTATGAGGAACAAGATGTGAAAATCACAATGGAAGGGAAGGAGCTCAAGCAAATTGAAGGTTTTTATGTCTACAGTAGGTTTCTGGTCAGGATAGTCCACATGAATAAGGTGTTTTACTTACAAAAGAAGAATAGCTGGAATAGTTGTAGAAAATTTAGTTAGGATGTGAAAGAATGCCAAAATAGACTGGAAAAAAATATCAGCCTTTTAAAACCACACAGGCAACTAACTGCTGTGCAGAGTTGTGGGAGCTGTTGGGTAGGAAGAGGGAGGTTCAGACGCCCCAGACAGCTGAAGCGATCTCAGAAAAGCTATTAAAAAACAAGCAACAGCTTGATGACTTAATGACTAATAACCTAATGATTGTATATTGGAAGACAGGAACACTGCTTCCCAGCACAACCAGATAAGGGAAAATTAAAACAAAGGAATGAAGCAGGGAAGACTAAGAGCATGGGGAAATAAACTGAGAAAGAACCAGGCAAGAAGATTAGCAAAGAACATATACCTGCAAGTGAAGACCATTTATAAAGCCATGAGCCTTCAGGTCAAGGAGAGGTGAAAATGCTGTTGGTGTTTTCCATGCACACATCCATATGGATGCCTACACACATACCTGTGAGGTGAGAAACTATTGTGTTACTGTGCTTCTAACAGGGTATGTTAACTCACAAAGAAGAATTAAATAAATTAATTAAAAGTATTCAAGATCAAAACAACAAATTATCAATCCTATGTGTCAATTAGGCTGAAAATGATTGCCTTTGTCCTTTTTGCATCTCAGGAGGTTTTAGGGATGTTGGATGTGCACAGCACTTACAGTATTTCTTCATGTGCATCAGGAAAAAGCAATTGCTGCCTCCCTGGGAGTGCTCTGAGTTCCTCCAAGAAGCCATAAATGATAGAAATTGTTGCAAATAACTGAGCTTACCCAGCAAACATTGTTCTTCTCTACATCCTACAAAAATCGATTTCACTGCAAAAAACTCAGTGTATTCATTTCCTATAACACACACAAAAAAGGAATAAAACAGGTTTGTGTGTCTAGCCCTGTGTGTGGTAATTTGGTAAGTCGAGGTCTTCGGTGTTGAGTGAAAAGTGATGTAGAAATTGTAGCTTGTTGCTCACACCTAGGAAGAAGCAGGTAAGGAGACTGTCAGGAAATATTCCACTATGCAGGTTCTCTACCTTTCCCTCAGATGCTGAATTTGGGGTTATTCAGGAAGCATGAGGGGCAGCTAGAGGAGGGAGCTGAGAGAGATGGGGTATTTCTGTGAGGATTGAGGTATGAAATAAATATTATACAAATAGTTCTTGGTAAGACCTCAGCTGATTCTGATTTCTGTGGTCTCTCCCTTATACAAAGAGTGGCCTTGTTCTGTCACTTCAGGAGTAACTCTGTTTAGGTCAGATGAATTACACTGAATACAACTCCTGCAAGATCAGATTTGAGCCCAGTTTGTCGAGTTTCAGTCCAGTGTAACTTGTCTCCTTGGGCTTTGAAGTCCGTAGGGACAGGGCAAATGAAAACCAGCTGTCAGAGCTGTCCCCTCTGATTTCACAGTGGGACTACAAATTCCTAGTGGGAAACCTCACCCAAATTAGTTGGACTCACTAAGCTTTTGAAAGAACTCAGGGCTTCATTGCATTGGTTGGACAACAGGATTTATTCCCTCTCTTCTCTGCTTCTAGAGGGGATTGGCTGCTGAGCTTTGTGTACAGAACCTCCTCTGTCCAGCTCAACGTCGCAGGACTCCAGCCAGTTGACCTGGATGACAGGAGGATGGTAAACATGGACCTTTCCTCTGTAGTAAGTAGTTCCTATATTCTGCTTTTTTCTCCATTATGCTTTGCTTGCAGCACTGTAACCCCACACTCACTACTTAGGGGAAGCTGGGTACTGAAGAGAGCCCCTCCAGGTAAATTGTCCCTCTTCCTTCCCTGTCTTTGGGGAAACTGATCTCAGACTTCACTCTGGATTTTTTTGGCCCAGCCAGTGTTCAGCATTGAGCAAAAAAATGAGAATTTGCCTCTCCTTTTGGATATATTTGGGGTTTTTTGGTTCTGACATATCTCATACTGGATACAGAAAATGCCATTATTCTCCAAGAAGGACCTTTCTGTCATAAAATGGTTTGGGTTGGAAGGGACCTTAAATATCATCTCATTCCAATCCCTGTGAGTCTGGATCGAGGGGAAATGGGATCGGCAGCTGGAAAACGTGGAACTCAAAACATGTGACTGCGTGCAGCCCACAATCTTATCTTGGTGGAGCCTCCAACACTGTTCAGGTTCATTCAGGGCTGTGTCCATGGGCCTTGTACCTTGGTCCCCAGGGCCACACCGACCAGAATTGGAACCGGTTTGGAATTACAGAAGCTCCATGATGGCAATGGTTGGTTTGCCAGGTCCTGCAGCCTGTTTGGAGTGTGGGTCTCCAGGAAGCAGGAAGAGACTCATGGGTATATCTGGCAAGCATTCAGCTTCCTCAGAGCTATCCGGTGTCATTAATGATAAGCCACTGTTATAACATCTGACAATATATCCAGCAATATTCAACTCAATTACCTTAAGCAAACTCATCATCACATTGTTGTCTCATGAGTGAGCTCTTCCATGGAAAACCATGCAGAACTCAGCTTGTGCATCCATATCCACAGAAATCTTGGGCATGTCATCGTGTCTTTCCTTATCTTAATTGTTTTAATTAATTTTTCACTCTCTGCAAACTGGGAGATGCTTGGTACAAAGCTCAGGATACTTCTATGGTTGTTGTTCCTGCCATGACTTTTCCCAAATGTCCCCACAAGCTGGCAGGGACTGTCAGTGTTACTCTGGAGCCAAAGGCACTTTGAAGAGCTTTCAGAATTTTTGTAGCACCATCCTCCTGAGCCTATAAATACCCAACTGCTCCCAACTCATTTCATTCATTATAACTGAGCTCTGCACAGCCCTTGCCAGCAAACACAGGGCTTGGTACTGAACAGAGAGAACAGACACTTCACAGAACAAAAGATGGGCTTCCCATATTTTGGAAGGGGTATAGTGGAGGCTTTTAAACATGGTCCAGCACTTGTATCTTTGCATCTCACTGAGTTGTCAGCATTTCCACACACCCCCACATCCAGTTTCTCACCATCTCCAGAGCTGCCATTAGTCGCTTTCTATCTGACATCTGTTGCTGGCTTGAAAATGGCCAAAGATGCCAAGTGGTGGCACTGGGGTGACGTTTCCTGTCAGTCAGTCTGTGTTACTCTCCTCTTTTTGAGTTCTCTTCAAACACCCTCCTTCTATTGACCTTCTGCTTCCTGAACTGTGAAGCCCCCAGGGTCCTGCACACTTTATCCTGCAGCAGCCTCCCCATTTCCCTCAGAGGAGCAGGATTTACATTTCAGCTGAATGAATAATGTTTACAGAGCTGCTCTCTGCTCATCTCCTAGGGCTGTGCATCTGCCTGGTGCCAGCAGACAATCCCAGTGCTGCTCTCCTTCAGAAGGAGCTGACACCTCCACTTCCTTCATCTCACTGCAAAGCTTTGGGGGAGAAATGTATATTAAGTAGGTGTCATTCTCTCAATCTGTTTTCCAGACCATGGAGCTTTATAGGAAGAAATACAGTGCATTCTGTTGAACATTTTAGAAGTAAAAGGAGGAAGAATGGGAAGAAAATTTCCAGGGACAATATTTTTTTAAAATGTTAAGAAAGCAAAGATGGATTTTGCTGCAATTACAGTGCAGTAGCATAACAGAAAAATACATACTGATATTCAGAGATGTATAGAGAAGTTTTCTTTCTGGGGACCAGCTCCATCTCTGCAGATGCCCTTGCTGGAGGTCCCCGTGAGTCTCCTGCCAGAAGAACAAGGTGTGATAAAAAACTGTAACTGATGCAAAGGTGTTCAGCATGGAAGTATTACAAAGGCAGCCTCAGTATTTTTGGTATCTCCCAGTCCATCCATGATGAAAACTGGACTGGATCCAAACAGCTTGGTTCTCTTTGCTGTGGTAGCACCAGAATCCTCTGAGTGGAGGACTAAGAGCCCTCAGTATAACCAGGAACTCACCTCCAAGGCCTCTATCTCATGTCTCTCTTGATTAATGCGTTTTTTATCTAACTGTCAGTTAAAAAAACAGAGAGAAAAACTCCTCCCAATCATCAAATGGTTATAAAATCCTTCCTCATGGTTACAATGGGGCTGATTTATTCAGTAGGTTTGTTTGACAGCACCTGTTAGAGACCAAGGAAGTGGTGGAGCTACAGTGGATTATCCTGATTGCTGTTTGTTCCCAGGGGAGTTTGTACAGTGCAGGCTGAATTAACGTTTGAATATTGCAGAGCTGCTCTGAGGCAGAGCATAGGGAGCATTTTCAGGCAGGCTCACAGGTTAGGAACTGGTGTTTTAGTTTCTCTGGGCAGTTTCATGGCATCAGAAAACAGGGATTAACTTGCAAATTTAGGGACAGTGGGAATATGGTGGTTGGAAATCTAGTGGAGAGCAGGGATGGATCACAGTCTGCCAGCACTGCCAAAGCCACCACTAACCCATGTCTCCAAGTGCCACATCCACATGGCTTTTAACTCCCTCCGGGGATGGGGACTCCACCACCACCCTGGGCAGCCTATTCCATTGTCTGACCACCCTGTCCATGAAGAAATTTTTCCTAATATCCAACCTAAACCTCCCCTGGCATAGCTTGAGGCTGTTTCCACTCATCCTGTGACTTGTTACCCTCACCTAGCTCCACCCTCTTTTCAGTTCTCCGGAGAGGGACCAGTATTCCTGTTATGAGGGAGGACAAACAGATTCAAGGCATTCTGGCCCTCAGCCAGGCAGGTACATCAATACCATAAGCAGATGAATTTTGTGGAATACAACTGCTTTGGCACTTCTGTGAGTCAGACTTTTCCCCCAAACACGTTAACCTGTGTTTTTTCCCACTGTATTCCCAAGACTTGCAGCAAAGAATTAATTGTCATTACAAAATACGGATTAATTAAGAACCCTGGGGAGTTCAAAAGGCAAAAGGTTGCCAAGGTCTCATTCCTTCTCTTTTTTTCACTTGTTCCAAATGAGCAGTGCCACCTCCCATGGTGACAGGCAAAAACAGGATCAGAGGAGCAGGAGCTTGGAGCAGAACTCAGCTTCAAGCAGCAACCTGGGGGAGCTGGGAGAGCCTCTCTCACACTGGGGGGAAATCCAGGGCTTTATGGAAATTAGTCTATTTGTCTGTTGGTCTGTGGGGTCACAGGGATGGTTTCTACAACCCTAGAGTCATCGGTGGCTTCATTTTCTGTGCTTCTTCTTGATTTGAGAGCTCCGAGAATCCCAGATTAAATACATATTAAATACATTTTTCCCTTTGGGACACAAGCAGAGGGTTCTGGTATTGCCACTGTGTTAGAACAGAGGAAGAAACTGAAAAAGCTTTTCCAAAAAAAGGGCAATCAAAGCCATTAATAACTTGCAATTTGGTTTTGCTTTGTGGCTGATAAATCCCAAAGGCTTTCATTCAGCCACAGCCTGTGTCAAAGTTCATTGAATGTTCTCTGGTTCCTGCTGTGGGAATCTGCTCTGCCTTTGGCTTTTGGGAGATCCAGCCACATTCCCCTGCCCAGGCAGCATTAGAGTTTTGCCATAAGCTGTGGGAAAACTGTGGAAAACAGCCAGGACATTTTCTTCCAGGCTGAGAATTGGGGTTGTTCATCTTGGAGAAGAGAAAGCTTCAGGGTGACCTTAGAGCCCTTCCAGTGCCTAAAGGAGCTCCAAGAGAGCTGGAGAGGGATTGGTACAAGGGCCTGGAGTGACAGGACAAGGAGGAATGGCTTCCCACTGCCAGAAGGCAGGGTTGGATTGGAGATTGTGGAGAAATTCTTCCCTGTGAGGGTGGTGAGGCCCTGGCACAGGTTGCCCAGAGAAGCTGTGGCTGCCCCATCCCTGGAAGTGTTCAAGGCCAGTTTGGACGGGGCTTGAAGCAACCTGGGCTAGTGGAAGGTGTCTCTGCCCATGGCAGGGGTGGAACGATCTGGTCTCTTCCAACCCAAACTATTGTAGGACTCTGGGATTCTGTAAATGCCTTCTGTCATGCAGGATGTGCCCAGCTTCTGAACTAAGGCTTAGGCTAACATGTGGGAATATCTGTGGCCGGAGGAGCCTGCCAGCTTGGCCGGGGTGACTGGATTTTGAGTGATAATGTGGCACAATTTGGGAGCCCTGCAACCCATCAGCCTGTGCCACCATCTGGACCATGCTCTGCGTGGGTTTGGAGGCAGCATCCAGAACTGAGGAGTTTTTGGAAAGCACCAGTGGCATTTGAACTTCTTCCCTTCTGTACCAGTAACTCCCCAAAACTGTCTGGCAGTTCAGTTCAGAGGTAGGGTTGGACTCCAGTGCTCTTCTGGGACAACATATTCACTGTAGCTTTGGGAAAGGGAGAGTAAACAATAACCCAAGTTGCTGAGCTGGCTCTGCAGTTTGATTCCATTCTGTGTGTACACACAGTGTCTGACACCCAGAGGAGGAAAGGGCTGCTGAAAGGTGAGCTGTGATTATCAGTTGAGCTCCAGAACCTGCAGCTCACTCCAGGAACTCTTTCACCACCCCCAAAATACCATTTGCTGTGAAAACAGACAGTATTTGCTAACAGGGAATCCCTAAGGATGCCCTCCAAGGTCGTTACTGCTCCTGCTGTAATAACAACTCTGCAGAGATGTTTTAACTTGATGGAATCTTTTCCTGCATGATGAAGTTGCTCTTTGTATGTGATGGGCTCAAAACAAATCCAAGGGGTGAAATTCTCAAGGGTATGAGTGACCTGTGCCTCCTCCACCACACTGCCTGCCTCCTCAGTGATTCCCTGTGAATCCATAGGGTGTTGGTGACGGGCAGCAGGAGGAAGGCACAGGGAGCAGAGAGGCTGAGGGACACTGAGCTCAGCTCGGGCAGTTCCACAGCCCTGCAGAGCAAACAGGGATTTGGAGCCAAATGTACTCCTTGTGTTGCTGCTCAGGATGGGTGGTGGAGCTTTTATTGAAGGACTCTGGGCACGACCTCAGGATACTTGGCTCTGGAGGGAGCAGTGAAGTCTTATCTCTGCCATATGGAGTGATGTCAGTGTTGTGATGGAGCAGGAGCTGTGCCTGTGCCCACGTGAGGCCATGGCAGAGCCAGGACCATATAGAATGTCTCCTTTCTCCCGGCCCTTTCTCTGCCCTCCCCTTGCCAGGCTCCAGCACACATTGTGTTCCTATAGCTCAAACCAGAGAGAAACTCTGGGATTCCTCCTCTGTACACAACAAAACCACTTCTCTGTGAATTTAACAGTCGCAGCTGATTGTGCTCAGTGACTTTTTGACACTTTTAGGTGGATTTGAACTTGAAAACCTTTCCAAACACGCTGAACTGATGGCTCCTTTCTGCTGGCTGGTGGATCCCCCTGAGCAAAGTCATCAGTTGTCCTCCAGAGATCTCCCAGCAGCAGCAGTGCCAGAGGCAGCTGGCTCATGTTTTCCAATGAGTCATAGCAACCATAAAGTCAGATAGAGCAGGGAAAAGTCACCTAAACACACCAATAAACCCACCCCACTGCTTTCATTTCCTTAAAACAAGCAGAAATCTATTTGCTCTGGTGCTGAGCACACTCTTCCATTCATTCTGAAATTCCTCCTGGACTTTGTTCTGATAAATACTCAAACAACCTCTTTGTTTCCCTTTAAAGTTTTTACTGACTATGTTGTAGATGTTCCCCTCCCATCTCCTGCACAGCCTACCCAGTGGAGGAATTCATCCTTTGATAGCAGATGGAAACAGGCTTTGGAGATCTGGAATTGCTGGATTTTCCCACCAGGATGGCAAGTGGCAAGGCAGTTTGTTTGCTGTTCTTTTGCTGATGGCTCAGTGCTCAGTGTCACACTGCAGCAGAGTCCTCCCTCCTCTTACACTTCTCAGGGCTTGTGCTGGTCCAGCTTTAGGGAATCCTTTCCTGGGCTGTCCTGGAGACAGGAGTGCATTTCCTTGGAAGAGATTTAGAGATTAGAGGTTTAGCAGAGCTGCAGGAAGGGATGGATTTTCAGGAGGTCTCAGCTTCTCTTTTAGCTGCATGAGCTCTTCAGAATGGCTCATACCCTGCATCCCTCAGTGATCATGGTGCTCAAGGAAGAGGAATTCCCTGTTGTTTTAGTGGAAGCTGCTGGATGGATACTGAGGAGATACGAAAATCTAGTCCTTAAGGTGGCAGAGGAAATTTGTTCCCTCTGACTAATGGCTCAGTAACACCAGGATGAGAAATCCCCAAGCACTGACCAGGGCAGGCAGATGGTGGTGACAGGAGAGGTTCTGAATGCAATAAACCAAAGGCCTTCAGCCCCAACTCCCAGCAAGTCCAGCTCCTTCCTGTCTATCCCCACCTTGCTCCTTCGGCACCAACCACCCTGACTGAGCAGCAAAAGATTTGTATTTTTCCAGAGGACAATGTCCACAGCCCACAGCCAGTTCCTCAGTCCTTCCATGGTTATTTTAGTTAACTAATCAGTTCCAAACACACAGAGCATGTTGAGCCATCTGGAGGGATTCAAGTCACATATTGTATGTCTGATGTGCAGATTAAATCCTTCAGTTTGCTCCAAGCCCTAAGTGCAGCCAAATGTTTCCCCCTCCAAAGCCACTTCATGCAAACTCCTTGGAGGTTTGGATTTTTGGGAGGAAAGATTGGCTTTAGTTTTGGGAGAGCTGTGCTGGGAACCCTGGTGCTGGCACAGCGATGAATCCCAGAATCCCAGAACGGTTTGTGTTGGAAGGCACCAGTTCAAACCCCCTGCCATGGTTAGGGATGCCTTCCACTAGCCCAGGTTGCTCCAAGCCCCATCCAACCTGGCCATGGACACTTCCAGGGATGGGGCAGCTGAAGGATTGCTCTGGAACCAGGCAGAAGCTGAGCAGAGGGTCCATGGCTGGTGTCTTTGCAGAGCTCTGTGAAGAGCTCTTACCATCATCATCCCTTTCTGGGGCACTCATCTACCTGGCTGGGAAGCACGAAACCTGGGACCGGGGTGTTGCATATTCCTTGATGTGGAAATTCCCTAATTACTAGCAAGGTTTGGGTAAATAAGAGGCTGAGCCAGCTCTCTGGCTGGGTCAGGGAGGTTTAAACTGCTGGAAATTGAATTTACCAAAGATGCTGCAGTATCTCAGGATGCTGTCGGTGCATCAAGTGCTTGGTTTGTGCAGGACACCTGGAATGGGGAAGGAATTTCTTCCTCTCCAACCATGTGGCCTTTAGTATAAACAACAGTCACCTTCGGAGGAGGTTTTCTGTTCTCTTGCTCCCTGACTGGAAGGATACATTCCAACATTCATCTCAGAAGGCTTTATCTTATCGTGGAATTCATCTTACAATAAAAACATCTGGGTTTTTGCACATGCTGTTGACTTTTAATTGGTTTATGGACCCATAACTCTTGGGCTCCTGGTTTTATATTGTGTGGGATGGATCGGTGCAGCCTCCAGCCAAGAACCTTAATGCACTTGGTAGCTGTGTGAGGTTTAATGACTGTATCTTAATTTAAATAAGATAATCTTGGCTTTTACAAGGGAGCTGAGGCACCTGGAGGAATGTCATTTAGCACAGAACAGGGAGCTGAACTAAGAGAAATCATCTCCTACCTGGGCGTCTCTCCCTGTGGCAGAGCTGCTCCTCTTACCCTCGTGGCACACAGGATTTGGGGGTTGTAACTCAGCCAGGTCCAGGCTTTTAAACGTCTCAGAAGAAAAATAATCCAGCAGCAGCGTGTGCCCCAAAGGCTGCTGCCAGTTCAGGCAGTTCCATACACAACTGCATTTATCCAATGGTGGAATCACCAACCCTGGAAGTGTTCAAAAACCGTGTGGATGTGGCACTTGGGGATGTAGTTTAGTGGTGGCCTTGGCAGTGCTGGACTTGATGATCATAAATATCTTTTCCAACCTTAATGATTCCGTGATTCTTTGATTTTCCAGCCTCATTCTTTCCTCCTCAGAGCCAAACCCAAGTTTCATGGCAGGGGTGGCTGTTGGGATGAAGGATTGGCTGAGCTGGGTCCCCACGGGTTCCCCACTCACAGGATTCTTGTTCCTTGCAGGTAAACGGCCACCTGGACTACATGAAGCAGATGGACACGATCCTAAAAGCTGTGGGCATTAAAACCAAGGAATACCAGCCAGTAGAGAAGGGCAGTGGCAGTCTTTTCCCCCCTCTAGCCAAGAAATCTCTGCGGGAAGCAGGCAGCAAGGCTCGGGCAGAGGAAAACACCAGGAAAGAGGAGGATGAGGCTGGGGGTGAGGCTCTCCCAGCCAGCTGTGCTCACCGACAGGATTCCTCCAGCTCTCTCCTGGGAGAACCCTCTCTGCCCTGCCTGAACTCCTCCCACAGCAGGGACAGCAAGGACCAGGCAGCTGAAGAAGGAGCAAATTAGAGCAGAGCTGCTTAGCCAGCGCTAAAACCGCTGTCACAGCACCAGCTGTGACACTGGGATTCCCCAGGAATAGAGCCGGCGGAGCTGGAGCTGCAGTTTCCAGCTCCTCAAGTGAGCCTGGAGGGTGGCACTGGTTTGGCACTAGATCAAAGCATTCAGAGCAGCTGCCAACGGCGGCTCCCACGGACGAAAGAGGGGTGGTTCCTGCCTGTATCTGCACTGCTCCTCAGGAATCCGGGACAGATCCCCGTCCAAATCCTTTCAGGAAGCAGCTGTTCCCCCTCAGCACTGCGTCCCTATAACTGAAAAGCAAATGGCTCTGAGGGGATTTTAATCATATCACAGAGGGGGGCTCATCACTAGGAAATTAAAAGCGTTTTTCCACTGGAGATTGGTTTGGTTTGTGGATTTCAGGTGTGTTGAGGGCTCTGCCTGCCCCACTTCGGGCAGATCAGTGTCCACACTTCAGCTATGCTGGCTGGGGAGGAGAAAGGCTCGGGCTGCCAGGGCACTTTCCAATCTCCAAGACTGTTTTCCTGTCTCCAGGTTGATGGCAATGAGTGTTGGAGGGCCCGTTCCTGTTAGAAACACATTTGGGACCCTGGGTGACAGCAGCGGGAAAACTGATGGCTTATGAAACTTCCAGGCTCTCCAAGCCCAGCAACCCACTGACACTTTCCTTTTGAGTCACACACACATCTCCAGCCTTAAAAGCCCCCTTTATTTTTAATTGGCTTAAAATAAAACCCATACTTGGCATAGGATAAACATGAATCTGTTTCATTTCTACCTCCTTCCATAAAAGTGAATTGGTTCCACTCTCTTCTCCCCAGTCTCAGAGCAGAGGAAAAGACACAGCTTTACATCCCCTGCTAGCAGAGCTCCCAATTCGTGTGGGACTGATCCACATCTTCCATAAAAGCTCATTTTCTGTCCTGTTTTTCTGCTAAGCCCAGGAAAATGCATCTGGCAGGAGCGTGACAAGTGGATGCCTCTGCTCTGAGAACACCTCTGGGGTTTTCTACTTTGCCACAAGAGTGATGGTACAAACACCTCCCACCCCTGATCTGGGAGGTCTCATTGACTCAGAAGGGGAAGGAGTGCAATTGCACCTTCCAATTTCGGTTCACGGAGGGTCTTCCTCCTGCCTCCCTGATCCAGCACCCCCTCTCCTTCCTTCCCCAGGTTCCCTGCAAACCTTACCTGCAGATTATTTCTCACGGAGTCAAAGACATGGCTGGTTTTGTGGATGATGCCGTAACACAGCAAAGCACAACGGTTTGGGTTCAGTGCCTGGTGTTTCCTCTCCCCAAATCCAACATCCAGGGGGGCTCAGACCTTCTCAGCTCCTTTCTGGAGCAGTGATGGGAGACATCTCTTGAGACAGGCCACAGGGTCCCGCGTGCTGGGGCTGTTTGCCCGGTCAGTGTTGATGCTGCTGGCTGCAGGGAAAGAATGGGATTTCTCCACTCATCCAAGGCTTTGTCCACAAGCAAAGACCTAATTATTACAGTCTTGATGAGACAGTAATGAACTATTGCTTTTGAACATTTGCCTTGAAGATATCTCTCTCTCTCTCTCTGTCCATCTCCCAAGGCTAATTTAGTACCTAACAGATTTCCAGACTCCATCGTGCATTTTCCTGCTCCTTTTTAACAGGAGTTGTAGTCAAAGTGTGGCTTTATATAAAGCTGTTTTGTGGGAAGATGCACATATTGATCTCTATGCTTGACACCAGCCCCAGGCTCTCTGTCCCCCCATCCAGGGGAAAATGTATTGAACAGTTTGAGGTTTGAACCTGATGAACCCTCAGTGTGTCCCAGTCACTCATCCCTGACTGCTGGGCCAGTGCTGGCTCCCAGGGGGTACAAAGTACCAAGTAAATGTCAAGTTGGTCATAAAAACTCTTGTTTAGTTCTGGAACATCCATGGACAACGTGGAAAGAAAACTAGTGAGATTTGCTTGGAGCGTGGCTGTTTCTTCCAGCATTCCATATCCAGGGGATGCTCTGTGTCTGTTTGGATACTGGTGAGTTCCAGGAGCACAGTCAAACCCATTAATGGGAGCTCAGAATTAGGCAGAAGGCTTGGAGGGGAGGGGTTCAGGGAGGGCACAGCAGCCAACTGTCAGCCCAGCTCTGCAGCCCAAAGGCACTTGAGGAAGAATTTACTAAAATCATTTGTTTTATTGATTATTTTAAGAGCCCACTTGCCACATTACTCACTGTTCTCTCTGCTTATGGCTATGGTGGGGGTGGGCTGGGTGGAGGCGGCCTGGAATTGTCATTTAAAAGACAGTATTTCTTTAGATTCCTATTTGAAAGGGGGGGAGAGTGAGTGTATTTTCTAATTGCATCATCTAAAAATCAACGGATTGTCAGAGAGAAGTGTGGTGGTCCTGTGCCAAGAATGGGAAGCTGTAGGATGGAGCTGTAAGAGGCACTGATCCCATTACTACTGTCACACAACCCACAAAGCCATGACGAGTCGCATCCCCACACCCCCACAGAACATCCAAAAATCAGTGTTGGACATTCTGCACCCTGTTGAACCCCCATAGTGCAGCTCTCCATGATTAAACACGATGGTTTCACTGGGCTGTAACTCACTGCTTAACAGGAAACCAAGACAGACATGCTCCAAGTCAGGAGAGGAAATGCAGCTCCAAGAAGACGTGATGTTCCATGGGCTGAAGCAGCTCCAAACCTCTTATCCATGAGTCATGGGATGTGTTTCCATCACTCCTATCAGTGCAGTAGGTGAAACGGAGGTGATCCATGTGTGAAAACTGAAAACCAAGCCTTGGTTTAAGTTTAGGGGGACAGATGATCTGGAATCCAAGGTTCAAACTAACCAGAGATGGAAAGAATCTTAGAATCACAGAATCACAAAATATGCTGAGTTGGAAGGGACCCACAAGGATCATCGAATCCTGGCCCCCTTGGGATACCCCAAGAATCCCATCACGTGCCTGAGAGTGTTGTCCAAAGGCCAGAAGAAGGGTGAGGGACTGGTGCCAGTGAGCAAAGGAGGGATGGAAGAGAGAGAAACAAGGCAGTGACACGTGGCTGAACCTACCCACAGCAGTGCCCCTCCAAAAGCTGCACGATGCACTGGAAGAGGGAATTGGAGCAGCAGCACGTGGGCTGTTTGTGTGGGGCTGAGGGATCCTTCCCAGCACATGGAGCTCTGTGACCCCACTCAGGCCACGGGGGTGCCGAGCTGCCCAACCTGCGGCTCCGCGTCCGGGGGCTCTGCGTCCCACAGGCTGATAGAGGGGGCGTGGGAGGTCAGGGGGGCTGGCAGCAGGTTGGGATCATTCCCCAGCGCCCCAGAGTCAACTGAGTCAGTCTCAGCCTGCAAGGTGAGGATGTTCTTGAGGGACGTGGCGGCACGGGCTCCGCTGTTGGAGTTCCTCATGGAGAAGGATATGGCGCTGGGCCGGGGCTCCCCCGAGCGCCGGCAGCAGGGCAGGAATTTGCCCATGGCTCTCTTGAAGTCCCTCATGAAGAGCGGGTAGATGATGGGGTTCATGGTGCTGTTGCAGTATCCCAGCCAGGTGAGCACGTCGAAGAATCCGGCTGGGACACAGCCACAGACAGCCTGGGGGGGCACAGCAGGGATTAGCAGTGTCTCCCACCTCAGCCCCTATCCAGAGCAGTTTCCCAGGCACACCAACATTCCCCTTTCAAAGGAAACCTCCAAATCCCTTTTGAAGGGTTTTTTCCTTGCTGTTGCTCGCTGGGGAAGTTGCGTCTTTTCTCCCAGAGGTGTTCCAGCGAG
This sequence comes from Pseudopipra pipra, assembly GCF_036250125.1. NCBI lineage: Eukaryota > Metazoa > Chordata > Aves > Passeriformes > Pipridae > Pseudopipra > Pseudopipra pipra. The sequence continues at coordinate 8,007,802 of NC_087570.1, read as the reverse complement.
ACCTTCAGATTGAACCCAGCTGGATCTCGAGTGAAAAGCTTTTGAAAACCCAACACAAAACCCCCACAGGTTCTTACCTGCGTCACATTGGTAATGAAGAAGGGGAGCCAGGCCACGAAGAACATGCCCAGGAGAATGCCCAGGGTCAGACTGGCCTTCAGTGCCTTCTTGCTGTGCTTGTTGGTGAACCTCCTGCTCTCACTGCCGGCCATAGGCTGGCTTGGGACACAGGGAATCTGTAGCAGGAGACAGGGAATGGTGATGAGCCTCCCCAGACTGGAGCTGCCAGCACCAGTGCCAGCCTCTGCTGAAGAAAAGTGAGGTTAGGTGCTCCAAATCCTGAAAAAACCCTGCCATTAATTCCCTTCTCCAAGAGACAGGAGCAGGGCATGCACCACAGGCCCTGAACTGCAAATTAGGGAGAGGAAACAATAGAAACCCTCAACATTACCTTATTTTTTTTACTGTAAAATAGGAGGTTCTCACTAGGCTGTTCTTTATAGAAAAACCCAGCTCATGTTTTGGTGAAGACAAAGCCCTAAAGAGGCAGCTCCAGCTGCTGATTACAGCAACAAACTAACTACATTTATAAAAGCAGGATGTGAAACATTTCAGCCTACAAACACCATAACTCAGGCCTCCATCCCCCCCGCAATCTAAAATGAACTGATTATCTCAGCCCTCCACTGTAATCAAACGATGCTCCTTTGCCACTCAGTTTCCTGCCCAAAAAGAGAGCAAAAATCTGGTTAAAAGATGAAATTTGAGGGTTCCCTGGCTGACACCTTGTTTTCAGCAAATTTTGGGCTCCAAGAAACCTTTTGGGCCACTTGCCTTGGCTGAAAGACAGGTGGCGGATGCTGGTTTTCCACAACATGACAAAGCCCCTGAGCATCCCCTGATCCCCTGAGTGTGTTTGTGGACTCCAAAAACCTGATATCCAGGGAGAAAATAAACACTTTATGATATTGTCTGTTTATTCTTTGATTGTCCTTTTCCTTTTGACCGTTTGGTGCATCATGTGGGAGAGCTGGGCAGAGTCCTGTCTCTGCTCTTAGAGTGAACAAACTAAATCAAGGTATTTAAAGACAATTAAGTTTGCCTTTTCCCTGTAGGATATGTGGTCAATAAAGCCTATTACAGGGAATTAGAGCTGAAGAAATACAAACAAGTGCAGCCACGTTTTGGTTATAAAACCCACACATGAAACCAGTGATTGCACAAGGAGGGGTTTGGCAGTTCCCGTTAACCAGGTAACAAAAATAGAAGCTTCTGTTCAAAATAAGATGCTCTCCAGAATTTGGCATTTGCTATTAGTTGAAACCCTTCTCCCCCATATGTCTCACACCCACCACAGCCAAGATTTACAAGTGGAAAATCAGATATAAGATTAAAACCCTCAGGGATGATGCCAGCCAAGAGGGGGGCTAAAGTGCCTTTATTTTGCATCGCTGAGCATTTTTGCCTGAATCTTATAATTTCTCGGCTTCTGCTCATGCTGTTTGTGTGCTCCAGAGCAGCTCTCCATTGGTGGGACAGACACAGGGCACTTCAGAGGGCGTCAGCAAGGTGGATGTTGCCCAGAATCTCCCTCCCTGTGGTCTAGTTGCCAAAGCCAGCTCTGGCTCTAAGGCTGTCCAGAAGGCAGAAACACCCCAGGCACCCAAACTGTGCAAAAAACAAGGTCTGCAAAAAACAAGGTCCCTGCGGACACCTTACCTGTGGCATGGTGTCATCAGTAGTGGTGGTGGTGGCCACGTTGGAGGTGAGGGAAGCCACCTGCACCGCCTGCTTGCGGGCAGCCAGGAGGATGCGGCAGTAGGTGAAGGAGATGGCAGCAGATGGGAGGAAGAAGGTGAGGCAAGAGGCGACCAGGGCGTACGGTAAACTGACCACCAGCTGGCACTGGTCTTCGTCCCCCCACGAGGTGACGTTCAGGGAGAGCTCCTCGAACTCCAGCTCATGCCATCCCATCTTGATGGGCAGGAAGGAGGCCAGTGCAGCCACGGTCCAGGTGGCCAGGATGAGCCAGAGGGCCCTGCAGGAGGTCATGCGCAGCTTGTACTTGAGCGGGGAGATGATGAGCAGGTACCGGTCCAGGCTGATGATGCAGAGGTTGAGGATAGAGGCACTGCAGCACATGACGTCGAAGGAGGCCCAGAGGGAGCAGAAGTCCCCCCGCAGCACCCAGCGCCCATAGAGCTGGTTGAGCATGGCTGGGGGCATCACCACCAGCCCCACCATAAGGTCCGACATGAACAGGGACACCAGGAAGTAGTTGGAGGTGTTGCGGAGGGAGCGCTGAGTGACGATGAGGAGGATGAGGAGGAAGTTCCCCACCGTGGTCAGCAGGATGATGAAGCACAGGAAAGCAGCCACCCAGCTGCTCCCCACAAGCAGCGAGTGCTCCCCCAGCATGCTGGAATTGGGGGCCCCCAGGTCGCCCTCCATGGGAGCTTTGGGGTTGGGGGGACCTTCTCTGGCGTGACCTGTGCTACGTGATCATCGCCAGAGCTGGATCCAGGGGAAGAATGACCACCTATCTGCTCTGTGTCTGTCCTCCTCTCTCCTCTCCTTTCCTCCTCCTCCTCTCCCTCTCCTCCTCGTCGTCTGCCCTCTCTTCCCCTGCTCTCTTTCTTCACTGGCACTCAGGGCAGAGTGACATTCCCAGGAGCCGATCAGCAGAAGCAAGGTTCCCTCCCCGTTACTCACAGCCAGGCAGTGCCTCGTCCCTGCAAATGCCCCTGCTCTGGGATGTCCCTGGATGCTGCTGCTGGATGCTGGGGATGTGCTGGATGGCAGGATACTCGAGATGCCAGGGATGACAGGATGTTATGGATTCTCTGATGCTCTGGATGCACTGGACCAGGGAATAATAAGCCCCTGGGATGCTCTGGATACTCCAGATGCTCTGCACTCAGGATACTTCAGATGCTGGGGATGCTCTGGATCCCAGGATACTCCAGATGCCAGGGATGCTCCGTACCCAGGATACCCTGGATGTTGGGGATGATCTGGACTCCAGGACGCCCCAGATACTGGGGATGCTCCAGCCCCCCGAGGCTCAGCTCTTACCCCCCCAGCTGGGCTTGGCTCCCTGCAGAGCTCTCTCTCCGGGGCCTCCCGAGGTCCTCTGTGCCGGGGTGCTGCTGGTGCTGCAGCCAGAGCCGGCGAGGGGAGGCAGAGCAGCTTGAGGCGAGGACCGGGATGCTCCCAGCCCAGCTCGCTCGGCAGGAGGAAGATCCGGAGTGTGGGAAGGGTTCTCTCCCGCGGCAGAGGTGCGTCCAGCCTGCAGGGGGTGTGTGTGAGTGTGTGTGAGTGTGTGTGAGTGTGTGCAGGTGCCAACCAGACTTCCACCTGCTGCTCTGCAATGCACACGAAAGGATGCAGAAATGCTGATTCCAAGGAGGTGGGGCTGGAGAGGGAGAGGAGGAGATGAAATGAAACGCTAATTAAAACAGGGATCTGGGCTAAACTACACAAAGTGCCAGCCCGAGAGTTCTCTTTTTTGCCTTAAAGAAACAGCCCTGTTCTCTGCTCTCCCTGCCATCCCTGCCATTCCTGCCATCCTGCCATCTGTGCCAGCACTGGAGCCCCCATGTTCACCTGGCAGCTAGGCCAGCAGGTCAGTGGCCAAGCCCAAGTGTCAGGCTCCATCCTCCACATTGGGTAATAAAAAGCAAAATTTTGCAAAACCAAATTAAAAAAAAAATCAACAAAACCTGCACGTGAGGCCTCAGGAAGCAAGTAGAGGCATCACAAAACTGGATGACATTCCCACAATCTGCAGCCAGGAACAGAGGGGCAGAGCCAAGGAGAAAGGCTGCACTGGTGCTGGGACAGCCAGAGGGCTGGCCCCTCTGCTTCAGGGTTTTTTGGGCTGACCTTGGGTAGCCCAGATCCTTGTCTGAAGGACAATCCTGCATGCATCCACGGCAACTTGCCCTTTGGCAAGTGGAAGGCAACATGTGAGAGGACCCAGTGGGTCCTGCTGGTGGATCCAGATCAGGAAACACCCCTGAGTCTCCAAGTGCCATCAGCATCCTGTGCTACCACCTCCACACATCAGAGCCAACACCTTGGGGTGCTGTGAAGGGATTGATTGGGATTTTTTAATTACCCAGCTGCCCAAAGGTGGGTTTTTCCCAACAAATATCTGTGATTTCTGTTGGGGGTTGACCAGAGCTGAGGGCACTGGCTCCAGCACAAACCAGAGCCGTATGTGTGTCTCTGCTGGGCCCCTGGCACCCACCCCTGTGCTCACAGGGCCAGGCACTGCCAGCTGCTGCCCTCCCCAAGACACCACCAGAGCTTTCCTTAACATGCTTCCTTTGGGAAGTTGTGCTGCAGATGTGTGGGGAGTGCCAGCTGTGCATCACACACACCCCCTCACCCCATCCCACTGCACCCCAGTGCTGTCTGTGCTGCCCTGTCACCCACTCAAGGACAGAAATCAGTCTCTTTAGCAAGTCCTACTTTTCTAATCACCTTTTCAACAACTTTGTCATATTTTTCCCAGTGGCTGAACAAGCATTTCAGGACTGGAAACCACCTCTGAGCAAAGGATGGGGGAGATGCAAGGCAGAGTTCACCCTGCACAGAGACAAAGCCCATACACACCCCGTGCCAAAGTGCTCTCTGAGAAACAGTTGCTGTCACTGGTATCAAGAAAAGCTCTGCCCTCCTTCTGCTTGCCCAGGACGCTCTCCTTGGATGCTCCCAGCCAAACCTCCCCAGCCACCTCTGCATCCCTGTGTCCTGGCAGGGATCCCAGGGCAGAGCAGCGCACGCAACACTCTGATCACAGCAAGAGGTTTCTTTGGAAAAGCATTTGCACCAGGAAACCCTCACTTCCTCAGCCCATCTGTTGCTGGGAGAAGAGAGAACCCCCACCCTCAGCCCACCCTGCAGCAGCATCCCCAGGCAGGATAAGTGAAGGCAGCAGGACAGATTTATCCCAGCTGGATCCATGCTGGTGCTCAGTGAGGAAGTGATGCCAGAGGGCAAGTCCAGGCTTCCTTCTCAGCCTGGCTGCACCGCAACTTTAGGAGCATCTCAGTTTGCCTCCAGAGCTTTTGCTTCTGAGAAGGGGATTGGAATCACAGAATGGTTTGGGTTGGAAGGGACCTTAAACCCCATCCCATTCCATGGGCAGGTACACCTTTCACTATATCAGGTTGTTCCAAGTCCTGTCCAACCTGGTCTTGGACACTCCCAGGGATGGGGCAACCACAGCTTCTCAGGGCAACCTGTGCCTAACCTTTCAGGAATGTTTCCTCCTCAAGTGGGAGGTTTTCTGCTCCTGGTTTGGATGTGCTTGCTGGGGAAGTGAATCTGAACTCATTGAAGCAAAATGGGTTTTTAAAAACCTGCCTTGAAATGAGGTCCAAATCCTACCATTATCCCTGCAAAAGCTTCTCCACGCCAGCGGCTCTCCTGGCCTGTCTGTGCTTTCTCCCTGTGCTACATTTCTAGACACATCTGCAGGGATCATGGCTTCCACCGGCTCTGCTCTCCAGTACCACTAGCAGGGAAAGCAAAACCAGACACCCAAGTGTCAACATGGCAAAACACAAAGGGCTGGTGAGACAGAGAGAGTCAAACTGGGATGCTGAGAGACATCAGTGAGGACATCCAGGCAGTCCAGGGATTAATGCAGCAGCCTCATTCCGTCCTTTAACTGGGATGGTCCCTAAGTTTGATTTTGGGCAGAGCCTGGCTAACTACCTTGAAAAGATTTGTGTTTTCATCTGCACAACAGTCCATCACTGCCTACCTTTGCTGAAGCTCAGCTTGTGTTGAAAGGAGGTGGAGACATCCCATTTCAAACACCTTGGACTGCAGCTCCCGGAGTTTACAGGAACAGCCCCCTGCTAAATCCAGCCTGTTTCCACTGTACACTAGTAAAAGGCCACATGATCGTGCTCAGTGACCGCTACGGGTTTCTCCACCTCTTCCTGGTTCTTCCTTGGGAAGACACTTCACAGCATGAAAACATTATGTTAACAGACAGGACACCTCCAGCCCTGCCAGGTCCTTCCTGTTTAGCCTGTCACTGTAGCATTTGCCGCCTTAATGCAAACCCTCTCCCACTTCCCAAAGTTCAGAGAGCTGCTTTCCAAACCTGTGCAGAGCCCCCAGAGCCTGCCCCAGAGGGGCAAGAAGAGCTGGACTCAAGGAGGGAGGAAATAAGAGCGGCACTCAAAGAGAGGCAATAAGAGCTGGCTGCTGGCACAGCACAGCCTCTGGCCCCTCTGGGAGATGATGAGACCTTCCCCAAGGTCAGACTCAGACCAGGGAGCATCACTGATTGTTTCTGAGGGCACATCCACACTGGCCTGGCATCAGTGGGACCAGAGGTTTGCGAGGGTGCTCAGGGAATGCTTGATCCAAACCCCTTTGGGAAAGAGCCCACTGGTTTCAGCCAAGGCACCCAGCCCTTCCTCACCCACAGAGGGATGTCCAGCCCATGTCCAAGTTCTCCTTCATCTGCTCCAGAAGAGCTCCCCCAGGCCCTGAACATCTGGATGAAACACGCTGGATCAAGACTGTCACCTAGTGGCAACAGAGCTGGTGAAGGTTGTGTGATCCCACAGATCCCACGCACTTCCCACACAAGTGGGACCTGACAGCCTGAAAACCTCCTGGCTGCAGCGACACCACGCCTGGGCCACAGCTGACGTGCAGTTCCCCGTGCCCACATGCACAACACATGCTGAAGATTTGGGGTCAGTTTTCCTTTCAGCAGCTCTCCCTCCTCCTCCCAAATGGAATGCAGCAGAAAGCTGCAGGAGCCACGGTTCTGCCCTGGCCTGGCCCCTCCTGTCTGTCCTGGCTGGTGTCCTGGTGTCAGCACTGCCAAAAACCAGACAGGCATCAGAGCACTGAGCAGTGGAAGTCAGAACTAATTTATTTAAGAAAAAAAAACAAAACCAAAACAAAACTCATCAAAAGGGGGGGGAGGCATCAATTACAAGCTCTGGAAGCTCTTGTCAGGACAGCGCCAAAGAATCAGCATTATACAACAGAGAGAGAGGGGCAGCAGGAGGGGCACAGGGCCCACCCGGAGCCTCCCCAGCCCTGCCAGCACAGGGACATCCTGGCCCTTGGGCCCCCTTCTCCCTCCATCACCATTAAAAGTGCAGCAGGGAGAGGGGGTACAGGGCTGGCTCCTACCCAAACTCCCCCTGGCTCTTGGCTTTCCCCTGCAGCCATGAAATGTGAAGCCTCAGCACTCATGGCATGATCCAGGTCCCTCATCCCCAAGGAGCCATGTGGTGGCCCTGGGGACAGCAAGGTAAGGGCTGTCACCACCACAGTACCCAGTTGCCTCCCACACACAGCCCCAGAGGCACATCCTGGGGCAAAACACTCCCCAAGAGCTGCCCGATACAAAGTGTTAGGGTTAGATTAGTCCAGATCCAGCAGGTGCCAGGAGGAACAGCGTGTCCACGCTGAGCCTACATGGCAGGGAGGGAGAGAGGAGGAAAAAGGGATGCTGCTGGTCCCACCACCCCAGGAGGGATGTGCATCTCCTGTAGGACTGTGGAGAGGCTGCATCCCTTCTTCCTCCACCCTAGGCAGGAGGCATTAGAAGAGAAAACCCCAGAAGGGCTCCACACAGTTTTGGAACCTGTGGACAGCCCTGGGAGCCGCACTCAGCTCCTGCTCTCAGCCAAACTGCCCCATCCACGCTCCCACTCCTCTCAATATATTATTACTATGATGTGCAAGTAGTTTTGCATCAGAAAAGACTGAGCCCTCGTGTCCCACTCAGCAGCTCCAGCCCTGCCTGTGCCTTGAAACATTCTTCCAGCGCCGAGGTGTCGGGGAGCAAAGCGTGAGGGCAGCAATTAGACAGGAAAGACTCCACCCCACCCCCCCTCCCCAAACCCTCTCCCTCTCACACCCCCCTGCCAGGACAGTCCGCACAGGCCGGGTCACTCCTCGCCCTCCTCCTCGTGGTGGTGGTGGCTGGAGGCAGGAGGTTCCTCCACCTCCTGCTGGTGGTGGGTGTAGTGGTGGGGGCCAGGACCCTCGGCAGGCATATTCTCCTCAGCGTTCAGGTAGACGTTGAACAGGGCTCCTTCGTGGCTTGGCTCCTTCCCACACGCCTGGCAGCTGCAGTGCAGGATCTTCTCCACCAGCTTGTCCACCCTGGGGATCTCCTCATTTCCTGGACAGTCCAGTGTCACCTGGGCAGCAGGACAAGGACACAGTGAGTGTGGAGGCTCCCGTCCTGAGGAGGGAGGTCTGACCTGCCCCGTGCCCTGAAGATTTGGGGTGTTTTAAGCCAGAAGTGATGGGTTTCTATCCATAGAAACCAAACCCTCCCTGTCAGTCTGCAAGGTGAGAGTTGTCTGGGAACATCTCACAAGGTCACAAGCTCCAGAGACCCAAGGAAAATCACAGAACCATGAAGGTTGGAAGAGACCCTCAAGATCAACGAGTCCTACCGTTAACCCAGCACTACCATAATCACGCCTAAATCACAGAATCATAGAATCACAGAATTATTTAGGCTGGAAGAGACCTCCAAGATCATCAAGTCCAGTCTATGACTGATCTCCACCTTGTCAACTAGACCAGAGCACTCAGTGCCACAGTGTCCTAGTTACAGGGGCTGGGACCAGTTTATCACTATGTGGGTATAACCAAAACTGTGTATTCTACCCCCTCTCTGTCATTTCTGATGGACTGTTAATAAATGGACTGTTTGCAGCAGCTGCTCAGGGCCCACCTGACACCTCAGGCTACAAGCTGGGTGTTAAAGAAACTCTGCGAGGCAGAGGCAGGGGAGTGTTCTTTTGTTTGCACACCAATGACTCAGCTGTGATAACTTCCCTCCAGAAAGGCATTAACACCTTCACACCCAGCCTGAGGGGTCATCTCTGCTAATGGGCCACCTTGGACTGGCATAACAGGCAGCTGCAACACCCAGACCATCAAAGATTCCAAAAATATCTCAGGACTCACAAAGATAAATCACCCATTGTAAAACTCCCTGCCTTGGGGGAGGCACTGGGCATTTCCACCTGAACCTGAGCACATATAATCTTGGGGTTTTGGGACTTCTGGTGTCACTCATTGGATCCAGAGGAGGACCAGAACTTCAACAGGACTGTGACTGTCACTCTTGACAAAACTATGATCATCACTTCAACAGGACTGCAATCATCATCTGGACCAACAGGTTTCCTTTCCTTTTACTTTGCCCCCAGGGGACCACATGGTGCTCAGCACAGGGGTGGACGAACACCAAACACCCTTCTGTTCCTGTCCCAGGGTGCAGGGTTATACATCTGTCTTTGTGGGTTAAAATACAGTTTTAAGATACGGTTTTCCCTGTTTCACTGCATTTAATTGTAATTTATTTTAGTAAATTGTAACTCTGACTTGTAATGTCTCAAGTTGGTTTAATTTCTTCCGTCGGTTTACTTTTAAACTAGCACACTGTCCTAGTTAGAGCAGCCAGGACCAGTTCATCACTGTGTGGGTGTAACCCAAACTGTGTATTCTACACCCTCTATGTCATTTCCCAGGAACTGTTAACAATAGACCATTTGCAGCAGCTGCCCAGAGCACACCTGACCCCTCAGGCCATAAGCGGGGTGTTAAGAAGCCTGTGAGACAGGAGGATGTTCCTATCCTCACACCAGTGACTCAGGTGTGATAACTCCTCTCCGGGGAGTCATCAGCACCTCCACACACAGCCTGAGGGGTCATGTCTGCTAAAGGGCCACCAAGGATTCCAAAAATATCTCACGACTCACAATCACCCATTGTGGAACTCCCCGCCCTGGGGGAGGTACTGGGAATTCCCACTGGAACCTGAGTATATATACTCTTGGTGTCTTGGGACTTCTGGGCTCACTTGTGGGATCCAGAGGAGGACCAGAACCTCGATCAGACTGCAACCACCACTCTCGACCGGACTGCGACCACCACTCTCACCAACAGGTTTTCCTCTCCTTTTACTTTGGACTCAGGGGGACCACGTGGGGCTCAGCACGGGGGCCAACGAACACTATTCTGTTTGTGTCCCAGGGTGCTGGGTTATATGTCTGGGTTTTGTGGGTTAAAACCAATTGTTTGTCCGTATAATAGTATTTATCATATTATTGTTATTAAATTGTAACTCTGACTTATAATCTCTTTTGAGTTGGGTTCATTTCTCCTGCTGGTTTACCTTTAAAACAGCACACACACACATCCAGTCATTTCTACAATGACAATTCCAGTCTCTACAATGACTCCACAGCCTCCTCAAGGAACGTATTCCAATGTCTGACCACTCTCTCTAAGTTTTTTCTATTACCTAATCTGAACCTCCCCTGGTGCAACTTAGGGCCATTTCCTCTCGTCTTTTCACTTGAGATGTGGCAGAAGAGACCAACCCCCACCTCACTGCAACCTCCTTTCATCCCCAGCTCCAGCTAGACAACACTCCCAGGCACCACTGGCACAGGAATATCGGTGTGATGGCAAAGGCCACTCACAAGACATGATGCTGAACAGCTCAGATAGTTTAGACTAAAGCCTCTGATCAAATGGGAGCTGAAAGCAAAGCAGAGAGCTGAGCCCAGCTCCCTGGGGCCTAAGCTTCCCTTGGAAGAAGGTTTATGGCTCTGCCAGGGTCAATGGTAGCAGGAAACTGTGAGGTCTGAGGGTGACTGACCATGGGAGGCGCTTCTGGACATCAAACAGGGCAAAAACTCCCAAGTGGGAACAGGCAAAGGGAGCGGTGGAGAGAACAGACACGTGGGATGAGCACAGGGATGAATAATGCAGGGAATGACAGGGGATGGCTCTGCAAACAGAGGGATGAAGGCATCATTCAGCACAGCAGTCACATTGCTTCCAGCAGCTTCTTCCACTCAGGCATCTCAAGACAGGGCACGGTCACCTGGGAGACACCCTGGAAGGAAACTACAAGTGGGAAAACCTCAGGGAAGGAGAACAACTTGCTGTAAAGTGGTGGCAGAGCAGAGCTCCTGAGTGAAGCCCCCTGGAGCAGGCAGGGATACTCACAATTTCCCACATGGACTGGGCTGGCATGCAGGAGTCGCAGTGAACCAGGGACTCTGTGGACTGGGGGAAGGTGTTGGGGACACTGTAGCTGAAACACTGTCCCAGACAGGCCCTGCAAAGACAACAGTAGGGATGGGGGCTCAAGGGACATGCCTGCTCTTCTCAGCAAAGGCAGAAGGAGATCTGGCCTTCCACTGGGACAGGTGGAGGCAGGAGTGTGCGAGTGACAGTCCCCAAAGCCACTCCTGTGCCACTAGCTGCCTCCAGCCCTGCGCTGAGGTGGATCTGTACCTGTTCTGGATGGATTTGGACTCGCAGCCACTGTGCCCCACGATCTGGGTGATGTTCTTGGCCTCACACCAGGCGCTCTTGTCCGGGAAGAGGGCGAGCTTGTTGATGGGCGGGGGAGCGGCCAGGAGCGCTGGGAAGAGGGCACCCACCACGAACCATAACATCATGGCCAGCTCTGCCAAAATCCTACACCTGCACACAGAGAGCAAAGCATTAGCAGGAAAGAAAACAGGCAAACCAGCTGAGTTCTCCAACCCCATGGAAGTTCTTGGTTGAGACAAGCACAGGTACATCCTCCCTGCTGTGGTCAGGATGGCTCCCCAAAACACTGCCTGGGCAGTGGGACGTGCTGCTCTGCCTCTTCCCCTTTCAAAACAGCTCTGGGGCAGGGAGATACCTGCGTTACCTCTCCCAGTCTCTGTGCCAGGAGCAACAGCAGCTTTCCATTTCCCACCCAAAGCTGGGCTGGGAGAAGTTTTCAAACGAAAACATCACCGCCACAGGCCAAGCCAGGTTGGAGAAGTCCTGGACCACAGAAATGTTATTATTTGAGGAAGGAACAAGCTTCCCCACTTCCTTTTCTCCCACCTTAAAAGCCAAAGCTGGTCTTGCTGCAAGCCTTCCCGGGAAAAAGGGAAGGAAAACCCCTCTCATCCTGGAATTGTGCAGCAGGTGTCGCTGCAAGGCAGTAGCACACAGGGACATGTGGAAACCTCAATCCAGGGGCTGGAAACCCGCAGGAAAGACCAACACAATATTTATTTTTATAGAGCCACTCAAATTCTGCAAAGGGTTATTCCAAAGATGAGAATTTGGGCAGTAGACAAGGGGGGGGGGGGGGCGGGCCTTGAATAACAAGCATAAACCTAACTCGCAAAGGCGGTCAGCTTGGAGGTCACTTCCCACTTCCAGAGAAATCCCACCCGGGGTTTCCTTGCTCTGCTCTCCGGCCAAGGTGCCTGAATTAACACTCCCAATCACTGGGGAAAGGCAGATGGAAAAGCATCATAGAAACAGGGAAATTTTTTCCTGTGTGGGGTTTCACCAGTCATGGTGAAAGGCAGACATTTATACTTCCTAAAATATTTGTTAGAACCATGTTATTTGTTATTTCCTTCTATTTATTTATCCAGACAGTGATCCAAAGCCCACATTGGAAAAACTCCTGTTGATCCCCATGGCTCCTGGATCCAGCCCTCCTTTGCTGCAAAGGAGAGGAAAAATGCCTTCTTCCTCAGACACTGGTGTCAGAGGCAGCTGGGGACTCCCAACTGGGTGTTCCCAGGCCACTCCATCTGTCTCCACAGTCCTCTCCCACATCCCCTGGGCTGGAAGACCACTAGGATTATCTACATGACTGAGACACCTTCCTAGGCACCGCCCGCAGCTCCAGCTCAGGGATTTTAACATCATATGGGGTTTTGCCCTACTATCCCTCCACTGAGCCAAACTTCCTGGATCTGAATCAAGAGAGAGACAAGATTCTTCCTGTTCTCCATCCCATGGCACCTAGAAAAGAGCATTCTCACTCACAGGATCTCTGGAGGAATCAAGTGGGGTCTCTGCTAACTTTCCTTATTTCCTGGTGATACAAGAACCACAATTGTGTAATGCAGCAACACTTGTACAGCCCTGCTTCCTAATCCCCCAGCACTTGTGGGATGGGAATCCCACAGTCCCCAGTGAGAATAGCTGCTCCAAGTGGGGTTTGCAGGTGTTGGCTGGAGATAAGCAGAGGGTTTTAACCCCTGCACTTGCCCTGCCACTAATGAGAGCTGTGGGGTTAAATACTTTTGTCCTGAAGATGACTCTTAGGACTTCTGCTTCCTGAATTTTTTTCCATTTCACTGGGGGAATTCTGTGATTTCTGTAAGAAGAACCAGGCTCAGCTGCACACACACACAAACCACTTGGTTTGCTTGGTTTTCCGAAACAGCATGGCTCATTCCTCAAATGCCAGCAGCTCTGTGGTAAGGAATCCCACTCCCAAAGTCCGAGATCAGAGCTGGGATGTGACCCAAACAGCGAACACCTCCATCCCGAGGAACAGCTGAAATTCCTCTGGAGTCAGCGCACAAGTTCACTTCCACATGCCCCATGAGAGAGCAATTTCCTTATTTCCAAAGAAAGGTGGTGGGTGGTTTCTGTCCAGGTTTCTGTGCATCTCTACCCAGCTGCAAAGAGACAAACATTCCTGTCTGTGCTGAGTCCTGCTTCCCTGGACGCTTTTATTGTTCCTGGAGGGAGGTGTTCAATTGCCAGAGGCACGAAGGATCCTCTTGGAGCATCTGGGTTCCTGTGAGGAAGATGAGTGAGGTTGTGCTCTGCTAAAGCACAGGACCTGGCCTGGATTCAGTAAAGCACTTAAACATATGCTTAAGCCTTCTCCTTTCCCTTTTCCTGGGATGTGTTTGTAACCAGGGCCCCCAGCGACAACGGCCACTGGTCTGGTTTGCAAGGGGTGGTCGGAGAGTGGGGCAACTGAGAGCCTCCACAGCAGGGGAACTGGGTATCCCTACGGACCTGGAGCAATTCCAACTTTCCCCCGTTCCTCAGGGCACCCTGGTACCGAGTGGTGCTACCCCCCAGTGACCTGAAGCCTTGAACACGCCACATCCACACCACACGCTGCTCTCCTGCTCACAAGAATGCCCTGGAACCCGCAGGGCCACATTTCTAGTAAGTAACAAGGTTTATGCCGGTGCCTAGGAAAACATCTGATGCAGCTGAGTTTGGGAGGGAGCTGGGGTTGGAAGCAGCCCTGGCGCGTCCGCTGGAATAGCTCAAAGCAGTCATGCGAACAGTGCTGCCACGAAAACCATTCATCTGACAGCAGCCACAGTGCCCGAGACAAAAGCGCCGTGTTCCTTCTCCCCCCGGGGGAGGGAAGGGAAAAAGGAAGACAGGGCACCCGAGCAGGTTTGCAGACTCCCGATTAAATAAAGGCACTGAGCACATTCCTCCGTGACAAGCTAAATTACACGTTGCAGCCCCGAAAGGAACAAGTGTGTTCCGTGGCTGACCCGGCAGCAGCAGCCACTTCCCCCCACACAGGGCCTTCTTTTTCTTTCCCACACCGGGGCACACTTTTTTCCCTGTTAGTCAAAGCTCTTCAACCAGAAAGTTCAGCTCAGTTCCGGCAGAGTTCCCTCTGCAGGGAGCTTCCTCCCCATCCCTTCAGCCGTGTTTGGGAAATCAAATGACTCAGCCCCGAGCCTGGCACATCCCAGGCTCCCAGACAAACAACTTCTCAGCGCAGGCACAGCTGCAGTCTTGTGGGGAACAGCTCTAGAGCCCTTTTCCAGGCTATCCTCAGGTCCGAGGGGCTGAGGGGCAAAGTGTCCATGGCTGGTGGGTCTCAGGGAACCACCTCAAAACCACTGCGAGGCCCAGGAGTTCTGCTGACAGCTCAGCCTCCCGTGATCCCAGTTTGGAGATCAGCTGGTACCACCTCAGATGTTCTGTGCCACCCAGAAGAGCTCTTTCCTCCCGTTCCAACAGTCCCGGGACTCTCTGGAGTCCCTCGAGCAGCGCCTGGAAGCAGCTGGGAAAACCTACATTGTTACGCTGGCCAGAGGACAATCACTGGAATTACCTCGGAGACCACGTTCCCACCATCCAGCCCACAGCTGTTCCCAGCCATTTGGAAACCAAACACTTCTGGAGGAAAATAAAACAGATCTAATCAGTTTTACCCTCTTTTTCCAGTGTAAAGTTTACACCATAACACAAGACAAGCTTGCAGGTGGACATGGGGAATGTTTCATGAGTAGTTTAATGTGTTTATAGCTATTTTTCTTATCCAGGATCTTACAATTCTGCCAAATACATAAAACCACATTTGCAGGTAGATTGTGCTCATGGCCACACACACGGCATCCTGGTTCTGAGAAACAAAAACTCCCTAAGCTTTACAAACATTGCTCAGCCAAGGCTCACAGCCTGTGGATACAGCACAGAAACAGTGTCAGCTCCATGCTGGAGCTCAGGAAAATGGGACACAAGGACAGGAAATGGCCTCACCTCAGTGCCTGACTCAGTGATCCAAGACCTTGTGTGAGACACACGAGATCTCAGCAGAGACGGACAAGGTGAAGGCTTCAGCTCCTGGTCTGGATTAGAGCTGGGACCTCCACTGTCCTCTCCTGCCTCCCCGGACACACAGCTGCCCTTCCTGACGGAGCCAGCTTCCCACCCAGCTGGGCTCTCTCTGCACCACACCAAGAGCAACCCCAGTGTGGTGTTAGACAGGAATCACAGCAATCCTGGATCCTGCCTTTTTTGTGTTCAACTGGATATTCGTGCCACTTTGCTGAGAAAAGCTGCTGCACAGCCTTGCTGCGAGAAGAGGAGGTCCCAGAGACACTCCGTGCCTCAGTTTCCCTCACTGCAAGAACAGAGACAGGGAAGCACCGAGTGAAGTGATGGGTGCAGGGAGAGCGGAAAAGCACAGGGAGGTCTTTGGAGTGCCAGATCTCCTTCGAGGGAAGCAGGAGGGAAGGGCTGGCTGCCAGCAGCCCTTGCCCCACACGATGCCATGAACCTCAATGGGAAGGTGCTCAGGCAAGGGCTCAGGAGAGGTGGGAATCAGGTTGGAACATCGTGTGGGGCAGTCACACAAGGACAATTTGCTGCTGGGAAAGGGGGGGGTCACTGCCTGGAGAGGAGGAAGCTCTCCCAGGACATGGGTGGGATCACTCCTGTGTGTGGAGGAAGCCAGGAGAGATCTTGATAGCCACTAAAACACTAAAAGGTAAATGATTATTTAGGCACCTAAAAGGAAGTGAAGCCACAGTGTCTGCTTTGGTGGCAACTGGAAAGAAACATCCCAGAAAGATCCAGGGCATGGCTCTCCTCAGACAGGATTAGGTCTATAACTTCTGAACACCACCAGGGATTGCCTCTTAGGAAACTCAACTCAAATAATATTTACTTACATGGAATAAAAAATTATTATACACCAGCATTATTAGCAGGAAAAGCTTAAATCTCAACTGCAAAAAAATGAAAAGTCAGTGTGTACTGAAACAATCTATCAAAACAACAAATGTTATTCAATACTTGTCCTTATTTAATACTTCCTCCTTTTTTGAAATTTGCATTTAGCTAAGACTTGACATTTTTGGGGACTCTACTGTAGTGAGTGCAACAGTCAAAAAAATCTAATGGATGTCATGACAACATGGGCAAGGGAGAGGGAAGAGAACTCTCCACTGAGAATGTCTGGAGGTAATTCTTCAGGACAGCAAGACACAAGAGAGCTCAGCTGAACACAGAAGTCTCTCCTGAGCTCAGAGCTTCAGTCTTGCTTCACTGAGCTGCAAAATCTGGGAAGAAATTACAAAAAAATAAACAAGGAACTAGCACAGGAAGACATTTGATATTTAACAACCACAAGAATCCATCCTAAGAACTTTTTGATAGTGGAGCAAAAGCTGTGTCATTTCTCACCGTGGACCTGGCTGTCTCTGCTCCTTTCAGGAGCAGATGTCAGAGCTTCCCTTTCTGTAACATATTAATTTCCACTCAAGCACAGTTGGGCAAGTCACAGAAATAAAGCAGCAATAGAGAAAAGCAGCGCAGCATTTTTAAAGCACTCTGCCCTCCCCACTTTGGCCAGAAAGTCAAAAGATTTTGGTACATTGGGAGTTTCAATCTAGCTTCTTGACCATGCACTGAGCACTTTGGAAATACATTTTTTTGCAGCTGGGAAAAAAAAAAAAAATCCAAGCTGCTTTACCTACAAAAGTCATTGGAAATCTACCTCTGGACTTACATAGGTTTAGAATGGGGTCCTGAAGGAGCTCTGCTGGAAAAGGGACACACTAATGGCCTGTGGAAGAGGCAAGAGTCATATAAACAGTTTGTGGTAATTCATTTCAATTGCTCAATTTCTTCAGCATTAAGAACAATCACGGCCAGGAAAATACATCAACCTGAAGCATAGGAATATATCCTGGCCCCACACTGCCCTCCACTCCCTCTCCAAGCACATGAGGCTCTGCAGCCCCTAAAAGCAGCAGGACAAGCAGGATGGGAGCAAAGATCAGCTGTGACCTGGAAAACAAGCTGGGGACCAGCCCAGTTTTGGGGAACAGCAGGACTGGGGTGCCTCAGCAAACTGGGAAGAAGGAGAGGGTCCAGGCCCTGCCGGAGCCCCCGCGCAGGGAAGAACCCGCCTGGCGCGCGCTGTGGCTGGAACATTCCCAGCGGGGGGTCGGATCCGGGTGCATCTCAGCTAATATGAGAACCAGGCACTTCCAAACACAGCTGTGAGCAGTGTTCCAGCCGGAGGCCACGCTCGCATGTCTGGACCTGAGTGAGGCTCAGCTCCCTCCTGAGTTTTCCCTGGAGCTGGTGTTTCCCACACAGCCATCCCACACACCCACTGGCACAGAGCAGGGAGGGTCAGCCTGGAGCTGAGGGCACCCACTGCACGCTGGCCCTGCAGGAGGACAACTAGTGTCCAAATTCAGACTGTGGATCCAACTCCTTCGAAAATCCCATGGATAACAGTGACTGCTGCTCTCTCCAATGCTGTCCCCGAGCCCTGTGAGCAGCAATTTCCCACTCAGCATGGAAAGGGGATATCTTTTCCTCCACCCCCACAGTACCACTATCAGCAGCCTGGCCACTATCCCTTACCTCCCCAAAGCACCAGGCTTGCCCCAGAGCATGGTCACACCATTTTCCAGAGCCACAGCCTCTCCCCTCCTTGTTTGGACACAGCTTTCATGGAGCCAGCAATAAAACCCGCAGGATCCCACGAGTCACTCACTTTTATCCATGTTTGATTTGCAGGCACCAGCGGTTTCCCTGGGGAGAGCTTCTCCCAGCAGGCCCAGTTCTGCTTTCACTTAGAGTGAGGTAAACTGGGACTGGCTCCTCCAAATGACTCCACTGGTGCAAATGAGATCAGAATCTGGCACCACTCGTCTTACTCAAAACAAGCCTAACTGGAACCAGATAAAACCAGTTCCAGTACATAGTGGCCACCAGGATGATGATTTTTCAATTCCTGCAGGCAGAGGGGAGCTGTCTCGGATGCCAACCACACTGGCTTTTGCCTTGCTCGGTCATTCATTACCAAACTTGCATAAAAACCCAGCGCAGCAGGGTTGCGCCTGAAGGCTCGGGTTCCCAGCTGCTGGAGCAAGAAGGGGAAAGAGAGAAGGAGAAAGGGGCTTGCTTGTGGATAGAGCTGTGGATCTTTCAGGATCCTCCCTGCTGTTTCCTTCCCCCTTTAGCAGCCATTTAGGCCATATCTTGGTCACAACAGCAGAAATCCAGTGACCTGAGTGCTGTTTTGCCCTTTTACTCTCTGCTTTACACTGCACCAGCCTCCTCAGTTTTGATGATATAAACCCAAAGTCCCTGTGATTTGCCAACTGCACTGACCAAAATATCTCCAACACCAAGGCATAAAAACACATGGAAGTGCAGAGCCAGAGATGTTTGGAGGTAACAAAACAGTTCACAGCTCAGGTGGTATTTTCAGTTGCTACCAGGGCTGACCCAACACTCGACATTTAGACAGTTTCTCCTGAAACTGCAGGATTGGGCCCAGTAACTACAAGGAAATCACACCATGGCCCAAACACTGCTCTTTTTGCCCCTCTGGACGAGTTGCCTGAGCTCTGTGTTGGAGAAAAAGGAGATTTAAACAACATCTGAGAGTGACCCAAGCAAGGGCTCGATCCTGACTCCATTTCCAAAGCTCAGTTCCAAAGGACTGTGATCTTGGCTGGGACGGGGCTATTGGCCCAGCCCAGCTCCATAACTGATGGGAATGGGTGCTGGGTTGCTCCATTCCCATCATCAGTGCTAATTTACACCCGGGAAAGCCCTGGCACCCAGTGCCCCACATCCCTCCCTCCCTAAACAGCACTGCACAAGAAACAAAGGTCTGGGGAACAGCAAGCACAGCTTCTTCCAGGGCTAACAGGAGGCATGGAGAACAGACCACCCCTCATTCCCACTCTGAAACTCCCCTAGAAGGACAGTTTTATCAGCTGTTTGGGTTTTTAGGAGTCTGATATGAGTGGGTGTGAAGTTTCTTTGCCCTCAGCCCTGCTGGACCCCCCCGGCACTCTGCCCCCTGCTTTTTCACAAGGGATCTCTGAGCTTGGGCGACTCCAGGTGAGGGTTGTTTTTTCCAGCAGACTGCAAAACAAAAAGAGCAGGAGCAACGCCCAAGGACAGAGCAAGAACCCAGCTCTGCCCACCCTGCAGCCACTGCCGCTATGGTATGGGAGCTGGCAGAGGTAATGCCAATGCTTCAATGGGAATAGCATGGAGTTTGGGCAGGAATAACTGCCCAGGAGTTTTCTCTGCTCCTCAGGCAGGTTTCCCATGGTTGTACCAGCCTGATTTGCCCTCGGCAATGCCAACACACACCACGGGCAAAGTTACTCCACCACAGGCAGGTCTTCAAGGCTGCTTGAAAAGTATTTTGGCTCAGGGCCCAATCCTGCATCTCCAGAGCACCCAAAAATTCCCTCCAGCTCGACTCTTCTCCTCACTCCAGAAAGACGACCGGGCACTCAGGAAGACTATGCTCATTTGCCCTTTTTGCGAGACCACAAACTCCCTAAGCTGGAATTCGGCGCGGAGAGGTCACGCCAAGAGCCCGGATTCTTCTCAGGGCTGTTTGCAAACACTTGGGATTTTTATACTGAAGGCAAATTCCATTTCCCATCCTGCGGTTTGCAAATTTGAGGCGAGCTGCCTTTTACGAGATGGGAGACTGCCTTCAAAAAAGCAAAAGTACCCGTTCTGTTCAGCTGGTTTTTGGCTGGTTGGACATTGCAAAGAGGACATGGAGTTCTTCGGCTAAAAATACAAGGGAAAATCTGGTTCTCTCCATATCTCCAGGATCTTTCCCGCTTGTTTCAGTCGGGTGCAGATTTTTCAAAAAAAACCCCTGCATGGCAAAGCTGTGGTGTTCCAACTCCACAAACACTTCCTACAGGCTGAATTTTGAATTTGATGGGGTTAATCCAGTATGTAAAACTTAGATTGTGGAGCAGGGCAGAAATTTCTGGTGTCCTCATAAGAGCAATATTAGTAGGGAATAAGGGATTGTCCAGATCAACTTTAATGCAGCCTGAAAGCTAGCTAAAGCATGTTCTGTTCCCAAAATATCTCCCAGGAAAAAAAAGAGAGGTCCTCACTGAGCACAAAACACAGATATTACTGTACAGAACAAAACAGAATTTCTGCAAATACTGAAAATAGACAAACTGAAATACGTTAGGGCTCAAGAAACAGGTAAGGATATATTGTATATGCCATTGTATATATTCTAGTAAATGCCCAAACTATTTGTAGAATACAAGGATGTAAGTTCATCCCCAGGATGAACTTTTCAAGGAACAAAAGTTTACTGCCTTGCCATCGGGAAACGTTCTTTCCTTTACGATCGCTAAAGTACCCCACGTCCGCTGGTGGTGTGGGTTAATCGATACTGAGCGTTCCCATTCTTCCCCGTGCACTTTTGTTCGAAACCCGAAAGCGATGGGAAGGAGGGAAGGACTGTACCACAGATGTACGCCCGACACAGCTCCCGGCTCCCCAGCTCCCAGCCTTATATTTAATTGGAGCTAAAGCGGCGGTGGAAATAGTTTAACGATTGCAGAGCAGATCCCCCCAAGTCCGCCTCATCTGCAACCGATTTCTGCCCGTGGCTACATCCTCATCCTCCCGGCCATCAATCACCGGCAGGGTGGGGGAAGAAGAGAAAGGAGAGGAAAAGAGGCGAATAATCTGGTGCGAGGGGGGGCGGGGGGGGGAAGCAGAAGGTTCGGGACGGGGGTGGAGGGGACACAAAGCCAAGGGCTACTCACCACCCAGGCGACGGCGGGGACATCCCATGGGGTCCGGGGCCCGGCGGTGCCCAGCGGCTGCCGCATCCCCGGCGCGGCGGGGCGGCCACGGAGGGAGGCGCGGGGCGGGCGGGAGCTGCCGCGTCCTTCCCTCCCTCCCTTCCCTCCCTTCCCCCGGTGCCGGGCTCCGGGCGGTGCCGCCGGCCCCGCCGCTCGCGATTGCACAATCGGGGTGGGAAGGGAGAGGAGGGGAAAGGAGGGAGCGACGGCGGGAGGAGGGACGGAGGGAGCGGCAGTGGCAGCGCCCGCCCCGCCGGGGACCCGCCGAAGACCGGGCACGGAGACCCCCGAGCAGCCCCCGCGGCCGCCCGGCTGAGAGGCGAGAGCCGGAGCCCTAACACGGAGCTCACCCACCGACCTGGGCCGTGAAACCCCCGGAAAGGGCTAAAACTAACGGGGAGAGCACGGTGGCGACGCCCGGCCGCAAAAACGAGGGGTCTTTGGAGAATTGTGTCCGAAGGGGAATGTCCCAGCGCTTACTCCTGAAGTGACATAAACAGTCTGGATCGGGCTCGCCGAACGCTAACAATTCTTATTTAAACACAATTCTTGATAGAGAGTGCTTGGGGCAGAGTCCTGGCCAGACTGAAGACTTTGAGAAAGTTCTCCAGCACCAGAGACAAAGGTTTTCTCTTTTGCTTTTCCTTTCTTTTCCCTTCCTCTTTCACGTCTTTTTCTCTGCTTTCTCTTTCTTCTTTCCCTCTTTCCCCTTCCCATTAAAAAACTAACAGCCAGACCCCATCCCAGTGAACCCCATTCATGGCTACCTTTCTGGTGGGATAATTGCTGGGGACCAAAGGGCTCTGTTTCTGTATAGTCACAATTAATCTAACAGAGGCCCCCCATTAAACACTACCCAAATCAAAAGATACCTGCCAGGCTGGGCTGGGCTTTGCTGGCTCCTGTTGGTGTGAGGATTTGCATAGAGATCAGAGAAGCAGGAAGGGGAGGTGGGTAAGAAGAACCAGCTGTGCTGAGAGAAGCGTTGGTAATGCCCTGGCAGTAGTCCCTGGGGAGAGGTTTAGGGGCTGGGTGTTCACTGAAGGAGGCTGGAGGCTGCCAGTGAAGCAATGTTTTCCTGCTGCTTAGTTCCTTCCAGCTCCAGGATAATAGGATTTGTAAATAAAATGGCAAAAAGCTGCTTCCAGCATCACTTTCTTACCCTGCGAGATGCAACATATCCAGTCCCCAAAATGTATGTACTGCTCAGCTCCAAAAGAGCCAACAACAGAGGAGCAGCTTCTAGCCATGACCACACATCCCATCAGGAGCCCAAAATCTGTTTTCCCAGCATCTTCACCCACTGCTGAACCTGAGCCTTTGACTAATCTCTACCTGCTCCTCATGGCCAGCACGACCAGCAGTGAGCTCCTGCTCAGGGGGCTACTTTGTTCTGAATAATATGCGTGAAATAAGAGCCATCAGAGACTTTGAAGCAAGTTCTCATGAGGAAAAATAGGATGTAGATGCGACCAGCTGCAAAGCAACAGACCATGGGCATGAATGTGAAACTCAGCCAAGTGTATCAGGTCCATCCATTGGTTCAGTATTTGCATGGTTTTTGTGGGATCCTCAGCATTGGGGTGTGATCACTCTTCAAGGAGCCGTGAGCCAGCGTGCAGTTCATTCACTGCTTCCTACTATTCATTCCTGTTCCAGTTCTGTAAACAGCATAAAAGGGAAGCAGCAGTCTGTGAACTTGGGGGTGGGGAGGCAGGAGGAGCAGGGTTTAGGTTTTCTGGTGTCAGAAGGCACAGGCAGAGGTGCTGCAGGACAGACCGGGTTGGCTGGAAGATGAAAGGAGCTGCTGAGAGGCCTTCAAAGCCCTGGGCCAACACTTTTCCCCTTCCTCCCTGGCAACGTGATATCAGAGATGACCTGATGCCTGCAGATGTCATTTGGACAGACTCAGGCACAGGCTAAAGGCAGACACTCTGCAGCTGGGAGAGGATGGAAGGGAGAGCAGGGAGGCAACACCAGCAGGAAGGGAACTGACCTCAGCAGTCACTGCCAGGGGCAGTGGCTTCAGCAGCATTTTTAGGCTCTTGCTCTACACATGACCCCCTTGTTTTCCAGCTTCCACTCTCCACAGGCTCCGGGGAGCTTCCTGCCTGCCTGCCTGCCTGCCCCTAAAACACCTATGCCAAACCACACCAGTGTTTTCACGCCACATGGTATGACACGTAGTACAACTCACTCTCCTCACTCTCACCCTCAATGACAGCCCATTTCATCAGCTGCTGTTTTCCACCACTGGGTACACAGAGCCTTACCCTAAACATCCGCACACCCACCCATGTCTTCCCTCTCAGCCCTTTCCCTTGCTGCTGGATCACCAAGGCTTCATGCACTGAGACAGAGCAAAAACTCACTCTCCTGTCTCCAGGACGTCCCTCCCTCACCCACTGTTGCTGTTTTGGGCCTGCTGACAAACGCCCACAGTGCCAGGGGCTCCCCACTTGTCAGGACAGGACCTAGAACTGTGGGCGTGAGAAGTAAAAGGGTGTATTTGTAAGTTAAAAATAAAACTATTTCTTTTATTTGTGTCAATGCAGATTCCAAGGCTCCCTGCCCATAGCTGGATGCTAGAAAACTCACAGGGGGAGAGGAAAAAAGTGAGAGAGAGTGTCCGTGTCCACAAAGTGCTGCAGGGAGCAAAGAGGAGGGAATGGCCCCTCACGTATCCCACAGCTGGGCCTGAGATCCATCTCTTCCCCAACTTGTGCTTTGTTCATTCATTATCCCTGAGACAAATCACATAGGGTCCAAGGAAGTGCTTGCATGACCCCTGAGGGAGTTGGGAGCCCAATGTCTGGGTCTGCCATGGCCCACCCTGCCCATCTCAGATCAATTCCCTTCACCTCTTCACATCTCATCTGCCAACAGGTACAAAATTGCATTGCAGCTCCCTGAAACAAAGACAGCTCTTTATCAGCTTCCTTCTGAAGGAGTTTGGATCAAGACTGACCACAGCCACATTGGATGGGATCCTGATCCAGTGAGTGGCATCCCTGCCCATGGCAGGAGTTAGAACAAGATGACCTTTAAGGTCCCTTCCAAACCAGTCTGTGATTCCAGTCTATGATTCTCTCACCTGCTGGAGTTGAACTCCTACTTTTTGGTTCCTAAATAAGCCCTGTGACATATCCAAGATATCAGGACCTAAAACTGCTGTGTGTAAGGGCACACATGTCCCGGGTGAAGGGAGCAATGCTCATGCCAGGAGGCAGAGGCAAAGATTTTACTACTAAAAAAGCTGCGGAGTGATTTCCCATCTCCATCCCAGGTAGATGAAGGGAGGGACAGCGGTGGCACGTAGGGTGTGAGGAGCACATCCTGCATGCAACTCTCACATCTGTGCAGCTCCAGCACCCCTGGCCAAGGGTGAATCAGTCCTTGCAGACACCATTTGTGCTTTTTGAAGATTGATCCAGCACGTGGGTACCACAGCCCTTCACTGCTCCTTCAGACCACCGGGTCAATCCACCCTGAGCACTCCTCTAGCTTAATAACACGCAGGGAGGTAAGGAGAGGTGAGAGAAGAAGGTTCAGACACGGGAGGAATTTAGACCAGCAACCTTCATCAGGCTTTTGGATACCAGATTTGAGCTCTGTGCTGAATCCCTTTGCACAGGCAAAGTGGAAAGGCATGAGTCCTAGTGGGAATTTGGCTAGTTGGCTTGGACTGCAAAGTCCAGCTTGCCTGGTCTAGGGACAGACCTGGCTGGCAGGGACTGTGTTTGGTAGTAAAGGAAAAGGATTTATCAGAGAGCTCATTAGAAAACATCTGGGCTCAGCAAATGACCTGGAATGCGACTCGGCAGCGGGGCGCTCCTCTTTTCCCGAGTCCCGGGAATGCAGCTCCCGCAGGGTACGACTCAAGCCAGCTGTTTCCTCTAATCCCATCAGCCTTCCCTTCCACAGGGGTTCGAAGGAGAAAGTCCCCTTCCCCCCCCTTGGTGACTGGGATTAGTGGTTTCTCTGTAGTGCCGTGCCAATGCAATGCATTTTAGGGCCCTGGGGCAGCAGTAAAAACGTACCCCTCCCATCCCCGAGCAAGTCCAAGTGTGTTTAATCGTTTTATTTTCCACCTTGCCCAGTTGTTCCCTGCTCCCAGGCACTCCCAGGCCCCTCCGTCCCTCCCTCCCTTGCTTCCCCAGCAACTCAGGTCATGCACAATCCTTCTCCAGTTCATGTCTGCAGGGGCAGTTTCGAGCAGGGAGGGCTGGGAAGAACCTGTTGGGCTCCATTTGCAGGTGCCCTCTTCCCTATGAGTTCAAACATCTTTTTTTACTTTCTACTTCAAAAATAACCAGTTTCCTCCAACTCCATTACAACCAGCTAAATCCCTTCTGATAACTGTCTTATTTTCTGCTGCACAACTTCCCCCTGCTGCAATCACTCATTAATTATTTTTCTTGCAGCACTGCCTGAGGGCCCCAGCCAAGCTCAGGCCTCGTCACAATAGGTGCTTGTATGTGTTTAAAGACAGTTCTGGCACTGAAGCTCCTACAAACTGACAACCAGCAGGACAAACTTAGAACATCCACATGTGTGCAGGGAACATTTTGCACATCACTGAAAGGAAACCAGCACCCGCCTGCAACGGGGTGACTCACGGAGCAATGTAGCACTGCTCTTGCATGGAAAGAGCCTCATGCACAAACCCTCTGGCCTTAAAGAAAAGCACCCAATATCAAAAGTCTGAAAGGGCAAATTTTTGAAGGTCCTGCTATAGCAAGAATCAGCATTTTTTAAAATCAGGATAACAAAGAATATATATATATATATATATATATATATATATATATATATATATATATATATATATATATATATATATATGTTTTTTTTTATCAGATTAAACTTCTCTGCTCCCAGTACCCCCACCTTCCAGAAGACAAATGCAGATAAAATTCTTAAAGTGATAATGTGATTTTCATAGTTTAGAGGGTGTGGTTCCTAAAATCAGAAGGGTGGGCCCCTGAGAAATCTGCTTTCATTGCCTTTCTTCCTCCTGCCTTGGAGCAGGACTGTGATTTTTGAGACTACTATTGCAGCTGATGAGGAATGGAACGAAACTGGCCAGGAGTTCCCAGCTTGTCACTGCTCTCCTGAACATGCTGAGACATCTGTGTTAGACCAACTTTTCATCGTTGAGGTTTTAATTTCGGTAGCAGAGGCTGCAGTGGCTGCTCCAATGTGCAACAAGAGTTAAATGTGAAGCCTCAGTGAAAGACTTGTGTGCTCATCCGGTGCTTGGAGGAGTCACAGTGACCTTCCCTCCATCTGCCAGCCTACCTCTATTTATACCTAATATGGATATAAAATCCATGACTTTGCAGATAGTAAACTAGAGCCTCCCACAAACATTGTCGCCTGCGAGGATGCTCCCAGCAATTTAAAGGAATTATTTCTCATGCCTTAAAAGACCCCAGCGAACTCACTTTCCCTTGGTCTGATGTGGTACAAAGAGCAGGACTATGTGACAATTCCAGTGCACCTCAAGTCCTATCCCATTCCCGCAGCTCCAGCCCCAGGCTTCCATCCACTATCCAAACATGCATTCATTGACATATGAAATACACCATCTCTCAACAGATTCTCTATGAAACCGTCATCTTCAGGGAGAATTAAACAAAAAATGGGCCCTGTGCCGGGAAAAAGGAGGAGGGGAAGCGCTCACCATCAGCCATCCCTCAAACAAACCCCAAGGAAAACAAGCTAAAAGGGAGGAGCTGAAGAACAAAGCAGCAATGATCAGCACAGAAATAGGTTGTCTTCCATCTGAGATCCACACCAAGGACATCTTCAGGGAGTGTCTAGTGAGGTGGGTCCCTGAGCTAAAAACATTCTGCCTTCAGTTCAAACCAGATTAAGCCATGGGACAGAGACTCTGCAGGAAACCTTTGTGGCCTTACAAACTGCAGAGAATTTATGGCCAACAAGCGCAGTCGGATCATTTGATCTGAATCCATGTGGGGTACAGGTCATTTAATTTCACCCAGTCTCTCCCAGGTGGAGCTCAGTAACTTCCATTTAAGACACCGAGAGCTGAAAAATCCTCCCATTCCTCTCCTAGCTCATCCCAGTCTCTGTCTGTAGCTGTCTCACTGCTCATCTGCACAAGTCAAGGTCCAGCCTCCAGTTCTTGCTTCTCGTTGTGCCTCTCCCTGATAGCAGCAATCCCTTCAGTTCAGCAATCCCCATGGGCTTCCATAACCTCCAAGTTCATGCCTTCTCCAGGTATGACCAGTGTTTGTTGCATCTGGATGCTGAACTTCGCATTTGACTACCAAAATCTATGTTGCTCCACTTTCCTTTTCATTTACATAGAATTTCACCAAATAGCAGTTGTTTGTCTGCCACCATTTTTATATTTACTTCCAGACAACTAATTAAAATTAAAATATAAACATTATGCTGAGTCCTGAGGGAGACACAGCATTCATAGACCCAAGCACCAGTGTTTACAAATCAGACACAGGGCCATCAGGACATGAAATTATTTTCTTCTCCTGTGGTCTCAAACTTTGAACACAGGAAGAGGCTGCTCAAGAGAGAGATGACACAACCCACAGCACTCACTTTCAGCCTGAGCCTCTTTTCCCCTCACTCCATTGGTAACTACAGCCCTTTCCCCTTATTTCTGTGCTCTGGTACATTGTCCTGGAGAGAAGTGTAGGAGTTTGGCAACCAATCATAACTGGACCCCTAAATCATAGAATCTTAGAATGGCCAGGGTTGGAAGGAAGGAACCTTCAAAATCATCCAGTTCCCAACCCCTGCCATGGGCAGGAACACCCTCCAGTACCCATCCAATCTGGCCTTGGACACTTCCAGGGATGGGCCAGCCACAGCTGCTCTGGGCAACCTGTGCCAGGGCCTCCCCACCCTCACAGGGAAGAATTTCTTCCTAATATTGAACCTAAACCTACTCTCTGACAGTTTGAAGCCATTCCCCCTTTTCCTGGCACTCCAGGCCCTTGTAAATAGTCCCTCTCCATCTTTCTCATAGCTCCCTTCAGATACTGGAAGGGGCAATTAGGTCACCCCAGAGCCTTCTCTTCTCTAGGCTGAACAATCCCAATTCTCTCAGCCTTTCCTCACAGCAGACGTGCTCCAACCCTCTAATCAGTCTGGTGGCCTCCTTCAACCCAAATCCTCAGGGAGTAGTAATGGCTTTGGGTTAAGCTGTTTATCACTACTAACAACTTCAAGTGCAACATTGAGAAGGAGGAAGAATATCCTCTAAAACCTCTAAAAAGAAACACACTCTTTCATATGATTTATGAACTGAATTTGAACTGATCAGGGGCATGACCTTTTCCAGGAAGGGGCATCCACTCTTAACCCAGAGCTGGAGACTTTACAAGCGCTACCAATAAAGACTAGAGATGAAGAGTGATTTATTAGTCACCAACAACTTTCTCAGCATCTTTACAAGCTCCAGGAGGTGGGTATCCAGCACCATGAGGAACATCCAGCCCCAGCAGCCTGCGGTGCTGTACAGCAAAGTGCTGACAGCCAGAAGTCACAAGAGAACAGCGATCTTACAGCTGAATTTCCATAAACTATGTTCCCATTTAGTTTCAATCTCAGTTAAGCATTTCTCCGTGGGTGGGCTATAGGCTGGACTCTTGGAGCAGTACAGACACAGCTGCCTACAGGGGCTGGCGTGCCAAAATCTGCACCAGTCCCATTTCCAAAGGCAGGAATGGGGTGGGAGACAAGGAGAAAGTTTTTTTATTGTTGTGGGATCTGTGTGGTGGTGGTGGAAAGTAACAAAACTCAGCCATTCAGCAGTTCAGATTGCTGCTGAAAAATGGGGTTTTCCCAGCAGGTCACGGATCAGGGGTTCCCCAGCTCCACCATGAGCTTCCCCCTTCCAGCTACAGCATCAGCTGTACCTCATGGTAGGTCACTACGACAACCAGTCACCTTTAGTCCACTTGTGCACACAGTATTTGCATTTGCAAACCAGAACCTTTGTGCTTTGTTCTGCATTGCTCCAAAAACTCAGAGGGAACCCAGTACAAATATCCGGGAAACCAATTTCTTCTCCTTTGGAGAAGCACACCATCACTGCTGTGCTTCCACTACTGGAGAGAGACTATTTAGAAGAGCATGTAGTGACAGGACAAGGGGGAATGGATTCAAACTGACAGAGATTGGATAGACTGGATATTAGGGATAAATTCTGCCCTGTGAGGGTGGTGAGGCCCTGGCACAGGTTCCCCAGAGAAGCTGTGGCTGCCCCAGCCCTGGAAGTGTCCAAGGCCAGGTTGGATGGGGCTTGGAGCAACCTGGGCTGGTGGAAGGTGTCCCTGCCCATGGGACACCCCCATGGCAGGGGGTGGCACTGGATGAGCTTTAAGGTCCTTTCCAACCCAAACTGGTCTGGGATTCCACAGTACTGGAATGCTGCTGCCCCCTTGATACCTTCCCTCTTCCTTGATCTGTTACCTAAATTCACATTTAAAGTAGATTTACTACGGAGATATAAAGAATTGGGAATATGTTTCAATGTTTTCTCTCCTTATCAGATTCAGATTTACAACAAAGTCAATATTGAAAATCCCAGTGGTTTACACCTATTAGTGATTCCAGAAGCAATCACCCCCTGGACATTAAAATGGAATTCCTAAATTAACAGAGATTAGCCCCTGGGAATTTGGGGCAATTTGAGGATAGCAAAGGGTGGCAGAACATACTCTTCTGGGCAGGTGGGCAGCCTTCCCTCGAGACTCCCTCACCTGCCAAGTGAAAAGCCAGTCAGAAATGAAGGGCTGATGGAGTCAATGGCTCCAAACTTCAAATCTGAGTCCCGGCTCCACACCACATTCCCTCCCCGAGTTATCCCTGACCTTGCCTACAGCTTCTCCCATCTTTAAAATGGGAATTACAAACCCTCCCACCTCCCTCCAGCCCATCTGTTTAGTTTGTAAGTTCTCCAGGGCAGAGGCTGGTTTTTATTTGTGTGTACAGCACCACATACAGCCGGGTCCTGCTCTTGGCCCCAGCTCCAGGCAGGACTGGAACACAAAGCAATGACGGTATCTTGATCAAACATGAGCAACTCGGATAAACAAGAGAAAAGCAGCTTGATATTTTTTTCCCCGCTGTCTCTGCTTTCCGTGACTTGTTTATTCATCTCAAAGCCTCAGCAGACATCTAATCAAGCTGTTAAAGAGGCAGATTTGTGGTCAGTCGAGCACTTGGGGAGTTGTTAAACGTTCAAAACCAGTTCTCGTCAGCAAACAGCTTTTTTTTTCCTTACTCACTGCATACCCACCATTTTCCTATTAAAATCGTGATACAACTTCTCTACTAAAAGGTCTCATTAAGTCTGGGTAGGGACACCTGCCTTTCTTAGGCCTATCTTGTTTGCACTTTCTGGGACCAATCCAAATCACGCCACAGACGACGCAATGATTTCAGCAGGCTTAAGAAAGAAGGAAAAATGTGATAGTTTCCAGATGAGTGTATTATACTAAATTTAACATGCCTTTTGGTACTTAGAATTTCCACTTTGCCCCCCTTCCATTTATGTAATTAGAAATCAAGCAGCAGGAAACTGTTCCTATTCCAACCTCAGTTGGGAATGGTATGGTCTCATTCCCACAGAGGGAAACAGGAGACTTGTCCTCACAAGATATTTTGCACAGCTTACATGGACAGGTTCAAAAATAGGCTTGGAATAATATATCTCTAATTAAATAAAGCAAAACAAATACAGACCCTTTATGTGGTAGTTATATGTGCACATACATATATATATACATACATCAACACAGACAACAACAAGCAAGGCAGCTATGAAAAAAACCAAAAAATTAAGTTTTACCCCATTTAAGAAGCAATGACAAATTAAATTTCCACTTCTAAAATTGTGCAATTTTTCCACGCTCACTCTTGTTGACCTCACATTGATGAGTAAGAACATTTATTCTGATTATTCTCACTCTGGCAATAAAGGACGTGTAAAGGAATCAGTATCTACAATTGATTTCTCTGAGTTCCAGGGCCAGAAGAACCTCTTTGTCACAGGCCACAGGAGGTCAAAGTAAGAATTAACTCTGGGAAGTCCTGTTTGAGCTGAAGCAGAGCATGTGAGGGCAGGACAACACGTTTTCAGGGACACTAAATAAAAACTGAACTCATCATCACAGCCCAAATGACACAGCACGAGCTGAAGCTTTTCCTGAATGTTGACAGTCGTTATATTCGGTTGCCACTGCTTTTGGTTCTCCTGGTTCTTGCCCAGGCTGCTGCTCTTCTCTCCAGTGGATCCCACTGGCTTCCCAGATTGCAGCACACACACAGAGAACTCCATAAAAGCCCTTTCCAAACCACAGAGGAGCTATGGCTCCAAAGTACATAGTTCAAATTAAAAATTGGGGCTGGATAAAATGATTCAAAAGCAGCAAGAAAGAAAAGATATCCTGTTTTCAATGGGCTGTTTTGCCCTGACTGATGAATGCAGTCCAGCAAGGGAGGAGGTGGAAAAACAAGGACATGCTGGAGCAATGGTCCTGGATGGTATCATGCTCTGACAGTCCTAATGCTGCTCTGGCACTGCAGTGATTCTATTTCACAAGTCCTTTGCTCCGGGCGAGCTCCTCAGTGTCTGTTGACTCTGGGCACAGCTCAGCATGTTTCCCCAGTTTGCAGGATCCACACAGCAGCGCTCAGGAGAGGTGGGAATGCAGGACTTGCTGCAGCACCCAGAGCAAAACTCAGTAAGATAAGGAGTTCCTCAAGCCCTCTCAACTGCCCCTCAGTTCATCCCCGTCCTTTTTTGCCGTGGTTTAAAAAACAAATATTGCACAACATGTTTTCCTTTGTGTACTCGTCACTTTTTCATCTATCAGCACTCACTGTGAAGCAGAACAGGCTTTCAATAAAGCCAAGTTCCATATCAGTCTATCCCATTCCCTTTCTATCTTGGGAGACATGCATTTATTCCGTGTGCTCTATGAACACGCAGCAAGTGTGGGACAAAGAAATGAGGTCCTGGAGAGCCATTTTCATAGCTAGAAAACTGTGCTCAGTAAAGAAGCAGCAAAGACAATCTCTTGAGTCAGGAGAACACCAGACAACATGCCAACAAGTCATCATGAGGACTGGGGTAAATGTAAAATAGAAGTGAAGCACTTGGACCAGTGACTTGTCAAGGTAATAAAGAGCTTTAAATATTTGTGACCCACTCCCACACACTGAAACCTCTCTATTCTCCCACTGAAGAGAGGGGGGGAAAACAATCAGCCTCACAGGTAAGCTCAGAGCCAGACAGCATTAGCAGCTGCTTAATTCACCCACTATCTCAGGAAGTTTCAAACCTGGGTTGCTCCATGACCCAAAGCTACAAGAGACAGCACCGGCTTCCTGCATCAAACAGTTTGGATTTATCACTTTGGATTCCACCTCTTCTGAGACGACAAAACTCCAATTTTAAAGGGCAACTGTACAAACAGGACATAGGAGTATTTATATTCCTCTCCACACACCGGCACAGGCAGCAGGGGTCTAGTGGGTGATTTATGAGGTGGGAATGCTTCTTTGAACTGGCTGTCAGATGGGGGCTGGCTCTTGGGAGTGGGGAGGAACAGACGATGGGGCTCTTTGCTGAAGAGCTCTCCCAGTGGCTTTGGCCCAGGTGGCCCCAGATGCTGGGCACTCCAGATGAAGTTCTCTCCTTCCATTCTCTCTCTCTCTCTCACTCACAGACAAAGTCAACACACTAGAGAAGGCCATTTCTCCTTTATTTATTACCCAGAAGAGCTCTCCTTTGCGCTTTTCAGACACTATACAAAACAAGCAACAGAACTTTGTTTCATATACAGAAACAGTTTGTTGGAGTATAAAGAGTTACTGGTGATCGTTACTGAAGAATGTTGGCTTATTCCAGGGGCACTTCAGTATTCCTGAGGAATAATCATTGACTTCTCCTTCCTTCCCACTGGGATAGTCTCAGCCATTAGTCACTGTTCCTGTAAAGCAAGAAGGTTTATATTATTAAAAAGCCATTTGGGTTCCTTACATTGAAGGTGCTGCAGGATGTAAAGCAAGTCATGGAGCTTTGTGACATTTCCAAGGGGTACAGGAACATTTTTATCCTTTGCTAGAGCAAGAAGTTGTGTATGGAGAAATGAAGCAGCTATTTTCATGCATAACCCTCCATTCTGATAAATTGGGTACTTCAAAAAACCCCAACGTTATTGTTCAAGTTAACTGTTCACAGGCTGAAGAGAAATCAGACAGAAATAAAAGCCACAAAAGGCAGGTGGGAAGGCTGAAGTTGCCTTCTTGTATTCCTGCATATCAGTATAATCCACACTGCTAGCACAGTACAGGGTTATGGGGTTTGGGTGATAATACAGGCTAAATAACCTGAAAAATATCATCTTTTCCACTTTGCAAGGAATCTGGGCCGTGTAGTTCACAGCCATAGCCATGAAATAATTGCTAGATGTTGGCTTTAAATTCAGCTGAAGTCACAGTGAAATCCATTTGATCAAATTACTTAAAAAGCTCTCAGAATCTTACGACCACAAATTAGAACTTTTCTGCATTTTAAATAGTCTCTTGGTCTGGATGAATGGCTCCTGCATTGGCATTATAGTGTTTCATGATCAAATTTCTAACCCGAAGGATGGGCAGTGTGATGGTCCAAGTTACAGCCAGAACAGCTGCAACATCACTTTGTCATCTCCTGATTATTCGGTATTGTGAATGTTCTCTGTTCTTTTAAGAATTTGATCCTGAAGAATCAAGAATCCCAACTGGACAAAACCCTGAATAACCTCACAGCTGACCCCCATGACCTCCTTGAAGTCCTTTCCAACTCAAGTTATCCTGTGATTCTGTGAACAGAAAACTAGAAATAATTTTGTCCAAGTTAATCCGTGTTACATTTCTCTCTAATAAAGCTGATTTTCTTGCAGAATCTCTCAATTTGACAGGTTAACATTTGAACAGAACTCAGTTGTGTAAGGAAGTCCTACAGAGTTTAGTTATAACAAATTTTCTAGAAAAAAAACAGATGAGTGATAATGCAACAATGTTTTCCATGTTCCTAACCAAGAGAAATGAAATAATCTGGTTGTAATAACCCTAGAGCCATTATCCATGACACAACATTTCGGAGGGAATTAATGACATTAACCATTACGTGGCTTCATCCACATTTTCCCTCTCTCAGCAGCCTCAAGCTCTTTGTGCCAAAGACAGTGTACTGGAAACTACGTGTCTAGTCTTGTGCCATGCAGGCAGCTGGGTGTCTTCTGGGAAGTGTCCTTTCAGTTATTTCATGCTTCCAAGGATCACCCTTGCTCCAGAACACAGATTTGTCCTTAATCCCAACAAAATCCCTTACTAGGCTGACCTGACACTCAGTTTTCTGCTGCCCAACATCCCTAGTAAGGAGCATCCTTGAATGAATAATGCTCTCTCAGAACATGTGAACAGGGCATCTATCACTCGTGAAGCCATAGACAGGCCATTCCAGCTTCTTTCTGGAGACATAAATTGGAGGAATACCCTCAGGATGATGTGGAAAGCTAACACGTCCTAATGTTAACAAATCTGGCCAAAAGAATCATGCACAGATTTTTCATTCTGGGCAGTAGCTGGCAGTGCTAATCAGCTGCATCCAAGTCACAGTTTCTCTACATTGCTCTCCAAAATATTTTATTCCCAGGAAGTTGTTTGAGAATCTTGCTATTGTTCCCCTTTAAGAGGCAGCTGGAGGAAACATTTGTAAGCAGGTTTGTCTGGTAGGGCTGCAGAAGGCTGGCAAAAGCTCATCTGCCAGTAAATTCAAGGAGGACCGGGCTCAACTTACAGCTCTAGATGCATCAGGAAATGCCTAAAAACACCTTCAGGCCTCATCATCAGGCAGAGGAATAATATGGGAGCAATTTTTGCACTCTGTGTGCTCCATGAAAAGCTTCTGGCAGAACATTTTACCTCAGTACTTTCTGAAGTGCTAAAGTAACTACAAATATATCCTGGTGGATGCCTCTCCACTGGTATCACTGAGATGCTTTAAGCAGTCCATGGCTTCATGGATCCAAAATGTGCACACACACCTTTTTTGTGTTCCAGATACTACAATAATAAATTACCATGAGAACAGCCCCAACTTTTACATGTGAAGAAATTAAAAAAATATTAATGGAGTCAGTTTGTGGACTTGGTGCACTGCAGCCAGTTTGTGAGTTCAAAAATGGATCCTGCTAATTAATCTATTTTAAAATATTTTATCTCAGCACGGTCAGTGATAAGACTGAGCTCATTGAAATGATCTTCAAAACTGTTTAAAGTGTACGGGTTTTTTCAGACTAGTTACTACACTACAATCCAGCCAAACAAGCCACAAAACTTACAAGTGATCAGTGTTTTCATGTTGAAAAAACCGCAAAACCCCCACTGGAGATCAAAGATCTGCTTCCACAGACAAATCTACCTGACATGCCTTTAAGTTTCTTCCCAGCTCATCTCTGAAGTCTGAAGAATCTTACTATTAGTTTAGTTTTTCTGACATGTATTTTTATTATAAAGATTTTCAGGTTGTGGCAAAACCCACCTGCAGGATCTGTTAAACTAATTCCATGTATTCAGTCTAATTAAGTTTATGCTTAAACACACCGGTTATTAAAAATTTCTGAAGAGCAGGGGAACCACTCCTGCTCTGGCAACACGAGTTTCTTCTTACTAGTACTCCTTTGGGAAAGGCAGAGGAATATCCTTGTAAATGCTGTCTACCTTACAAACCAACACAAACCAGCACTGGTACTTACTTTTACAAATTTACCATGGAGAAGATATGGAGACTGGAAGTCGTGTTGACAATTGGAATAAGCCATTCCTAACCCCATCCCTGACCCAAAAGCAATAGGCCATGTCTTTCCTGTGGGAGAGAATAGAGAGGGCAAGCAGAGAGGGCAAATCAAAGTCAAGGAAAGCTGTTTGTTATATATTGTTATACAAGCACCAAGAAAGACTAAGTTGCTAGAAGATGCATATTATGCACTTTTGTTCTACGAGTCAAGAATCAGCTACAAACCAGGGCACTGGAGAAGAAGAAGAGTATCCGTAAGACATCACATCTGGAATTTAACAGAGAGCAAGCTCTGAATCCAATGTATTACTGAAAATCATTCTGTTACCAAAGCATAACTAAAGAACTAAGATCAGTTTTAAAACCCTGGAAAGACTGGCATAAACTGATGTCTAGACACATGGCTCCGGCGATTTGGCTCAGGGTCTCCTGCAATTCCAGGATTTGAGCTGAGCACAGGAGGAGCTCGGAGAGGTACCACGGGTAACAACCTTGTTACACAACAGCTGAAAGTTTGGGGAACTCCATTTCAACAGAAAAGACAGGGCAAATAATAGAGGAATTGGTCTAGCATGCTGATTAAGTTTTATACACCTCTAAGACTTCTTGGTTTTAAAATATGCCTACAACAGATGGAAACTGGGAAACCAGGCATCAGGATCACTGCAGTACTTACTTTTGAAGAAAATGACTGAGAAAACAATTCCTAATCCAAATCCAGCACCTGCAACAAGAAATGCAGTCAGTGAGTGAGGATTAATATAATACAGAGTAATGGAAAATTATTTCATTCTTTACAGCAATTCTTTGTTCCAACTCAGGAGTATCAGACTATGAATATCTGACTATGTGTAATTTCAGCACACCAAACTGTTCTTAAATAGCAATTCTGAAAAAAAACAATTCTTGTTTTTTAAGTAACTGTAAGCAGTTGATTCAGATTAGAATCCCAACATACACAATAAGTACATTATCAGAAAGATTTGGGAAACAA
This sequence comes from Pseudopipra pipra, assembly GCF_036250125.1. Taxonomy (NCBI): domain Eukaryota; kingdom Metazoa; phylum Chordata; class Aves; order Passeriformes; family Pipridae; genus Pseudopipra; species Pseudopipra pipra. The sequence goes on along the minus strand of NC_087570.1, from coordinate 7,970,757 downwards.
ACCAGACTCTCATCCCAGGGAAAGTTCCTAAATTTCTGTCACCATCTACAACGTGGAATTAAGATTTATTTGGTTCATTGTCAGCAAATGAGAAACACTTAAATGAAAACTTATTGTGTTCTTGAGCTTTAGATTTTGCAGATGAATATCTCAGTGTATTTCGTTTATCTCACTACTTTAACTGCTTCAATGTGTGTCCTGAGGGCAGCAGAACTTTAAAGCTTTGTGTTATTCTATCCCTTACAAAGAAAGCTCCAGGCTGCTTATCTTTCACATCCACAACATTCATTATGGAGCATATTTAAACACATTAGGAACGAATGACTTTTCACATCCTTAATACTATATATAGAAATAAGTGCAGCAGTTGAAAAAAAATGTATCCAGAGCCATTAAAACAGTCAGTATATTTAAAAATAATTTTTGCTTTCCTTGGAAGGTGAGCTTAGGATTTTCTGCAAGAAGTCAGGCAAGTCTGCAAAACTCCTCTCAAGACCCAATAAATGTAACAGTGAAAACTTGCAGCTGAGTGGGCAAATTCTACCTTTAATTTTATGCACTAAAGACAAGAATTTTAGATAAGGCATGGAAATACAGAAGTTTAAAAAAGGAAAAAAAACATCAGTCATGCATATGCTTGTTAAAAAAAATAACCAACAGTTTCACGTTTATTTTGCAGCAAACACATCCTGTTATGGGTTTCAATTCTCTCCTTGCAATACAAGAAATGTAATTTAAGTGTAACAAGTTTATTAATTAAAATACATCCCTTTTTTTTATATTCCTAAAAGCATGTGATCCTTACTTAAGATCCTGTTGGACACATTACTTGAGTCCAGAAAAATGCCAAGAAATCCTGTACCCTCTTGGCATATAGGATGAGGCTTCTTTCTTTTAAGTTTTCTTTTGCTCTTCAAACCTTTCTCCTTGCAAAAAGTATATTAATGGTAGTTTCTACTGGGGAACAGTTTACTCAAACAATACTTAATACATCATTGTACATTAGGATGCACCACGTAGCACATTAACTAAGCATTCCACGTTTTTTATTGATTATGAAACCTTGAATATTAGAACAGAGGTGACCAAACATGATCGGAATAAACCTCCTTATGTGCACTCTCATTAGTGCTTTACTATCTGTACTTAGTGAGAGCTGGAAATAAGAGCTGATTTGAAATCTCTTCATTTTACTCCAGATTTCAGTTGTGCCAGAGGTAACTACTTTACCAGGTCATTCCAGCTTCCGGGTAGCCTCACAAAACATGCAGTGCAGGAAGAGCTCTGACCGCCGCCAAGTGCTCCTGACATAACTCCCCCAGACATTTTCGAGCCCAAGCACTTCACACAAGGTCAGGTTTTCACTCTAATCATTTGCACAGCTAAGGGAAAGTCTTGGAGCCTCGGATGTCTGCTCAGAGCTCCAGGGTTTTTCTGCATTTCAGACAGTAAGAGATTCACTCCTTGGAGCACCTCCCACAAACGCGTCTCACTGCCCGGGGTTCGTACAGAGCCTGGCAGAGACATCAGGTATTCCTGGAGCCGTGGCTCCCCATGCTGATTCCCCCTCTCCAGCACAACCTTCCTTCGGTACCTTTGCTACAGCCCAGTGCTGGCTCTCCCAGAGTGTTTATGCCATTAAGGATAATTACTATCTCCTAGAATCCATTCAAGGGACGCATGTTTGGTCCTCCGACCACCTCCTCTGCCAGCCTGTTCCTACAATCCAGGTCGTGCTGCCGGTTTGGTTTGGGCTGTTGTACTTTAGGCCTGAGAAGGACTTTCTGGAGGGAATTCTTTCTGCTCAGTCAGCACCAGGTGTTTGAGCTGCCCCAGTTCAGCAGGGCTGCCCCGAGGGAGAGATGCCAGTCCTAGGCTTCCTGTCCCCGGGAAGATCCCCTCTGCCGACCCAAACAGTTGAGCCAATGGATGAGAATTTATGCATGGGATGACAAATCCTGCATCATCTGCATGCACAGCCTGGGCAGTTTCTAATGTCACCACATTTTCCACCAGTCAAACCCAAATTCTTCTCACTAGCCTCGTGGTGAACTGTTCACATTTTTGTCTCAAGACAACCCTGCACTAAGGAAGCAACAGTAATTAGCACAGTTTCTTTCCATCTACTTCCAGAAATCATTCATTATCTCATTTTCTCTTCACCTCCTTCAGATGCTCTCTCACATTACAAGCCCTCAGTGAGGGCTCCACACAGATGCCATCAATGCTGCTTCCTGTTGGCCATGAGGGAAGCTACAAGATATGCTTAAAAGGTGAAAAATTTATTTCTGTCAACTGCAATTCAGCCTAAGCCCAGAACAAAAACTAGGCCTTGCCCCACGCCAACACCACTGTTAAGCAGATGTGGTCCAGCATGACTGACTTTAGAATACTCTGTTTTTCCTAAGAAAGCTTTTTTCTGAAGCAGCTAATTTGAAGGGAATGTTCTTTTTCATGAAAACACAATTTTTGTGCAATTTTAGAGGCCATGACTGCACACTGTTCCAGTGGGAAGGGGAGCACAGTGACAATTAGTACAAAAAGATGATGGTAAGATAGCTAAGGCCTTGCTTTAAATAATGAAAATGCTACAGAGAAGTGAAGGAAATCTGACAGCTAATGGGTTTTGGTTTTCTGTACAAGAAGGCAACTTGAGAAACAGAGCAAAAAAAAAAATGTACCTTAGTTTTCCTCATCTCAAAGGTAGTTGAGTTCACTCCTCTCCTACTGAGGCACAGTAGGACACTGTGCAGGAAACTGTTCTGATCACCATGCCCTGCCAACAATAAACACCAAATTTGCCCCCTCACATCAACCAGTGCACATACAGCATTTGCTCTCTTCTACTTGGTTTTAACATTTAAAAATTGGTTTTAACTTAAACCCAGACCCTTCAGCTACATTGAATTCCTTAGCCCATCTGGTTAAGAACCTCTTTCTGCAGATAGTTTGTCACTCATCTTCATTCCACTAGAAAGTATTTGTGGTTATGTGGTCATTTCCTGTGTCTCCAGGACCACGGGGGAGCAAAACCATCTTGCCTCGGGAGCAAAGTAATGCATTTCACTTTAATTCTATATAAAGTTACACCAGAGATAAACAAAGGCCGAGCTGTGGATGAGTTTTACAGGTTTAAGTTCTCACATCCTCAATTACCTTTTAAAGAGGCAACATGTTGCTTCAAAGGGCCTCCCACCTGACCAGGGGACACTCCAGCTGCTCCTCCTAAAGACCAGCACCTCTAGGCCAGGCTTTAACTTCATAACAATAAAACATGAAAGGTTTATCTTACAATAAAAACAAACGAACATGGAAAAGCAAAGGGCTTGATTTTTTTTCCCCTCCCTTTCTTGCATGACAGACTCTTTGGAGGAAAAGGCCACAGGAAGCAGTACAATGCATTTTTCACCTTCTCTGACAGTTTAAAATGTTTAACTAGAAAAACAGTCTCTTCCACCCCACATCTGTCACTTCAGCCTAAACTCATTTACAGTGTCAACAGGGGACAGGACAGTTCTGTGGACATTGCACTCCCACTCCCTGGGACACGTCCTGGTCACACGGACCGGCACAGCCACACGGAATTGGGATTAGGCACCAAGCCCAGTCTCCAAAACTTTCTCATTTAACTTGTTTTTTGGCTCTTACACCTTCCAAGAAAAACGTCCCGGTACCTCAAATCAACCTCATACACAGGAGAGCACGCGCCGTATACCCAATAGGACATCATAAAAGTGTCTGAGAGAAATACAAATCTTCAGGATGGGCTCCTGCCCCACAAGAACATCTGGGAAAAGCTGTTTCTATAAATTTAATCAACAGTCCCTCCAAGAACAATTCTACACAGTTCTCTCCTAGGCTACCCAAGTAGCTCTGGGCTGAGGCAGCTTTAAGACAGCCACACCTACATGGACTTTGCTTGAAACTTAAAATAGAAGGATTAAAATATGCTCCTTGACATCTGGCAGATGTGTTGCTATTACTATAGCAGCTGGAAGGTTTTCAATTACTTAATTTGACAAAAAGAAAACTATTATTTGCCTTTGCCATTCCTCACACACAAAGACAAAAACTGAGAGCTTCAGCCTTCAATCCCACTTCGACAAGATCCATAGAAAAGTGCTTTGCAAAACTAGGGAAGAACATACACCAGGGCCTTCACTTAGCACCAGTTAGAAATACGAGGCCATGAAATCACTTATTTACGGAGAGCATAAATTTTAAGCACTCTTAGCAAGGTCTTAGTGGCAGGAATCGGATTTTCTTCAAACACCAACTCTGAAGCTTTCATTCCCACCTCCCCTGTGGTGTGGATTGTTTATGTAGCAGACAGAAAAATGAGCAAGGACACTGGAAGAAAATATGGTGAAATTATATCCCAAGTTCTTGACGAAGAAGAAGAAAAAAGCATGTTTTGTTTTCTTCTAGCATGTGACTGTAGTAACACAGAATATTTAGAATAACAGAATATTAGCATCCAAATATCATCATAATAAAAAATCCTGACATTCTTTCAGGGGGCTGGTTTCACCTTTAAGCACTCGTGCAGGTCAAACACTGCCTGAAGGCAAACCTTGGATAAACATCAGCACTTCTGCAGAGGGACAGGCAAGAAGTGCCTGTGATCTACCAAGGAACCACAGCAATAACCTTGGAATGGACCAGAAACTTTTCATCCTCACAGTGATGGATGAGCTGTGAGACCTGAGGGCACAAACATTTCCTCCCTCTTTTAAAATGGGAAGGGGAGAGGAGTGGAAGCTGCTCGTTGAGAAGACAATGCAACTTTACTGTGAGGGTGGTGAGGCCCTGGCACAGGTTGCCCAGAGAACCTGTGGCTGCCCCAGCCCTGGAAATGTTCAAGGCCAGGTTGGATGAGGCTTGGAGCAACCTGGGCTAGTGGAAGGTGTCCCTGCCCGTGGCATGTTCATCTAATCGAACAAGATGAGCTTTAAGGTCCCTTCCAACCCAAAACATTCCATGGTTCTACAATCAATATTGCAGCAAGCTTTTAGACAAATCAGGGCCACACTCCGTTTAGAAGCACATATGTGAGAAATCAAGAAGACATTCATAATATAGAAAATACACCTCTGACAGGAAACTTTACCTTCTCTTACTATAATAAAATATTCTGCTAATGACAACAATAGCATTGGTAAAAATAAAAGTTTAGCAGCAGTAAACACATCCACATTTAGGGCTTTTGCAGCCTATGAGGGTTGGCAACGATGGTGCTTCATACCCATCCAGCAAAGGCTGGCCAGTACTGACGTCTGCTGGCCCAGCTCAGAAATAGAGGCAGTTTACAGCAACAAGAGTTTGGGGGCATCTCACTGGCAGGAATGATGAGGAAAGGAGCCTGATCCTTCTCAAACCCCTCGCTACTCATTTATTATCAAGGATCTGCCAGCATCCTTGATAATGATAACATTCCTGAAAGGATTGTCTCAGAGAACTGTTTCTGATACAACAAGGAACAAAGAGTTGTTCCCACCTACTGCTGTAACATCTCGAGGACCAAATAAGAGGTGTAAGATGTCACTTGGCTCCAGCCTCTTTCCTCCGAGTGGTGTCACTGTGTGCCAACTCCCAAAAAAGGCACAGTTGGCACCTCACCAACGCACTAATGCAGGGGACCAGGAAGTCAGAGCACTCAGGATTCATTTCCAGCGGAGCAGAGCTTAGGAGGTCTGGGGTTTGCAAACACTGCACGAGCAGATGGATGTCACAGCTTTTTCCTCACGTTCTCTTGCACCAAAGGACACCAAGAGCAGGCTGGAAGAGTCAGGGAGCTGGTCAGGCACTCCTAGGCAGGACACAGCTCCTTGACTCACTGGGGTGGGCAGCCAAGAGGAACAGCAGGGCACAATGCAGTCAGGAGGAGACCTGGATTCCTAAAGTTTTTCCTAGCTTTTTCTTCCAACAGAAGATAACAGCCCCTTAATTTATAGGTGGTCATTGTATTCAGAACTCTGCTAACATCAAAACTAAATACTGCTGTTAGATTTTTGACTAAAAGCCTATTCTTGGAACAGCATTCATCCACCTCTTCCAAAGAAAACATTTTCTGTTGTCTGTACTGCCTCCCTGCACAGCCTGAGCCATGAGCAGTTAATATTTACACTACTTGGTCTGTAGGACACAACAAGTAGAGTTGGATCTTATGTAGGACAAAGCAAAAGAAGTTGGGGTTACAAACAAAGCTCACACAACAATGCAGTTGTGTGCTCACATAATATCCATGTTCTCCACTACTAAAAACAAAACACCAAAGGAAGAACAAGCCTTTTGACCCAGTAGCTAAGACTGGATGGTCACATTACAATTGCCAAGCAAAAAAGCACTTCAAAACAGGAATGTCAGGATTTTTGTATATTTAGATAAAGTCTAATCCGGTTTTCAGAAAGTATAATCAAGTTTTATCATTATATAGACTGACTTTATCCTATTCATAACCATGTGAAGGATTATTTAAAAACACTGACATTGCAATCCATACAATGATTCTTTCTGAAACATCCAATCTGTGCAATGACTCAAACAATACAATTTCACCCTTGCCATTAACAGAACAGCTATTCAAGCAGGCCAGATGATGCAAGCCAGAAAAAATCATGTTAACAGTTGCAGGAGAATTCAAAGTGCCCTTTTCTCTTAAAAAAAAATCCCTATTACATGGAAATTAGAAGTGCTTTATTTGCAGATGTCAAAACAGAGGATTTGAGGAAAATGAACATCGCTACAACTGGGTTATTTACAAGCTTCCAGGCTGCATTTTGGTCAGGCACAGACATACATCAAAACATTTCTCTCCTGAAAAAAAAATGAACTTCAACACAGCAACTTCACACTCAAGAGGTCAAGAAACAAACAGCTTTCCTAGGACTACCTTTCAGTAACAGTGAAATTACAGTGCTCAACTCATTTAAAACTACAACAGCTTCAAAACAAACCAAGACATGCAGGCACACAAACCTCCCTCCCTACTGCTCATACTCTTTATTGCCTCTCTGTCCCCTGGAAACAGCTTATAATAATAATTTGTCCAAAATTACAGCCTCGCAGCAAAAAACAGCTGTCAGTCTTTTGTGAGTAATTGTCTTTCCAAATAAACAGACGTGAACTATCAATCAGTCAAACAAACAAACCGACCCTTTGAACAGGGTTTGGAGCCTGCAGGATGGAGGAAGAACACAACACTACCTACTTCAACGTCCCTCCTCTGCACAGCTCTACTGATGAGAAGGAAGAAATGGCTGTGAAGCCCGGGGCAGATACAGGAGTTTAGAAAGGTTGGCAGGCTGGGAAGAAAAAGAAAGTCACTGCAGTTTGATTCTTCTTCCCCACACATGAACAAGCAACTTTTCTGTAAAAAAGTAACACATAGCTTTTTGTTATGGAAAAAGTCAGTATCAGGATGAAAGAGGGAACAGAAAGTTAAACTATTTAAATGACTGCGCGGGTGAAAAGACTTAGGAATAGCGCAAAGCCACAGCCAGCACGACCTGGATCACCCATCAGAAACCTCCTGGTCAGCCAAGAAAGCACAACCCAGCCCCTTTACACATACAGTGCTCACAGCTACATTTGGAATGGAAGGGGAACAAAACCACCAAGACCCATCCCCATCCTGACCAAAACAAATAAATATCAGTCCTAACAAAAAGGAGGTGAGCACCTAAACTCCATTTAACAATAGCTCAATGTTTTGTGCAGGCATAAAGACGTTTACTTACTCTTTGAAATGAAATACTGCCTTAACAATGCCTGACAGCATTCTGTTTGGAACTAACAGGAAAAAGTTCACACCAAATTACAAGACACACACAGGTAGCGACTAAGAGCTCAAAAACATAATGCAGCATCTCAAAGGATGGAACACAAGATAAATATTTATTTTGGACGTTTTAGTGGCAGGAGATCAAGTTTTTTCCAGAAGCTCCATCTCCAACTAAAACAGTGCAGCACAACTACAAACACAGCTAACTACAAACACCGGCATAGTGGGAATCCTGAAGGACTAATATTTAAAAGCAGATTATTGCTAATAAAGCCAGCCCAAGAGCTCTACATCCCTCTCTTCTGTTTCCCATGTCCCTCTAGCCCTCAAACTAATTCACAGGAGTTATCTGTCCAGAGTTCTCATGGACTCTGGGAAGTGTCCCACATGCAAGGCTTCAGAAATTCAGTGCTTCCGTTTATTTAGAGAGTTTGGAATGGGAAAACACACAGCTAATCACAATGTTTGTTTTTCCCCAGCCACTGGCTGGAAAGATCTCCCTGGCTGTAGCACTCAGGATGTAAAGGAGCATTTGGGAAGGAAACCGTGGCCACAAAAAGGAAAACTCTGACAAAAAAGTACAAAGTTTACGAAATCTCATATCCCAGGTAACAACTAACTAAATTCTCAAGTAAAAAAGTTTATTTTTTTTCTTTCCAGTACAACAACCTCCCTTGACAGTTTATTGGAAACTCCAGCAAACTTTGTAGTAATATTACAAAACCAATCATCACAACCATGCAAGGTTTTAATGTCCCTGCAGAGCAAACAATCATTCCTACTGGGATAGCCTGGGAAAATCTATGTTGTCAGCACACAGCTTGGGCACTGAGTCACTTCACATTTAAAGGCCATCATCATCTTCAGTCACAAACTACTGGAGTATGAAGCAATTTTGGGGTTGCTCTGACTTCCCAAGTTCATCCCAAGTCATTTGCTGGTAATACCAAGGAGGAGGTTGTCAGCACAGATGTTTCAGTTACTGATCAATTGTAAAAGCACACAAACCAGAAAAATGCTCTCACTCACAAAGAGTGTCCCAGCCCATCACAGTGGGTTTGGTAATAAATTAAAGAGCTGCTAATCACAATGCATGTCACAGTGCACGTGACCTTTTTAGGCAATCTAATGAAAAACATGAATCTTTACTCAATGCCACTGTGAAGCCAACACTGAGAATCAATCCTTGGCCTAGAGTATGCAAGCACGAGGCAAAGTATATTCCCTTTCTTCTGCTGCCATTTTAGGATGGAAGAAAACACCAAATTAAATAGCAAGGCCTGCTGAAGGCACTGGCTGCATCAAGTGCAGGTGACACCAATCTGAGTGGTGCAGACACACCTGAAGGACAGGGCCATCCAAGAGGACCTGAACAAGCTCAAGCAGTGGCCCACCAGAATCTCATGAGGTTCAACAAGAACAAGTGCTGGTCCTGCACCTGGGCTGGGGAACGACACAATGGAGAACAGCCCTAGGAGAAGAACTTGGAGGTGCTGGTGGGTGAGAGGCTGGACATGCCCTGGATGTGTCCTGGGCTGATCCCCCAGTGTGGGCAGCAGGGGAGGGGGGGATTCTGCCCCTCTGCCCCCTCAGGTGGGACCCCCCTGCAGAGCTGCCTCCAGCCCTGGGGGCCCAGCACAGGAAGGACATGGAGCTGCTGGAGCCAGTCCAGAGGAGGCACCAAGAGGATCAGAGGGATGGAGCAGCATTGCTGGGAGGAAAGGGTGAGAGAACTGGGATTCTTCAGCCTGGAGAAGAGAAGGTTCCAGGGTGACCTAATTATGGCCTCCCAGTATCTGAAGGAGCCGACAGGTAAGGTGGAGAGAGACTTTTTACAAGGGCCTGAAGTGACAGAACAAGGCGGAATGGCTTCAAACTGATAAGAGAGTAGGTTTAGATTGGATACTAGGGACAAATTCTTCCCTGTGAGGGTGGTGAGGCCCTGTCACAGGCTGCCCAGAGAACCTGTGGCTGCCCCATCCCTGGAAGTGTCCAAGGTCAGGTTGGACGGGGCTTGGAGCAACCTGGGCCAGTGGAAGGTGTCCCTGCCCATGGCAGGGGGTGGCACTGGATGATCTTTAAGGTCCCTTCCAACCCAAATCAGTCTGGAATTCTGGGAAGTCAACCCTGTATTCGCTTCTTTCAGCCTCCAGGAGAGAGGATGTACAGAATTCCTACATGTACAGCTGCAGGATGGAACAAGCTCTTGTTTATAATTTGGCATACTTAATATTTTATGATAAAGCAACCAATGCTATGGAAATATAAACATATCTGGATATGTTTGTCAGACAAACCTGAATAGAATTTCATAAGGGAAAACACTGCTCTGGAGCACTTGACACTTTCCAAAGGTCTGTTATAAACAATGGGAGTTTCAGTTTACTTAAAATTATTAAACATCTTTTCTAATGGAAAAGTATTAGGCAACTAAAACCCCTGAGTTCCTCATCAGCTTTCAAGCACAAGACCACTAGAACAAGAAGTAATAAACATTCACGTTTCCCAGATATTACTTATGGTTGTAAGAGTCATCTGCACCAACATGGAATGAATACCTTGCGTGTCAGACGCTGCACTTCTTGCTCCATATGTTGAATTAAAGATTTGGGTTTGTAAACACATTTTGTGAAGGCAGAAGCTCTGTCTGGTGTCACTTGGCAGCCGGTCACAGGATGAGCACCGAGCTCACAGTCACCATCATTGGTAAAACTCGCAGGACTCAGTGAAACCTTACAAATGTTTAGTTGCAGACCTGAAGCGCTACAGGCGTGTGCACAGCCCGAACTTTAAGGACAAATAAAACCGGAAAAAACAATAGAACTGGTCCCCTACTTAAAGAAAAGGCAGAACTGCAGTCCCACGGCTGGGACATGGACGGAGCTTCTCAATGTCATAGTCCACACACTGTACCCAGTAACACGTGCCAGAGCTCTCCGCGTGTCACGCTGCCTATTGCTTTTAATAAACACAGCCTCCCCTGGTGCACTGAGTGATGTGAACAGCTCTGCACGGACCGAGCTCAAACCCACGGCCGCAGTGGAGCCGAAGGCAGGCAAGGTCGCTGCACGGCAGGACCAGCTGTGCCTGCCCGGGGCTCATTCATTCCGGGCGGGAGCCGTCCCACATTCCGCACGGAAACCTCTCCTCTTCAACTCAGTGAGTACCCAGAGGTCGAGCACGCCCGGGCTGCGCTGAGCCGGGAGCGGGCCCGCCGAGGGTCCGACTCCGCGGCCAAGGTCACCTTGCCGGGCCCGGGGTCCCCGGCTCTGCCCGACCGCGGGGGCAGCGCTGAGGGCGGATCCTCCGCGCCCCCCGCGCCCCGTCCGGGGCCACAGCCGCCCTGAGGCGAGCCCGGGCCGCCGGAGGGCACCGGGCCCCGCGCCGGGGGGACGCGCGGGGGGCCGCTCCCGCAGCTTCGGAGCGCCCGGGCGGCCGTCGCCGCTCTTCCCCGCCCCGTCGAGCCCCGTCGAGCCCACGCCGCCCTTACCCAGCTTCACGGCCGAGTCCGCCACACACCGGTCCCACTTCCTGCCTAGGTCGCCCTCCGACGCCATCTTGCCCGTCCCCTCGCCTCCTCCCCCGCACAACTCTCGCGAGACCTGAGGCACCGCCACTTGCTCGCGGGGGCAGATCTCGCGAGAGTTCCCCGCCGCCGTTGCCATGGTTACCGGCGGGTGGGCGTCATGGCCACAGCGCCCGACCTTGGGCCCGGACCAAAATCCCCCTTTTCCCCGTAGGATTCGGCCCAAAACGCCGTTTGCCCCGTAGGGCCCGGCCCGGCCCCAGCCCGTCCTGGGCACCATCTTTCCGTCTAGAGTTCCCGTTGTGTCCTTGGTAGCCCTCTTCTCCCTCAGGCTATGGCAGCATTCCCATCTCCTCGCAGGTCCCCGCGTTGGGCCCACAGCGGCCGCTCCGCTGCCCTCAGCGCTCTCGCCTCAGCCGTGGTAAGAACCCACCTGTGCTGCAGGACAAAGTCTCTCACTGCAGGGTTGGGTACATCCAGTGGACACCTTCCCGTGTAAGTTTTTCCTGGCAGAGGTCCTGCATCACCTCAAGATGAGGAAGAACTTTATGCTGAGGGTGGCATAGCACTGGAACAGCTGCCCAGGGAGGGCCTGGATTCTCCCTTTCTGGAGACATTCCAAACCCACTTGAACACGTTCCTGTGTTGCCTGCTCCAGGTGACCCAGCCTTGGCAGTGGGATTGGACACCAACAATTCTGTGATCTGTGCTGTCTGGCCTCATCAGGCCTTGAAATGAGGTCCAGGCTTGTGAAAAAACAGCTGTTGTCAATCCCTGTTGATGTCTCAGAAATCACCTCATTTTATGAGCAACCCAGGCCCCCCATCATCCTGTTTATTTGGGAAAAGGAGCTGAATAATGTTAGCAAGATCATTCTGTCATATTCAAGAAGTTACTCCATACAAGAAGTTGATAATTAGAATTACAAAATCATGGGATGGTTTGGGTTGGAAGGGACCTTAAAGCTCATCCAGTGCCACCCCCTGCCATGGGCAGGGACACCTTCCACTAGCCCAGGTTGCTCCAAGCCCCGTCCAACCTGGCCTTGGACACTTCCAGGGCTGGGGCAGCCACAGCTTCTCTGGGGAACCTGTGCCAGGGCCTCCCAACCCTCACAGGGAAGGATTTCTTCCATATACATATATATATATATATATATATATATATACACACACACTATTTTTTCCCCTAATTTTAGAGTTTGTGGGAAGGGTTCCCAATTATTTATGGGATGTTGGCCCACCCTGAACTATGCTACACCTTTGTGGAGCCAGGAGCATAAGTGTGAATGTCTCCAAAGCTACTATAATGAATTTTATGTTGCAAATGTTGTGTAGGCTGGCTGGAAGGCATTCTCTAGAAGCCTTGTGAAAAAACACAGCATGTTTTTCAAGTACTAATCTTCCCATTCACACTGTGAGACAATTTTTAGCTGTGGTTACTTGTTTTAAGTGCTGGCAGTTTTCTTTATCAAGGTGGAGGAGGCTCTGCTGCTTCATAAAACTGGAAGTTCTTTAACAAGTCAATTACAGACTAAGGCAACAAATAGAAGTGAAAAGTCCCTGAAGTTGGCACAATTTTATTAAGTTGTGTTTTTTGAGGTCTTTCATTTGTCATAAAAGCATAATTGGTCTTGATCTGGAGTAAACATGGAAGATTTTTACCTTTAATTGGTTTAGTTCAACTTCTTCACATGTCACTGAAACAACCACAATTACCTTTTATTTTTACTTAGTTATAAATATAAATGGCTGCTTTTAAAACTTTTTTTTGAAAGGCACATGGTTAAACTGAGCCCTTGGAGGTTCAAGAGGTTTAGCTGGAGAAGGCAATTCTTGTTCTCTAAGGGGATCTTCATTTTCTCTTCCTCCCCCTGCAATTTGCTCAAATCAGTCTGCGTTGCTGCATAGTTGGTCTCCAAAATAGAACCATGCATCGAGTTACTTATAAAAATATCAACATGATCCAGCAGTTTTTTCCCTGAATGAAGACAGAAGTGTTTTCTGAAACCACTGCCCCAGTGGTGCCAGCTCCACCCTCCCATTTCCAAACAGCTCTGGAAAATATCAAGAGGGGAAAGATAACTTGAAGACTCCAAATAATTCTTGAATTTTCATCCCCAAAATTAAATTCCTGAGGGCAGTGTTTAAAACCAACACAGAAATGTGGTCTTCTCTTGGCAAAAACAAATGTTCAGTGCAGGCCAGTGTAGTCTCACTTCACACTTACTCATTTTCAGGCTTTTGGGCTCCCTGGAAAGCTCTGTTTTTTGGGATGAAGGAAGCGGTGGTGAGCGAGGTGCTTCATAGAGGGTCATTGCTGTGTCTCAGTGTATCCTGACAGCCTCACCTCAGAACCTGGTGCATTAAACCCTTTCCAAGGGGATGGAATAGTTCAGGGTAATTGTTTTGAACGTTCAGCTTTCTTTGGAGAAATCACTCTACTGCTTTTAAATCCCACAGTCACTGAGTGATCAGAGGGGGCTCTGGAAAACGTTATCCATTAAGGATCTAGAGCGCATTCTCTGCACCCCTTCCCACCCCAGGGAAAAATTAAGGCAGGAGGAAATGTGTCCAAAGACAGGCTTTTCTCTCCATTGCTATAGTTACTTGGCAATTAGACCCTTGCAGTGCAATATTGAGTATTTATTGTTGTGTAACTCCAAGGTGATGTTTAGAACGTGCAGTTTTGAAAAACCTTCTTTACATTTTACAGCCCAGCATGTGTTGTCCCAGGGCTCCTTCCCTCCCTTCTCCCCTCACGCTCTCTTCTCCTTTCTTTCCAGTAAATAAATGTATAAAAGAATAGAGGAGGTTGAATGAAGCCAGAAAGCTTCAAAATAATTGCTGTATTTCTCTGATGGAATTAAACTTTTAGTATGTTCAGAGCTTGTAGCATCAGTTTTCTTAACTGTATACCCGGCTTGAGTTGTGTATGGAATTAGGAAGATTCCTCACAGACTAGGAGTTAGATATTGGTTAGGTTTTCAGCAGGTGGCCATCAGACAACCCAGAGGCAGGACTGGGAATCTCAGATGAATAAGTACAACTATTTTTCTTCAAAATTGCTCTTTCCCTGGTGTGTAGTGGAAGAAGCCATGCAGAGGGCACCGCCAGTGCTGTGTCCAGTTCTGGGCCTCTCACTTTAAGAAGGACATTGAGAGGCTGGAGCATGTCCAGAGAAGAGAATGAAGCTGGGGAAGGGTCTGGAGCACCAGGAGCAGCTGAGGGAGCTGGGGGGGCTCAGCCTGGAGAAAAGGAGGCTCAGGGGGGGACCTTCTGGCTCTGCAACTCCCTGACAGGAGGGGGGAGCCGGGGGAGGGGGGGGGTCGGGCTCTGCTCCTGGGCAATGAGTGACAGAAAAAGAGGAAACAGCCTCAAGCGGTACCAGGGGAAGCTCAGGTTGGACATCAGGAGGAATTTCTTCCTGGAAAGGGTGGTCAGGCACTGGAAGGGGCTGCCCAGGGAGGTTTGGAGTTCCCAGTCCTGGAGGTGCCCAAGGAAGGCCTGGCCATGGCACTCAGTGCTCTGGGCTGGGGACAAGGTGGGCATTGGGCACAGGGTGGACTCGATGATCATGGACGTTTTTTCCAACCTTAATGATTCTGTGATTCCATACTTGCATGTGGAGAAGAGGAGCTCCTCTGGAGCTGCACCAGCCAGAGTTCAAACCCTTTTCAACAGAACAGACTTTCTTTTAACCATTAGTTCTGGTTGTCTGTAATGCAGGACAGGATGGCTCACCCTCACCCCAACAGATTTTGTTTTAAAACTTCCTAGCAAGTTTCTTTTAAATCTTGAACCTTCCCTAGGCTGAGTGTATCACCTCTTATTCTGTTTTTTCAAAGAATCCTATAGCATCTCTCCTCTCATTTCCCATGGGATACTAATATGTTCTTGCTCTCCTCTTTTACAAAGAATACTCATGTAACTTCTCCTATAGTTTTACACAATATGAATCACCTCCCCCCCACATTTATCATTTATTTTTCTGTCAAGATCTGCATAGGAAGGCAGTAGAGTAGGAGTTGTCTGCTTGAAATGGTTGACACAGCCTTGGTGTGGGCCCCACTTGCTTTCTGTACTTCCAGAACTCTTTTTTCATGTTCCAGAGAGCTCAGATGTGGGCAGGAACCTCCAGCTCTCAGACTCCATGCTAGTGTGTTGGATTTTAACTCCCAGACACATGGCACATTCACCAGCAGGCACTGATGCCTCGTTTTCTCTTTGAAAACCTTTCAGCTACCCAAGCAACGACGACAAAAAGTTTAAGCCTGAAGTCGAGTAAAAAGAAACCCCTTCTCAGCAGGACTTTGCCCTGAAATGGGAAAGGTGCCAGAGACTCCATTAAGTCTCCTGTTCTATCCTTATTGATTTTATGTGGATGGCAGTTGGATCCTGTGGGGATGAACAATAGTCTGAAGGCTGAGTTGACTTGCAGGAGGGACAGCTTGTGATGCAGTGAAACACCACTCAGGCTTTTCATGTTGATCACATTCCCGTTAATTAGCACATTTTGTGTCTGTGCTGATGTATTTCCAGACCACTTTTGTTGGATTCAGTGGGTGGTGCTGGTTCCAGCTGTCAGGTATGGCTGCTTGAGGCAGAAATTGGAAAAATGGAACAAGATGTGTCACAGCTCATTGTACTAATTCTGCTTTCTGCTGCTTTAGCTGTGAAGATGAAGTTTGCACCCAAAATCTCTGGAGGAAAGCACTTGCATGGAAACACTGACCTGAGTTTTTGCTAACTCCTAAATTCCAGGCAAAAGCACTGCTGTGACATTTCTTGTCTTTATTTGCGGTGTACTATTTTGTGATCATTTTTTAGATTAGTAGACATAGAAAAACTCCTCGAGTGCTGTATTGATGAGGTTTTTTAAGGACTAAGCCATGAAAAAGGGCTATTTTTCAGCCTTTAAGCATGTTTTTCCATTCGTCCGTGTCTCTGGCTAATTCTGTACAGATTCTAACTAGTGAACCATGACTATTGTATTAAGAAAGAATCCAGGCCCTCACAATTCTTTTGGCTGGTATATCAGCAGGCTTCAAGTGAAGTGCAACGTGTCAAGGAAAGAGTAAGGAAATAGAAAGTTTTGTTTCCTTCTGGTGTATTTAATCAGCTTCTCCTTGATTCTTTTTTAATGACAGATATTATTGTTACAGTTAATGACCAGGTTTGACAGAATGTTGTCAATACTCTTTGCTCAGGCTGAAGACATTTGTGAAGGCTCTTGTCTGTTAAGATTTCTCTGCTGAAAATATAAAGTTAAAGGAGAAGTTGCAAGCAGAGAAATAAGCAGCATCCTAGGAAATGCAGCTAAGTGGGACGTGCTGGAAAACTTGGGATCCCAAAAGTCCTGCAGTGCATGGACATCTTGGCTGCTGATGGAGTGGAAAAAGTCGGGTTTAACATTCTTAGTGCAGGGATGGGAATACCTCAAACCTCACACTAAACAAGCAATATGTTGTTTTTCATTAAACATGGCATTTAGATTTACTCGGTTCCTGTAGGAAATGGGGGAACTCTTAAAACCTTCATATTCCAAGAGTGCACTCAGCAAAGCTGCTTTGGAATTGCAATGGGAGACTTTTTTTATTGTTTGTGTGCTATTTTGACACTGTGTACAAAGATCTCCATAGTGAGAACAATCTGTGGCTTGAACACAGAATTCCAAGACGTTGGGTAGTGTTGTAGGTATCTTTTTCCTATATTACTTTCCAAGAAACGCTCAGTTTTCAGCCTCAAATCAAGTGATGCTGCTGGTTTACTGACTCTGACTAATAAAACCCAGCAAGCTAAACTTTACCATTGCTGGAAGACTCTTGCAGCATAAATTCAATTTATGAGAACTCTTAATAAAAGTTTACATACCTTTCAAGTGCCGTGAAAGAAAATGGGCAATGTGACCTAAAGAAAAGGCTTAAGATGTTTTTTTATTAAAAAAATGACTAGTTAGTGAAGTATGAAGGTTTTCTCTAGGATTTTGTTCCTAAGCACGTTCTCACAGTCCCCCTTGGTCCTGGAGAAATGCTGGAATAAACAAAATAAACAGTGTTTCACCATGCACGCAGGGGGATAAAATAAAAACCACAGCGTGCTGGACCACTAAAGCTTCAGGAAGTTCTGGCTGAATGCGAAAAGTACTTTGTAATGCTAATAAGTGTTTATCCTTTTGCTTCCTTGAGTGTAATCAAATGTACAGGGAAAGCACATGGATTTTAGAGCTGCTGATTGCAGGATCAAAAGCCTTGTTATTAATTGCACATGAATCCGATGTTGTTGGGCCGTTAAGCCATCAAGTGACATCATTGTTTGCTTCCTTTGTTTACAGACCCTCATTTTACAGAGGGGTGATGCCTCACACGAAGCCTTTTGAGCACTTTGTCCCGTTTAGGTGGGTGATTCCACGCCAGGAGGTTTGGGAAATGCCCGAGGTACAGGTAATGCCAGCTCACAGCACTGGGATTTATGGAATATCCCTGAATTTGCTGTATTTGGTGCCAACCCCTCCACAAATCCCGACAGAAGGCAGGATGGTAGGGACATCCATGGATTTTTTGCCTGCTGGGATCCACTCCACACTCCAAAGTGGAGCCTGCCGGGGAGAGAGTCCCTTCCTACATCTTAATAAACAAACAACCAAAATTCCCTGAAGCCTGTCCTGCTGTAAACAAGCAAAGCAAGCAGCTGGTCCTCATTTGAAAAAAGATGTGACATCAATTTCAGAAGGAATCTGCAGATCCTCTTAATGCAGATATTTTTGGGGAAAACAAAAAGCAGCTGTTTATTCTTCTTTATACCTATTAGCAGGAAAACAAAATCCAGGATGCTTGTATGTCTTCCGCTAAGAAAAACATCCTCTTGGCCTTGACATTCATTTGGATCTCAAATTGTTTAAAATGTACTGGGCTGCCTAATTCTGCTCCTGCTCTGCCTCTTCAGCAAGCAAATAGGAGCTGTTTCTGTCCAAAACTAAAAGCTACTACAAGTATAGTTGTCATTGAATAAATTGCATGAGTTTTGTGATAAAAATAAGGAAGTTTTAGAAGGGCATTGTCAAATTTAGCAATTCTGGCTTCCCAGTCCCAAGGAAGGCACACACGTTAGATGTGTGGAGCCCTGGAAAATGAATGAATTATCTGCTCTGTGTAATGAACAGGTTTGCTTTTCTTAATTACTGCCGGGAGGCAGCTCTGAGGGAACATAAGGACTGGAGGAGGATCTGGGGATTACAAAATAGGAACCGCTTGGGATTGCTGCATCTTACAAACTGGGGTTTAGGAGGTTCGGCTGAGGAGCAGGGGCAAAGAAGGGAATTTGGAGGCGCTTGAGCCTTCTGAGGTCATGTGGCTGCTCCACTAGACATTGCAAGGTCATCTCCCACCTCTGGGTTTATTTGGTAGTGGTTATTGATGGAGTTCAATGCGTTTTTGTGTTTCTCTGAAGCAGTAAAGCTCCTGTTTATCCTGAGATCATTCTCCTGTTTTCTCTCCTTTCCTTCCTGGGTTCATTTTGTTCCTGCACTAAGAACACCGGTGAGAGCTGCTAGGTCTGCATGTGGTCGTGCAAAGTCATGTTTTACAGTTCTGTCTCAAGCTGTTGTAACTGGATCCATGTCCAAGCAGTTCCCTTCCCTAGAAACTGGGGTTGTCCTTTTCAAATGGAAAGCTGTGGCTGGTTTGGCCTGTTAAGTTAAGGAGCTGTCAGAGCTGTTATCTCCTACAAGGTCCTGTTTGGTATCTGATAGAACTGAGCCATAAACACCTGTCTGAGTCCATCTTGGTCACCTCCTGTGGGGAGGATGTTCCACAGTGTCATCTCCAAGGGAAAAGCCAAGTGTGACTCCTGGTGTCAGCATTTCCAGCTTCTACAGCAAACCAAGGGACGTAAACGGAATAATGGAAGGACTTTTGGCTCACCACAGCCAAGTCTGCAGTGCAGAGAGTACCAGTGGAAGGTTCTTGGGGTCCTGGTGCCAAAACTGTGGTGAAACACGAGCAGAATTGTTCCAAAAGAGCTGCAGAGGAAGGTGGTGCATAGCAAATCCAGCGCTTTCCTGGGGTAACTGGCTGTGTTGTAGCTCTAACATTCCCAGGTCCACACTGAGCACAAATCAGGAATCTGGAGTCAGGATGTCTTACCTGAGATCACTGAAATGTGAATTAGTCCAGTAACAGAAAAAAATGTTTATTTTGGGACAGCTTGAGCAAAGTAGAAATGTTTTATCTGCTCATAAACCCTGATTTCTGTCTTGTATTTGGAATCCTGCTCCAGGTCACCTCCAGGTCACCTTGCCTTGGCAGGTGGGTTGGACCAGATGACCTCCAGATGTCCCTTCCAACCCTAAATATTCTGTGATTCTGTGATCCCTATCAGAGCTGCCTGAGCCCTGAGGGCATCAACCTATGTCAGCATCTGCGCAGCTTCCAGCAGGCACCTGCTTGCTGAATTTCCAGAGAACGCCGAACACTTCCTTTTCAAACTAATTATCCCTGGCCTTAAGCAGCCGGAGGCTGATTGTTTTTCCGTGTCACTTCAGAGCTGGCGGATGCATTACAGGCAGCACCAGCAGTGACGTGTGAAGTCCAGTTTACCTCTGTAAAGCCCAATTCTAAGCGCTGGTGCGGTTGCTACACGTTGCTACGGAGCTGGCGTCTGCCTTCGTTTAGCCCTAAGGGTCATCTGAGTGCGTTTCAAGGGCCGCAGGCGCTGCAGCGCGGACGCTCCGGCACCGACTGACGGCCGGGCCCGCGCTGGGGGCGCGCCCCCGCCAGGCCCCGCCCCTGGCCCCGCCCCGCCCGTGATTGGCCGCCTATCGCAATTCCGCGCGGCACTTAGTGCCGCCCTCCCTTCTCCCCCCCCGCCAGGCAATGGCTCCTCCCGCCCCCCCCTCCCCGCGGCAATGGCTCCTCCCGCCCCGCCGCGCTCCATACTTGGCGATGGCCGGCGAGTCGCGCGCTGATTGGTGGAGCGGGCGTGGGGCGGGGCCGGCGCTGACCCGGATGTTCCCGGCCGGGCGGCGGCGGAAGCAGCGGACGGGCCGCGGCCTCTCAGCGACAGCGACGGACCGGGAGGCGCCGCCGTTCTACCGCCCCGCGCACCCGCCCCGCCGACATGGTGAGAGCGGCACCGCGCCGGCACCGCGCCGCGCCACCCGCGCCCGCACCGCCGCCGCGCACCGGGGGACCTCGCCCGGCCTTCCCCCGGGGCGGCGAGGAGGGAGCGGGGAACGGAGGGACGGGCGGTGCTGCCGGGGCCTGGGGGGCGGGAGGGCCTCATCTCGGCAGGGCCCGCCCGGTGCGCCGCTGCCCGGTCCTTGCGCCCTGTCCCGGGCGGTATTCCCGGAGGGAAGGCTGTGGAATCCCGGCGGGAGTGGTTCCGCTTTGGCGGCGGCTGGTACCGCCCGGGATATTGCTGGGCCCATCCACTGTTGCTGCTGTGCTTAAATTCAAATTCTCTCTCCCCGTCGGGAAGAGGGATGGCTATTCGCTGTGCTGGGAGCTCATGGAAGCTGCGAAATACAGGAAAGCCAGCGCAGCCGGAACAGGGGGTGCTGCAGCCTGCTCCTCCACCGGGCTCAGAACTTTCCTTCCCCCACGGAGAACCTCCAGTTTCCTCAGCCATGTAGAATAATCTCCATCCCGCCGTGTGTTTCCTGGATTAGCCCAGGGCACAAACCTTTGAATTTGGTGCTGTGTGGAGGGAGCAGATTCCATCGGCTCCGAGCCAGGGCAGGGATAAAATGGGGGCTGCCCAGGCCCTTCCCTGAATTCGTGGACAGGGGCTTTTCCACAGCCTCCTCATGGATGGAATCACTTGTAGGAAATCACATCACCTTATGCTGTTTAGAAATTTATAGTTCAGGTTTTCCAGCATAACAATTTCAGAATGTTCAAATGTATTTAGTTTGTAGAAGAACAACCCTGAGCCCAGCAATACAAATGGTGTTAACCAAACAAGTGTGATCCTTGACTTAATACCTTCAACCATAAGAATTTCAGAGTCAGTGCTTGTATGTTTTTTGCCACCTGTATCATGCAGGATAAAGATATTTAGTGTCAGGTGAAAGGTGAAGAAGAGTGGAGATCAAAGTTCTGCTCCTCTCATTGGTTCAGGTGCTGTATCTGACTTCTGACAGGAGGGAGCATCTTATTGCAGTTGTGTAGCTTATTTTAACGCAGTGAAATCTCTAAGTGTGAGACCTGACTGTGGAATTTGAAATTGGGATTCCAGCAGACTATCCTGACTTCTGCCATGGCAAAATTCCTCACAGGAGAAGAGGGCAAGGAAAACAAGGAAGCCTCAAGTAACATAACAGTGGTGGTACCGACTTCCTTAAGGGGATATAAAACCTGCAGTCAGGGTTTCAGTGTAACTGTGCCAGTCTTTTGAAAGAAGTAGAGCACAAATCCTTTGGAAATTTCCTGAGTGTTAAAAGCTTATACTGCCTTCTGATATTTTCATGTTTAGTCATGGAGATCACGGCAGGAGAAATTTGATCAGAACTTCCAACAGCATGTGGTGATTTCCAATATTGAGTGGACTTCAGGGAAGAACCTGCAGCTTCCAGTTTCAACTCAAGTGCAAACCCAGACTTTCGGGTGCTTCCAAGATCTCTAATTTTAGCAGTCTGAGGCGAGGATACAGAAATGGATCATTAAAATGATGAAATGGCCCTTTCATTGCAGAGAACAGCTGGGAGCAGCTGGTGTGGTGCAGCATATTGGGTCAAACACCTTCTTGGTACCACAGGGTACCACAGGGTTACCAATATCTGTGCAGAGCAAAGATGGGAACCTTTGTTTCAAGTCTGTGCTCCCAGGGAGCTGAAGGGAGAACTTGGAACTGTGTCCACATTTCAGTCAGGTGCTCAGTGAAACAGGGCAGGGCAGCATATGAAGCTTGAAAACTGCCTGGATGGATGTGTCTTCTGAGCTAAAAATAAACAAAATGCACTGTTCAGGGAAAGCAGGACTTGGGAGAGTGGATCTACTGAGATTTCTGGAGTTGTGGGCTATGAATGGATGGAATCCAGTTACTCTTTGTAAAAAATAAAACCCTTTTTCCAGGGTTACATAAACTGGTGTGATTACGTTAGCAGGGATTTCTTCTACTATGCAACTGTTGAGGAAAAGGAGGACAATTTTAGGAAAATATATGATTCAATCAACCATAAAGTCAGTCTGTCTTGTGTAGTGCTGGCTGGCATTATCCTTGTAGGATTTTTGAGGCAGCTGAGAAGTGCAGAGACATGGCCCAGAGTGTGTGGTGTGACAGTGGCACGCAGCACACAAACCTCAGGAGCTGCTCAGAGTCACACTGTTTTTCAGGGAAGGGGTTGTTTGTCTGGAATCAGCCCATCTCTAACCTGGCTGTGTCTGTTTTGACACCTCCCATGTGTGAGAGCTCAGGAGATGTTTTCAGTGTCCACAGCAAGTCCTTTGCACCTTGTGCCTTCTAAGAAACACCAACTTCAGCTGTTTTGTGGAGTCTGTTTTATTAGCCAAGCCAAGAGTGTGACCTTAGCTAAATGTTGTCCTAAACGGCAAATTCCCAAAATAATCAAGACAGAGGATATCAGTGGGATAGGGAATACTGCCATTGCACTGATGCTTAATCTTGTGGTTCAGTAGGGAAGGAAAAGCATTCACAAGTTGAAGTTGTTCAAACAGGATTTCCTCATATGGTAAATATATGTGCTGATATGGGACTAGTTGACATCTGGGAGTGAAACAAAATGAAAGTGCAGCTCAGCTCTTTTGAATGCCTATTTTTAGTCTTTATTACTGTAGTTGAGTTGAGAAATGACTTTCTTTGGGAAGGAGACATTGCTGCCCTATTCAGTTTCTGCTTCCACAGCTGTCAGTTTTACTTTCCTTCCTTCCCTTGACTTCCCTGTGCGAAGGATGTCTGGGGAACTCGGAGTTGCGCATCATCATGCAGTGCTCCCCAGTGCTCTGTACTGGGCCAGTTTGGCTTTGATGGATCATTGAATCCCAGAATGGTTTGGGTTGGAAGGGACCTTAAAGCCCATCCAGTGCCAACCCCTGCCATGGGCATGGACACCTTCCACCAGCCCAGGCTGCTCCAAGCTCCGTCCAACCTGGCCTTGGACAATTCCAGGGATGGGGCAGCCACAGCTTCTCTGGGCAACCTGTGCCAGGGCCTCAGCCCCTCCCAGGGAAGAATTTCTTCCCAATATCCCATCTAACCCTACTCTCTGTCAGTGGGAAGCCATTCCCCCTTGTTCTGTCACTCCAGGCCCTTGTAAACAGTCTCTCTCCATCTTTCCTGTCAGCTCCTTCAGGTACTGAAAGTCCACAATTAGGTCACCCCAAAGCCTTAAAACTCCAGTTTATACCCAGATGGTCTATAATAATTTAGATAATAAATATCTAAATAAATAAATAAAGACTGCAGACTTGCTGTGCAGTACCAGTGCTTGTGTTTATTCTCCTGTCTGCCCTTTAAGGGGATATTTGGTCAAGTCCAAATAGCTCCTTACCCTGCTAAGTAAACTTGTAGAGAAGCGTTTTGTTGGGATTTTCCCCCTTGAGCTGGTGCAGACGGTGGTAGAGCTTCCTCAAAGTGAAATACAACGGTACTTTAGTGCCTGCTGAAGAGGGCAATTTTGCTGGAGAAGTGAAAGGTGCCTGTGCAGGCAGCATAAGCTGGAGTTTAGGGCTATAGAATCACAGGGTAGTTTGGGTTGGAAGGACCTTAAAAGGCCCTATAGTCCAACCCCTTCCATGGGCAGGGACACCTTCCACTAGACCAGGCTGCTCAGAGCTCCATCCATGCTAAGCCCTGTTTTTCTACCCTGCTTTAATTCAATGTGGTTTAAGGATTTATTTTTTTTTTCAGGCAAAGGAGATACTCAAAATGATGTTGATCTTCTGTTTTTATCGATATTTTTTTATTCAATCACTTTATACAGTGATTTACAAAGGGCATGAAATTTCCTGCTTTCCCACTGAGTCATGCAAGGAGTCCTGAAGAGTTTAAAAAACCCTCAACCAAGTAAATCTTTGTCTCTCTCCTTAATGCACAAAGTCCAAAGCATGTTTACCCTTCAGTTTTTCCTAATCCTTTGCCACTTCCTGGAATAAGAGTGAAAAAAAACTCACTTAAAAACATGGGATTTCAAATTTGAATTTCTTTAACCACTGAGGTTTCATCCTTGAAGGAGCAATTAATACATCTGACCAGTATAAGCTTTTCCCAAGCTTCCTGCTCTCTCTAGCTGGGCTTTACCCCACATTTTGTTTTCTGAATGGTTGTGTTAATTAGAACATAAAGATCAAGAACTCTGGGCAGTACAGTGGAGGTGTGGCCACTTTAAACCAGAGTATAAACTGATTTTTTTCTTCATCTTTTGTGTGATGCCTTCTTAATTATTTAATAGTCCTTGACTGAGGGGTTCATGTTGACTTTAATGTGAGAATTGACCAAATACTCTGTGTAGGTACCTGGCTGAGAGCTGTAACTGAACCACTGGAGAGTGTTGAGCTGTTGTGACTTACTTGAGTTTCAATAATTCAGGGTTCCTGTCATCTGGACCTTGTCCAGTGGCCAGAAATCACTTATTAATCCTGATTGCCTCCAAACAGGTTGTCTTGGGAAGTGGTAGATGAAACACAGATGACCTTTTGAGACTTCCTTTGTGGGGCACAAGGGGGAATATGGGTTGAGTAAGTTTTAAAGATGTTTCCCCGTTAGTTGAGCTGAAGGAATTTATCATGGAGAGAAAACACGGTGTACTTGAGGAAGGGGCTTTGCTTGTTCTCTAATTAAAATATAATTTCCCAGAACAGGTGCTGTCTGAGTAATGCCAGATGCAATGGAATCCTCTCCTTCTCCTGAATTTTTAGGTACAGCCCAGCTTTGAGTGAGGAATTGAAAACAGGATCTATTCCTTATTTGTGCCCCAAATAGACTTCTATTTAGAATGACTTTAGTTGCATTAGGTAATATCTCGTGCTGTGTTTCCTGGAGTGATGGCCTGAGACTTGGCATCAACCAGGAGATTAATTTCCTTGTGTTATCTGGTGCTGGTGTTTTGCCCTCCCTCCCTTTTCAAGGGTTTGGGAGGAAACACTCAACTTGCTTTGAGCTCATACTCTTTGTGCTGCACCTTTCAAGTTGGGTTGAAGAACTGGGAATGGATTTGCAGGCCTTTGACTTATCTGGCTGCTCTGCTGATAAATTACCTACTTTGTTCTTGCTCTATGCAAATTAAACCGTATATTTCATCAGTGTACCTGTAGTATTTTCATTGCAGGGTTGGTTTAGGAGTCCTGACTCTGGATTTAAGCTCTTGGGACAGGACTCCAGGTGTTTGCAGCCATGCTGCAGAGCTTGTCCTTGCCAGGGCCGTGTCCCTGAGTCTAAGGAGAATGTCCTCCATGACTTTTTGTTACAGAAAGTGGAGCTGAGTTCTTTCCTGGTGCACTGACTTGGAATTTCAATCACGTCCTTGTTGCAAAGTGGGAGGGTTACCAGCCTGGGCGAAAGCAGAACTCAGGATCTCACAATTTTAGCAGCATCAGCTGAAACAAGACTGAAAACAGCACTTAAGAGGATTTTGTGTGGAAGGAAAAAGGGTTGAGACTGCACTGAAGACAGAAGTTTAGTGGTTGCCTAAAGCCACCATAAATAAAATACTCCTTATTTTTTCAGGGAATTTTGTTTGCATTTCTTCAGGTGATACTTTCTGTCTTTTTGATTAGACAAACTGCTGAGTTTGAAAGTGATGTCCTGTTACCTGCCTTCCCTGGTCATTTTTGCTTTGGTAAAGATCAGGATTTAAAAAGCTTCTGCCTGCCCAGATGGTGGGGGTCTGGCTGTGAGCCTGGGCTGCAACCTGAGACCGGCTCCAGAAACAAGAGATGGGGCTTTCGGTGAGTTAATTCAAAGGAGGAGAGAGCCATGAAATGGAAGAATGAGGTAAAATATCAGCTGCACTGTGCTGACCACAGCAGTTAAAGCTGTATTTATCTACTGAGTGCTGTCACCCTGCACGTTTAGGGGTCATCACAGAGAGGTTTGGCTGTAATCTTGGCTTAGCATTGACAGTGCTCCACTGGGTGGTCAAACACCGCTTCAGCAGCCATGAGTCCGGGCAGGGCTATTCCAGAGCTTGATGAGGTGAAGAACTGGCCAAATGGAATAACTATTAACTTCATATTAGAGTGAAGGAGAAATCTAACATGGGTTGAAGGTGGCACATACCAGATGGAGCTCTGCTCATGCAGAAAGTGTCTCTACTGCTTGAATTTATTAAAAGTTTTGCAGAATTATCTGTGGGGTTGGATCCCACACTGCCTTTCTGCAGGTGCAATTGAGGGCAGGTCAGCAGTGGCAAGGAAAGCATGGCAAGACTTCAAGAACAGGCAAATCTGGGAATTATGTCAAGGGAAGGAATTCTGGGAAGCATGAATATGTTGTTAACTGGAGGTATGGTATTCCTATGGCCTGTGTGTATGTAAAACTATGAGCTTCCTAGTTTAAAACTTGGATTCCTGGGGCAAAACTGGGCTGTTGGGAGCTTTGCAGGACAGTCAGCAAAGTACTTGGTGGAAGACCCAGGCAAAAGGCATATTAACCTACTTTTTTGACCTTTTAGGTAATGGGAGAATGCTCAGGATGAGGCTGATGAGAGATCCCCTGTGTGTCCTCCCTGCCTTGCCAGGCATCCGGTTACTTGCCAGAGTAATCTCATGAATTTACAACCCTGGCTACCAGCCTCCAGGACAGCAAAATGCTGAGTTTGCACGTAGAGCCGGGCAGCTGCAGCTCTGAGAGGCTGGGACACAGCACCATCCTGCATTTGGGCCGTTCAGTGTGCGTCAGTTGTCCTGTCATGAGCATGCGATGGTTACTGTCACCTTGGTAATACATCATGTGCCCCCTTCTGCCCTAACTATGTGCCTTTTCTCATTTTTTTTTGATGTAATTCCTCATAGAACAACATAGACAACATAGACTGGAAGGAGAACCTGGATCTGTCAAGCTGGGACCAACTTGCCGAACTTGGCTGTTTCTGCAAGAAAAAACCTTTCCATTTCAATTGAGCAGTTCCAGAACTTTTGTGGCCGGGCTTATTGGAACATGAACCAAGAATAAAAGAGCATTTTGAAAAGGTCATTGAGCATTAACAGGATTAAAAGAAAGCATCACAAACGACACATTTGCAGATGGCCAGGGTGGCAAATCGCAGCGCTGAATCTCAAGAGCTGCTGTATTTGTAGTAATTGTGGTTTCAATTTAAAAAATACAAGAATTGCCCTCCATAAAAATTAAGCAGACCTTCCTTAGGGACGGATTTGGGTGGCTCCTCAGGAATATTTGAATGGAAGGCAGGAAGATAGTGTGAAAACCAGGTCATCAGACTTGTGAACCAACACAGCCATGCTGCATGGGCTGATTTCAGAGCCTGAACTAACCCAGTTCGTATGTTTACAGAGGAAGAACGAAGTAATGGAGTGGGAGGATGGGGATGAGAAATCATTAATCAGTAATTTGGGATCCACCTGCAGGGTTGAAGCTCAGAGCTGGCCAGAGGGATCCTGCAGGGGTAGGTTGCATTAGAGCTCTTCCAGGGTCAGGAGAAGGATCCTGTGAGGATTTCCTGTGCATGGGCACAGATCTGCTGCATCCTGTGAGTCAGGGTGAGCAGGCAGGGGGGAAGGACGTGGGCGGGAGGTGGGGGGCGCAGTTCTTAGAAAGCAAGGCTTGACTGCACAACCCCTTCAGATGTGCCAAAGGGTTTGTGAAGCTGCAGAAAATCGTTGAAGTACAGTGTTGAACTCAGCCACAAGGAAATATTGAGTTACCTGATGTTACCTGATGCATTAGGTATTACTGAGTGGTTTTACTGCCAGTAAAGCTCCTGTGGGTGTCTGTATTTTGGGGTATGTACACACTCAACAGCTCTCCTGGTAGTGAAACCCTTTGCAGCATGTTGCAGCTTCCTAATGAAGTGTTTGCAAAACTAGGACAAGGTCTTGTCTCAGTGCTGTGCTCTAACAGGTTATTTCCATTTTGTTTAGCTAAGATTTTTTATCTGTAGTTAGATCTAATAATATGTTATTTTTGGTTAAAACCAGACTTAAAATGAGGAAAGAAATCCTGTTGGGCAGTAACATCTAATTAAATCTTATTAGCAAAGTTGGTCAGTTCTACAGTCAACTTGAGTGTTTCAATCCCATTTATCGAAAGTTAGAGATGCTTTTTGCAATCTGTGCAACTTTCCTCTGCAGCCCCCACTTTCCTCTTTCATATGGGGCTAACATTGCATAGTCACTCCCTGCCACAATTTATTGGGAAATGACTTTTTGCAAACTTTATGCTTGGCACCAGATAAAAGCCAGTAAATTGCATTGTCACGTTCAATGACAAGTTTAATAAATAAAGCATTGTTTCTGTTACCCAGAAGACAAATGCTGGTGTAGAAATCATTAGTGATCCTGGCAAAAGGTCAGATGAATAGCTGTTCCCAGAAATCCTTGGTGCTGGTCCATCCTGCTCTTCTGTTTGTGAGTGGTGGCTCTTTTCCTTGGAGAGGTGATGGAGACTTGCATTGGATTTATATAAATTAAGGCAATAAATGGTAAATTAGTTTTGAAAGTATCAAATATGCAAATAGGTGCCATCTGGAAATGCATCCTTGCTAGGAAGGAGGTGCCAAGGAAATGTAATCTTTTTGCTATGTGCTGTGCACCTTTGTGGATGTGGTAACAGGAACTTCATCGGGCACAATGTACTCCTGGAGCTGCTGGATTCTCACTTCTCAAGCAATTAGAGAATTACGGGCAAGTGCCCTGCTCCAGACTATCAGAGGTTGTAGTTTCTTCTCCACAGATGTAAAATGTTTTGACAAGTTGTTCCATGAGATTAAGCTGCAGGCAGCTCTGGGTTATTTAGAAGCTCGTGGCTGGAAATGCCTTCCGTGTGTTATAACTCACTTGATAATTGTTTTAGAGCTGGGTTGGGATGTCGGGTAATGTGCTATAGACAGAGAACAATGCTGGCATGGTTTGGAGGTAGGAATGAGGGAGGGAAGTCAGATCCAACATCTTATTGAAAGGGTGCTTGGAAGAACTCCCTCAAGGTAAAGCACAAACAAGGATCTGGCAAACACTGATCATTGAGCTTGTCTGGAGGAGATCTCTTTGGTAGCTGCTCCTAGAAGCTCATTGCTACTCCTTTAATCTGTCCAGGCCTTGCCATAGTTGTGCTATCAACCCAAAATGGTGAGAAGTATCCAGTGTCAGCAGCTGGTGCCAAGAAGGTTAAGCTGCCTCACTTGCTCTCCTTCCCATAGATTATTTTAGTTCCCCTGCGTAAGCCTTCGGAGCAGATGTGGGAGTTCCTCATTCCCAGAGAACCTCTTTAAAGAAGAGATCCCTCATGAGCTCTTGTCTGTCTGAAGTTTGTGTGTTGCTTTCTGGAGCAATGTGAAACAAAAGCTGTTTAGAGTAGACCCCTCATTTTTTGGCAAGCTTGCAGGTGCATTTGCAGTGCGTACAACTGGCTTGAATTTAGAAAACAAGCTGTAAAAGTGTTTTCAGTCAGTAACTGGGGCTGGTGCTGCTGTGTGCTCAGTTGTATTTAAAAGTTATTTCAGAGCAGAATGAAACAAATAATGTTGTGCAGGAGAACGTCTCCGAGGAGGATTTGCTGACTCAAAAGCTGTGACGTGACTTGTACAATTGCTCTGTAAATAAATACAGATTACGGGGGAGCTGGGGGAGACAGTACAGCAGCTTCTGCTAAAGCCTTCCGCTCCATCACTTCTTGCTTTTATTTTAATCTTTAATCCTTCTCACTTGGTATTCGTGGAACGAGCAGTGTCACCAAGTTTGGTCTTGACCGCAGCAAATTGGGCTGGACGTGTTACTGAACACACAACGTGGTCAGAAGTGTCTGAGATAATAAAAGCCACTGGATCCCATCCAAACAAAAAAGACAAAGGTAAATGTAGCTCAACAGAAGGAGGATGAAGTCTGCATCAGTGTCTTGTTCTTTTAATAATCTTTGACCTTTTATGACTGTCTTCAGGTTTTATTGCCTTTGATTGGTTCTTAAGTGTGCAATTGCTTTTTCTCCCCCCAGCACACCTTAGTGTCACGGAGCCCTGATTTATGAGTTCATTACAAATGGGTTTAGATAGGATCTGCCAGAGGAGGGTTAATAGTCAAGGGAAAACAAATGTAGAAAAACAGATTGCAAGGAAAACGTGCAGCTGATGGAAATGTCATAAGTGCAGAACTTCTCTGGGGTTTCCTAGGTCAGACAGTTATTCCCCTTCCCGTCTCACATCCTAAAAAGTGAATGCTGACAGCTGAGAAGGGAACTCTGCAACCTAACATACTACTGTACTTTTTATTACCCAAGGGTTACAATAATTCAACCCTTTGCTACAGCTTTAAGCAGTAATATTATCCTATTGTGTAATTGGAAAAGGGAGTCTTCTGCCTTTGGAGCTCTGGAAGTTGGCAGGGATTAAAATGACAAGCAGGAGGGGAAGCTGGGTATGTGTTTAGTTAAAAAAACTTAGTGTTGTAGTACCACAAAGCCAAAACATTAGTCAGACATTCCTGTTGGGAGAACTGACAGGAAATAATATGATTTACAATCTGGGGTATGTCTAGAGCATGAAAGGAAGGAAAGACAGTCATTTGCTGGTTGTGTACTTCTGGCCCAGAGTTAATGAAGGAAGATACTTTGCCTGTAAACTGACCATTGATCAAAGTGATCTGATGTGTGATTGCTCCAAATTGCATCAAATTGAGCACATGTTCTAATTGTGGTGTCTCTTCAGGTTTTTATTTTATGTCTGTTCTCTGAACATTGAGATGCCACCTTGTACTTTAAACTTGGATAAATAACCCTTCAGATGCCAGCCTTGAGCAAAACTTGTGTGTGAAGCATCTCAAAAACCTTTGTTTTATCTGTTACATCAGCTGTGTGGCCTTTTCACCTTAATCTTAATTACTGCAGTAATTTTTAGGTCACCTAGTTGTTCTCAGCTGGCATCACTGATGGAAAAGGGGGTTGGTAGCACATTCATGCCTGGAGTAGAAGTGTTGTATTGGGTTTGCTGGTGGAAAAGATTTGGTGGCCCAAGTGGCTTATTTCCCAGAAAGGGCTAAATTTGGAGAAGCTGCCACTGCTGTAGCACTGAGCTACCTCACCTCAGGAGTTACCTCTGAGTAGAATTAATACAGAAACACAACACAGAAGTGAAACTAGCCTGGGTTTCATTTTGAAGACACTGCCCAACTCTGTTTATTATCAGCAATAACACAGTCAGATGAGCAGGATCTATCCCAACAAAGGTGTGAAGGCCAGGGAATTAAATCCACAGGGCTTTGTGATAAATGGGAGCAAATTCCTGCTGACTGGAAGGCTGGGAGCTTTAACTGAAGTCTTTAACGTGCCTTGAATTGGAAAGGCTTCAGATCGGGAGAGTTGCAGGTTTGTGTAAACCCTCTGAAAACATGGAATATAAGTTAAGTCAGGGAACCGGCAACAAAGAGCTGTCAAAAGCTGGGAATAAAGCCTGTGAATTTCTCCATGTGTGTACAGTGAAATGCCTCTGTAAAGACATTTAAAAGTGCAAAATACTTGTAGTAACTCCTCAGAGTGCTGGTGTCTGTTGAAAAGAGTAAACAAGTGTCACTTGTGTGAGGTGTTACTGGTTCTGCCAGCGATGCTGGTGCTAGAAAGGCTCTAGATGTGTGTCTTGGGGTGTGAGAACTTTATCAGGTGTCAGTTCTGTGCACAAGGCTCCGCAGGCATGGGGTGGCTTAGTGCCTGGTCTGCAGAGTGGGTTTGGTGCCATGGGCTATGGCAGCTGCAGACGAAGCTGTTTGCTCACAGGTTTGTGCAGTGTTGGGTCAGCTCCTGTTTCCTGATATCAGCACAGTCCCTTCCTGCCAGGGATATTCCTGTGCCCTGTCCCCCTCAGCCCAAGGAGCTCTGTGGTTTAGGACACTTCATGAGTGTGAGTCAAAAGGAAGTTCAGCTTTTTTCCTGTTGGAATTTTTAAAAGAAAGTTCAGCTTTTTGCCTGTTTCAGTTTTTGTGATTTCTGTACCTATAGTGACTTCCTGTTGTTTTTTTTTAATTTGTGTTTTCTGCGTTGAATGACATCTGCCCGTACTCAGCCTTTAAATTAAAGTATACAGCTATGCCCCTGTGCAAATGCACATTTTACCTTTAAGCACTATTTTTTCTGATTTGAGCTTTAGCACAGTGTGCCTAAATGGCCAGGGACCTGTGGCTGTTGTCAGAGGGTTTCTTTTTTGGAAATAAGCTAAACACAGCAAAGAAACTGAAGAGGAAATGCAGGCAAAGGAAACATAACTATAGACATAACCTTTTTCCCTGTGGTAGTACCATGGGAATGCTGTAGCAGGTGCTTAAGTGGAGATTCTAGATAGTCAAACATCTTTAGAGGAAGCTTATTAAAGAGGTTTCAACTAAGCTAATGTTTTCAGTCTTTGAGACTCCTGTGATCTCTAAATCCTTCAGTGACTTCAGCTGTAATAAAACTTCATTTAAACTTTCTGTCTGAACTCCCTGCTCCTCCACAGGAGTTCTGGGCTGGATGAAACAGGAATGGTGGAAAACGACCTCATATCAAGTAAACACGAAGCTCATTAAGTCCAGTAACCTCAAAGAGCTTGGCTTTGAGAGCAGCCCAGCCTGGAGACAGCCTGTCTGATCACCTGCTCAGTGAGCAGGGGTTTATAAGCCTCTCCATATCCAAAGGCAAAAATTCCGTGGAAGTGTTTTGTCTGGAGGTCTGTTATAAACCTGGTCTTCACTACATGATTTTACAAGAGCATTAAGCAAGTGGAAGTCTGGAACAGGTGAAGTTAAGTAAGTGAGGTCAGCTCTGGTGAGGTGGGAGACGTATGTCCTGAATTCCCAAAGAGCACCTTCTTCTCACACAGGTTGTGGCGGGGTTTAAGTGCCACTAATAATGTGCAACTCTCAAAACTGCAGTGGCAGCACATCCCTGGGAGCGTTCACCTTCCCTAAAATCAGGGAACTGTGTGCTGCTGGTTCTGGCACCTTGGATGTGGTTCCTGTCCCTCTGTGTGTTAAGTGCCTCCATCTATTCCATGTCCTTCATCTGGGCACAGGTGTGGAACCAAAGGATGTGTTTGACACACACCTGGTTTTTAAACCTTCATTTCCCCTGCAGTGAAAGAACCAGAAGCAAAAGAATTACCATTTCAATTCTTATACCAGATGTATCCAATACCCTAAAGTACCACTTTGCTCTCTAATCTGTCTTTGTGCTGTCTTCTTGACCATTCAGCCAGATTTATGCTGGATTAAAGTGACAGTGTACCCATGGATTTAGGGACAGAACTACAGCAGACCCTGCCTTTATTTTGGTGCTTTAGGAGATCCGTTGGCAAGCTGTTCAATTACCTAAATGCTCTGCAAGAAACTGGAGAGGGCTGCTGCTCAGCCATGGTTTTACCTCCTCGATACCAGGAAAATACACTGTTAGTATTTGCTTGGATATTTTTGTTTTTCCATTGCCAGCTGAGTCTGACCCCCTTTGAGAATCTCTGCCTTAAACAGTCTTGCTTATGTCATTTTACTGCTGTTATTGAATATATTGGTATAAAAATGGTCAGGCCAAGTTCTCTTGGTTAGTCCATAAACACTACAAATACAGATTCTCCTTCATTCAGTGTATTTATTTCAAATTTGCCTCACTGTAAACTACTGGAGTTGCAGCTTTACTGGTGGTTTTTAACATCCTTCCCTAGGCTTTTTGGTCTATTAAGCAATTCCAGCTGGCAGAGGAGAATGGAGCACTTCTGTAAGTGTTCCCACGATCCACAAGTGAGGAGCGTGACCTTGTGACCATGTGCCAGCTTTCCTTCCTGGACATAAGAGATAACAGGAGATAAAGACAATACTTGGGGAGAAATCCCCTGCCTGGGCTTGGCTGCAGGAGCTGGGCAGATGTATGGGAGATGATGCCTAACTGCAGAGCTGGAACATTTTGCAAAGCTGATGTCCTATAACATGAGCTGGATGAGAAACAAATATATGATCTCCCCAACCCAGGCTGTAAATATTTATCTTTTGCTGGTGAATGGGCAGTACCTTTATGGGTGTCCACTAAACTGAGCACTCCCTCCTTTCCTCATTCCTAAGGCATAGCTTAATTGCAGGAAGCTTTGCTTGCTGTTTCTCCCTGTCCTGGGGGCTGCTACTTTGAATAATGTTATAATGGAACTGTTTTGGTACTGAAGCTGTTTTTAAATAAATCTTTTGGGGCTTGGCAGAGCACAGGAGGTGAAATTAAAGCTGAGCTTGTTGTGTATGGGTGGCCAGAAATGGCAAAGAGAAAAGGGAGGGGAGAAGCAGTGAAAACAAACTGGCTGTGCTTCACCTGACCTGTGATCAAAGGAACTTGTGCAGATTTTGGGTGCTGTTAGGCCAGCAGGAAAGTGTCTGTTTGTATGTCTTGGTGAAAAGGAAGCTAAAGCTTATGCCAGGATCATGGCTCAACTCATCAAGTGTCTATGGTAATGTCTGGGGCACATTTTCTGACTCCGAAGTGAAGTTTAAGGGTGGTTTTTGTGTATCAGAATTGGTGTGAGAACTGCTGCAATGAGCCCTCTGAGGAGAAAGTTGCTGTGATTTCTCTAAATAACTGAAGTCCCTGGTCTCAGATACAGGGAACTTTTGGTGTGTGTTTTGTAGGAAGAAAGAAATAGTAGATCATGCTGTATGTTTCATTCTGGTTTCCTGATAAAGCTGAAGGAGGGAGAGAGAGATAGAGCTCTGTATTGGAGTAGAGTTTGTCTTGGATACTGGTTATCTCAAGCTGATCAGTGCAAATCAGGAAATGTTAAATGTGCTTTGGGAGAAGGAACTTTCAGTTCCCTGCCCAGGTTATTGTTGGGATAGTGTGTAAAAACAGCACATTAAACACACAAATATTGGAAGCAGTTTTTGGTAAGGACCAGAGTCCTTTCCATCAGCTGCATGGTGTTAAATCACAAGTCAATAATCCATGATCAAATGTACTGAATTTTATTTGTATTAATGCAAACCATGCTGCTGCTTAGGACTAGGAACTGTATCCTGTATCAGAGGAGTCAGCAAGTTCTTGTGTGTGTGTGGGATTTGATATGTTACCTGTACACGTGGTGACAGGGATGTATGTTCTTGTCCCTGCAGAGTGACCAGCAGCTGGATTGTGCCTTGGATTTGATGAGGCGTCTGCCTCCACAGCAGATAGAGAAGAATCTCAGTGACCTCATTGACTTGGTGAGTATTGGATGCTGTGCCCAAGAAGTGGCTGTGACAAAGGTCTGGTATGCAAGAACATCTCGGAGGTGTGGTGGTTGGTTTGTCCCCTTGTCTTTTGCCAAGGTTGAACAAACAATTGTCTGAGCAATGTCAGGAATCTACATGTTTATTCTGGGCAAGCCAACAGGTTGTGTGTGCAGGGACACTTTGGGATGAAGGGTCATTAGCAGCTCTCTTGATGAACTTATGACCAGGTTGGAGGCTGCTGTTTAAACTTGGAACAGGGTTGAGGCAGGCACTGGTACCTGGGTATTATCTCCTGATAAACAACCTGCCTGTGTGGAGCTGTAGGAGGAGCAGTGGCCGTGCCACCCCACGCCCTTCAAAGACACTTCTGAGAATGTGTCAGAACACTATAGGGATCTGGAGAACACCCAAATCTAGTTATAATTTATGCTCTATCAAGTATACTTCAGTCCAGTGTCAAAAAAACCCAACCATCTTATGCCCAAGACCTGTTTTACTGCTTGTCCTGGAACTTTTGTTCTCCTATAAAATGCTAGTGAAGAAAACAAAAAGGATTTCTAGGCTCATTACAAGTTGCACAGGATTTAGTTGCACATTCTGTGATGTACATTTGGGCTGTAATTGCCGAGAGTTGTAATTGACAACTCTCTCTTAAAACTGTGTGTGGCACAGTTGCCTCTGGAGTAACTGAAGGTATTAATGAAATATGGATTAAATCGGTACAGAACCTACAATTGGGAAAACTTGTTTCTATTGTCCAGTCTAAATACATGGCTTATTTCTGACCTAAGCTTCTAAATTTGTGCAGACAGAACATTGAGGCTGGAACAGGACTGTTAGACCTTTGAATTAAGCTAAAAGCTTATCTCCAGTGAGAACTACATCCCTTTTCTGTTGCAGGTCAGAATCTTGTGTGATAGTGACAAACCTTGCCTGAAAGACTCTCAAAATCTGATGGTGCTGCACATAGCAGCTATTTGAATTAGTGCCTCTTAATTAAATGGTTTAAATTGTGTCTGAGCTATTTGTCATCTCTGTGTGCAGAAGAGCAGCTGCTCACCAGGTAAAAGTTTGGTTGGAGAGGTCTGTTCCTAAATGGTTCTGAAGCTGGTGTTGGTAAACTATGGTCAAAAGTTGTGACTGACTTAAATTTATCAAAGTCTAAGTACTTCTTTTACTTACATAAGCCAAGGCACAGGTAAGAAAGCTCTGGGGGTCAGGAAAGATATTATTCCCTGCAGGAAGGGATTATTCCTCTTTCTTGAAACCATTCAGTAATTGCCTACATCTGTGCCATGAAAACTCTTGGCAACCTAAAGCATCACTTTTGTGGGTGTTGCTGGAGGTAGGACACAAGTAACTAAATCACAGGTATGATCTGGTGGGACATGGTTGGCTTTCTGATGAAACTGGGAGGACTGGATGATATCAGGGTTTGAGCAGCTCCCCAGGACCATTCAAAAGAAGGAGTTGTTTGGGGAGCCATGGGAAGCTTGACTGTGTAATTGCTATAAGGGTTTTTAATGACTCAGAAAATTGCTGGGTACCTCTAAATGTTGGAATTACTTTTGGATGGTGCTCATTAGTGCTCTACATGCTTTCCATCAGCAACACGCTTGCTGGGCTTCTTTTCATATTGCAAGTGTAACATGAACCAGACTGGTTTGATGCTTGTTAGAAGGTCTGTGTGATTCCCAGTCATTGCAGTCCCTTCTCTGGGGTAGAGATGAAATAATTTGTTAAATCCAGTCTGATTTCTTTATTGTTGAGACATATGTAGACCTGTTCTGCAGCCACTCTCAGCCTGACCTCCTGAAGTCTACACTGCTCAGGCAAGAGCAGTGTATGCTCTGCCACCTGTAATAGTTCCAAAAACATCATAAGCCAGACTCAAGCAAATAGTTTTTTGACCTTTTTTGGAAAATTTCATCCAAACCGTTACAGCTGATGTTTTAATTCTGTTTCCTGTACCATTACCAGACAATAATCTCCTTGAAGTAAAAGGTCAGACTTCGAATGCACTACGAGCATGAGCGGGTTTATTAAACTTGGGATAGAATTATAAAAGATAAACCCTGATTTCTGGGTTTCCTTGTGCTGGGTTTCCTTGCTTCATTACACTGCCTTGCTGCAGTACATGTGAAGCAGAGGCTTGTGTCAATTTTTTGGTGGGAAGTTTAGGTTATCACTTGAAATCTGCTTGCAGCTCAGTTTGCCATAGTCTTTTTATAGGACTTGATCTTCAGACTGAGGATTTGCTACTTGCTTAAGATCCATTGAAAGGAGAGAAGATGACTTAGAAATGTTTTTGTATGTAAAAGATTTTCCGAAACTTATACAGTGAGAATCTCCATAGAATCCCAGAATGACTTTGGTTGGGAGGGTTCTTGAAGCCCATCTCATCCCACCCCCTGCCATGGGCAGGACACCTTCCACCAGCCCAGGTTGCTCCAAGCCCCGTCCAACCTGGCCTTGAACACTTCCAGGGCTGGGGCAGCCACAGCTTCTCTGGGCAACCTGTGCCAGGGCCTCCCAACCCTCTAAGGGAGGGGTTTCTTCCCAATAGCCCATCTAACAGTTTAAAACCACTCTGGCAGTTTAAAACCACTCCTAGGCTGGTATTTCTGCTGGGAGGGATAACCACACTGAGTTCTCTCCCTGAAGTCCCTCTTACTCCAGCAAAGCCATGTTCTGCTGCTATTTTTTCATTAAATAGCATCTTGGCGTCCATCTGAATACATGGAGTGTGTGCAGGACTGTCCAGGACTGCCCCCAAGTGTTGTGCTGACAAGGGAAACGGTCCAAACTTGAACATGAAGGAAAAGGGTGGGTGGAAAAAGAGAATTTTTGGGTCACTGGCCCTCATCAGCCCAGACACTTTTCATTCATTAGCAGAACAGTTTGTGGTTTGCCCTTTCACCACATCTGTTGTTGCGTTTTTCGGGCTGTCGGGTCTTCAATTAGAGTTCATTAGAGAGCTTGTCAGTCACAGCTCTCCTGAAGTCCTGCCTGAAAGAAGCTGTGCTGGAAATGGGCCTTGGCATGGAATGCTCTGCTTGGTATTCAATTAGTCATTATTTGTAAATACACTGCTCCGAGGCTGTCAGGATGCACAACTTCGAAGGAGTTCAAAATCTCTACAGAAAAAGTTTGGTGTAGGCATGTATCCTTTTAAGGACAACTAATTTAAATTAGAATAATTTTTCATAGAGCTCCTCTGCAAACTGGGAGCCTTGGAGCATCTACCTCTGGGCCAGGTCCGAGCTGTAAGGCAGTTTCCATAGGAGAGAGGAAGGTGATCACACTGTTCTTAAATGGGTTTGTGAGGATGCTTCAGATCAAAAGTTGATCTTGGTGATCCTGGAGGTCTTTTCCAACCTAAATGATGGAATTGGAACATCGATCTTAATTGTGTCACGTAAATTCTGTGTCACCTCCTTATTGCCTTGCATTGCCCAGGAGTTGCTGCTGTCATTGCACTGTGATTCTCATGGAAGTCAGCTGGGAATCACATCTGTTCTCATCCCTTGCTGAAAGGAGAATGTGAGGATGTTCTCTGGATGGAAGTGTTTCTTGATGTCAGTAAGAGTGAGGTTTTGTTTGGGTCATGGAGGTCACACTGCAGTGACATGAAGCTGAAGGAAGGAGTCTGGTAGGGTTCACTTCTGAGTGGCCCAACAGTTTATCCTGGAAGATCAGAACAGTCCAAGGGAATCGTCCTCCTGCTTCCTTTCTCTTAAGATCAGTTGTACAGTAACTCAGCCCCCAGTATTTTCAGCTGTGTTCTCTCCAAAAGAAACCCCAAAGAAGGGATCAGCTTTTGGACAGTGCTGCTGTGGAGGATCCCTTCCTAGGACACCTTGGGAGCACATAGTGGGTGGGTGAGTGATAGGCGGGGTTGCAACCTCCAGAATCCTTTTGGGGTACGTTCTGCAAACACCTTCCCTGAGGTGTCACAGAGGGCTGCATCTTGGAAAAGGTGCAAAGTGGATTTATTATGCTCATGAGCCACGTGCAGCAAATAATGGATCTGTGACGGGATTGCCTGGATGGCTTTGACTTGAATGTGGAAGTTGATGTGCTCTCAATCTTGGTAAAAGTTAAGCAGGCTCCTTTTGCAACTACAAATTCCTGCTGACTGTTTAATTTGGACATTTGCCTGGGTGTGTATAATATAAATTAGATGGAATATCTAGCTGACTTGGGACAATCAGATGGCTGGCATGGAGTGGGGACAGGGAATCATCCTCCCAAAAAGGACAAGCAGGTACACCAGGAGAGTGGGATTTGCTGACAGCCACAACTTTGTTCCTCTCTTTTCCCAGTAAGACTGGTATTGAAATAACACTCATTCCCAAAAGTGAAAGCTTTCTTGAAGAACACAACCAATTAATGCAGTCATGGAAGAACTAAAGCGAGACTCCTTCAAAGACACAGCATCAGTAACTTAACTGGTTATTTTTCAAGGCTCTGTTTGCAATTAAAGATCTGGGAGGTGATCAGCTCTGCTTTCTCATCGCAGGAGAATGCTGAAGTATTTTTAGGAGAATATGTTGCTTTTTAGAAAATCCAAGTGTGATGAATCTTAAAATGTATAAACTTATGATTTTGAAATATTTGAACACGAATCAGGACCTTGCTTGCCCACAGACAAGTTCCAAATCTGCTTGTATGCCTTTAGTGAGTGAAGATATATGAAGTTAGAGAATTTATTCCCAAGCAAACTGCATTGCTTGGGCTGCACAGACCATAAAGAACATGAGAATGTGACTGTAGCTTTTTGTATTTGGAGTCCAAGAGCCTGAGCAGTGTGTGGCATCGAGGAGAGAGATAAAATAATTGAATGCAGATGCCCAGCTCAATGTCTAGTGAGGGTGGGAGATGTTTAAAAAAAAAATCAGACCCAGTGGAAGCTGAAAAAGAAGATGGTAGAAGTGCATTGACAGCCCTGTGGACTCAAAGCTGAGGCTGCTGTTCTCCCTGGGCTTGCTGACCTGTGGGATGGGCTCCCAGCCACCGGCAGTCGGGTTTCTAACATAAGGATTACTGGCTAAAGAAAGGGGCTCTGGCTCCCTGAATAAATTTATGGTGGTTTGGAGCCAGTTTTTTCATTTGGTGAATGGCCGTAAGCAGGAGCTTTTCCAGCTAGCAAAGATTACCTCTGGATATCTTGATGGTGATTTGAGATAGCAATTAATATATATAAATTGTTAATGTAGTGCTTGGCTTAGAGCTAGCAGCCCCACTTACTGGCATGAGATTGGAAAAGGCAATTTCAATTCTGGCTTCACATCACTTACTCTTTCTATTTTTAAGCCTTTTTGTCTTCCTGGCTCCTACCACTGCACTGCTGGTATTAGAGAGGCCCTTAAAATGTATTTTTAAATATCTTTTGAAGGGAATGTGTGTGAGGATCACTTGGTGAGAGTGGATCCTAGTTACAAACCTACCTAACTACGGTTGAGGATGAGAGGAGGACGAAAGCTGATATACAGAAACACTGCTGAAGAGAGTATGCCCGGCATATCCAGAAACAATTGAAGGATATCTCCAACACCAGCTGGGCTCTTGACATAAATAGTCAGGACTTCCCAAGGTATTGATACGCTGTGATGGCTCCTGGGACTGGGGCCTGGTAATGAGATACAGGAGCCTTCATCTGCGGGTCACCAGTCACCGTCCAGGGCACTCTGGCTGGGCCTGCCAGATGGCTGCCTTTTGTTTCTCCGAATGGGGAATCCAGCAAAAGCCCTATTTTATCCAGGAAATCACAGGAAGAAAGCCAAGGATCCCGTTTCATGAACGGTTGTCACCTTTTTAAATGTAGTTCCTCGAGCTGAATTAAAAACATTCTGTAATTAATATGACATCTTTGCTATGACATCTCTAACTAGACAGACCTGGGTCTGCAACCTTGTTAATGCTTGTCTTTTTCCAGAAAAGCTGATTGGTTTAATTTTGGTTTTGCTAATTCTTGCAGTGCTGGAATTCACTGCGAATCCAAGAATCAAGCTGAGCTGTTTCCAGCATCAATTACATCTGGTCTTGAACACAAAAGTCCATTTAAGTGTCATTTAATAAACAAAGCTTGATGATCGTGTGGCCTTTGGACATATGATGGATCAAATTAAGATTTAGCGATGTGTGGATTTGTGGGAGTGACTTTACTAGTGGTTTTAGGCCCAAGCTGAGTGGAGCCAGGCTTCCTTCTTGAGTTTCCGCAACATCCGTTAGGCCGGGTCTGTGTTCAGCAGGAACAGGAAATTCTGAGGCTGTGGAATGACTCAGAAAAATTGTAGTAATATTTTACTACATGCCGACCCAGAGGGGAAGAATCTGAGCTGAAGGTGGGTTGTGTGCCAGAAGGGTTATTTTGCAGAAGCACCAGGGCACTTCCATGGGCTCTTCCTTGTGTTGGAGCAGTTTCCCCAAGTGCCGGGAGCAGTGGTTCTGTCCTTCTTTAATGTTAAAAGTTCACATGCAATTGAAATACTGGCTTTCCTATTGGGATGTGGCTTTTAATTAAAAACTGCTCTCAACCCATGCTTGATCAGATACCTGCATGTTGCAGATGCAGATTCAAAACACAGATGGATCTGAGTGATTTCTTGCTTATCTCTTGAAGTTTGCTTCATCTTCCCAGAATTATAGAACTGTTTGGGTTGAAGGGACCTTCAAGACCATCTCATTCCACCCCCTGCCATGGGCAGGGACACCTTCCAGTAGCCCAGGTTGCTCCAAGCCCCATTCTGAACCTGGCCTTGGACACTTCCAGGGATCCAGGGGCAGCCACAGCTTCTCTGGGCAACCTGTGCCAGGGCCTCACCCCCCTCACAGAGAGGGATTTCTTCCTAATTTCCAATCTAAACCTACTTTCAGTTTGAAGCTGTTTTCCCTTGTTCCTTCTGGCTCTGAAAGGAAAAGACTATTTCCAAGGACTGTCACACTGGCAATGTTGCTGTTTCAATGGTAGATATGACTCATTTCAGTCAAAGCTCTAGAAGAAAGCAACGACCTGAGTGTATTTGTTGAGTGGCTACTAAGCCAGAATATTAACTGTCCCGAGTGTGTAAGGTGCAGAATTTGATGTAATTCAGCCTGATCAAAGCAAGGACAGGGAGTGTGTGAGACATGGAGAGCTGAAGTGTTTTCCTCTTTCCTCTATAGATTTTTTTTTTTTTGGTCGTATTTTAAAAAACAATCCAAAACCAATTGTTCAGTTGCTAATAAATTCCTTTAACCACAAGATGAGTTAAGAAGGAATGACTGAGGTCAGCAACTCCAAAAAGTGTAGGGTTTCCGCTTTGGCACAAGTGATTATTTGTCTTGATAGCAGAGCAGTTGACTTAATTAAAACACTGTCCACATACCTGGGTAGCTCTGCTGGAGACTAATGTTACCCAGGACAAGAGAATCCTTGTTGAACACATAGCAGAGTGCGCTGCACTCACTTCTCACTCAGGTTTTCCTTCCTCTGTACTACACATCCATTGTATGTCTCCTTGGAAAATAATATCCCACAAGCACAGTGCCCTGTTGCTTCTGAATGCTGCTGCTGTTCCTTCCAGGCTGGACCCCCAGAGACCCTTCTTTTTTCTCTTCTGATTTACCTTGAGGGTGGTCTCACTTTGTAACTACACACACAGCCACCAGAGGAGATGGTCAAGAGCTGATTTGGGGAAACACAGCTGTGTTGGGGCCCAGAGGACCAAATTACATTAATGTAACCTCTGACTAAAGATACCAGCTGCAGATTGTATTCTGCATTTGATCTTCCACCTATGAGAATGGGAAAAACTTGTGTCAAAACAAAGATGGGAGCCCAGTCTTTGCTTATAAAACAACCCTCATCCCTCCAGTGTTAGCATTGCAGTGCCATTTATTTATAGTGTGGTGATGAATTGGACAAAATCACTGCTTGGGCATTTCAGCTTGGCCTGAGGAGTGGGTTAATTCTTACGTTTCTAAATTTGAGTCAAAATTCCCTGTTGGAGACAAGTACTCAGGCACTTAAGTGCATTTTGGCTCTTCAGTTAACACAGAAGCAGCTTGGTAAGAACAGTTAACAATGCAAATCCACTGTTTCAGGCTGAGGATCAGTTGCCTTCTAAACAGAGTTGTCTCTGCTGGGATCAGAAGATAAACTGAATTCTGCAAGAGTCTGACTGTGCACAACAGTCATTTAAATGCTTTAAGAAGATTCAATACTTGACATGGAGATGAATCAGCCTCATGAACATGGAGCTGAAGTGTTTAAAGCTGCAAATTACCTTGTTCAAATTCCTGCCTTTGCCTTGTAAGCAGTTTCCCAGAGTAAAGAGCGCATAAATCTTGTAAATTCCTTCTTAGGAAGTACAGCAGCTGTTGGAAGTTGATGTAAGAAATTATATAAAAATTATGTTCTTGGGGTAACCATGCCAG
This sequence comes from Pseudopipra pipra, assembly GCF_036250125.1. NCBI lineage: Eukaryota > Metazoa > Chordata > Aves > Passeriformes > Pipridae > Pseudopipra > Pseudopipra pipra. Next base: position 7,926,702 of record NC_087570.1, on the reverse strand, counting down.
ACTTGGATGCTTTTCCAATAATTAGAATTACACAAGTCCTTCCATCAGCTGGAATATCTAGTTTTTTGAAAAAATACTGTTGAAATTTTCTAATATTTCCAAAGTAGATGAGTGGGTTTTATTGTGAAAGAAGGAGAAAATGATAGATTTCCTGGAGTCCTGTAGAGTGTCTGTACCAAGGAGACAGTGGATATAGAGCTGCTTGTTACAATGGAGGATTATAATACACTGCAGTATTATATTCTAGGAAGTGTATGACATAATGCACTCACTGTTAGGGCTATAAGAATAACCACAGCCCTTAGAAATTGGGAAAGTGACCCTACTCAGGAATATTTGTTGCCAAACCATCCAGAGATAAGTTTAGCGTGGAAATTCAGTAGATTGCACCTTAAAAACAATGTGTTTGATTCCTTCTAGTCCATATGGAATTGTGCTCTCCTGCTGAGCCATGTTGGAAACTCCACACTGGGCATGTGCTGTTCTTAAAAGAAAATTAAATCTAAAAGTTATTTGTGTGGGGTTTTTGTAAGGGTTGTAAATTCAGCTTTTCTGCAGGGGAGTTGACTCTGCCTCGAGTTTGGGGTTTCTTGTGAAAATGCTTTGTGTGTATGTTTGGGATTGAGGAATTGCACAGCGAGACCTCTGGTGCTCCCTCCCCACACATGTAATGGAGGGATTCTCAAGGAAATGAAATGGAAACAGAACCTGAGGGAAATGCCCCTTTTCCCCCAGTTCTGTTTTCATCGTGATTACTCATCCCAAACACAGGTCAGAGTGTTCCTGGACACTTCTCTCTGTGCTGAGGGGCTCCTGGGCAAGGAGCAGCCGGGAGGAAGGGATATATCCCTCTGATCACCCCTGGGAACAGGCTGGAGCACAGCTCTCACTGCTCAGGTGCTGTGGGGCTGGTTTTGTTGCACCCAAAATTGGAGCAGTGTTCTTGTGGGCCTGAAGAGTCAGCCCCAAATTAATGGTTGATGGGGAAGAGAAGGAAGGGACAAAGTGGATCCAGATGGGCTCACAGAGACATCGTTTCACTGAACTTGTGCCACGACACTGCTGATCTGGATCAGCTCTGGGGAATATCAGGGCTGTCTGTTTGCAGGAAAAGGAAGGATTTCCTGAAAAGCTGCTGCTTCCTGTCCACTTGTATTTACCAGTGAAGGTGTTTTGAGGCTGCTTCAGCCAGGGCTCCAGGTATCAAGTGATGAAGTTCTCAGAGAGCATTGAGCTGTATCTGAACACTGATCTCTCTGGGCTCTCCAGGTCCCCCTCTTACCATGTTACAGTGTATAGAGACCAAAGTAACAGTGCTCAAACTAATATTTCAGCTTTTTCAGTACTGTTGGTAACTTTACCAACCATGTCTTGCTTTGCCTCTTATTTTTTATATGTTTACAGAGTGATTGTGTGGGTCAGGTGTTGCATTCCTTGCTGGCCATATCTTAGAATCATGGAATGGTTTGGGTTGGAAGGAACCTTAAATCTCATGTGGTTCCACCCCCTGCCATGAGCAAGGACACCTCCCACTAGCCCGGGTTGCTGCAAGCCCCGTCCAAGCTGGCCTTGGACGCTTCCAGGGATGGGGCAGCTACGGCTTGTTCTGTCATTTGCTATTTGTGGGTTTTTTGGTCTTTCACAATTGCATTGGTTTATATGTCCCTGCTTCCTTTGATTATCATCCTCTGTAGTTATTGCTTTGTACTTGGGATTAGAAATGTTTTTGTTTCAGGCATTTTGATCTCTTATGTCCCATCTAGTGCATTAAAATAGTTTCAGGGCTGCTGCATCTCAAATTTGTTTTTTTTTCTCCTCTAGGCTTTTCCTATATTTTCTTTATTTCTTCTTCCCTCTCCTTTTCATTTCTTAAAAGTTGTGAATTTATCACTTCATGATTAATCTTACCCTTGATTGCCTTTTGTCCTCATATTCTCAGTCAGGTTTTCATCTCTACAACTTAGAGTGAAATGTAGAAGAGATTCCACACTTGTTATTTCTATTATTATTTTATTAGCACATTGTCACCAATCTATTCAAGAATTTACCAGTTGTCCTGTGATCCTGTTGGGAAAGGACCTCAATGGGATCATAGGGTGTTTTGCTTTAATCCCTTTCTCTTGCAGCAGTGGAATCTGGAAAGTTTTTCCAACAGGAAATACACAATACCTTATTTGTTTAATAATAAGAGCTCCAGGAATGATTTGTTGATTGTCACTGCCGTGCCCTGAAGTCTGTGCAGGGCAGATGGAGTCTCATCCCTTTGCAGGATGTCCCAGCCTCTCTGCCATGGTAAAAGCAGAGCTTGTCTTTCTCCATATGAAGTGCAGGGAGGCACCAGTGGGTTCTGGACCCATTAAAATCTACCTGTGCAGGAGATGTGTTGGATTTTACATGTGCACACACACGGACACGTGTATTTTTATTACCCAGCATGGTCCTGTTTGGCCACCTGCCTGGAAACTCTTGTAAACTTGACCCAGAGTGGGAACTTGGGAAAAACACACTGCAGCGTGTGGATGGTGTGTTCCTTTAGCAGCTCCCTCTTTTCCACTCCACTTTAAATATTTACCTTTATCCGTCAGTCCTGGACAATCACTTTCCCGGCCGCTTTGGCACGTGGTGAATGTGGAACATGTATATATTGAAGTGAGCTGGACCACACCAGTGATTGGGTAATTAAATCTGAAATTACTGGAGGTGGGAGCATAAGATTGTGCTATAACTTAAGTGCAGCTTAACCTGAAGAGTTTTGGCTTTGGGGCAGATGTAGGCTGTTAATAACACAATCTGTTCTTAGGGGTGCCAGTCTCTTTTAACTTCGACGTGTTTCCCTCTCTTCCCTCCCTGTGGTTTTTCTCCAAACCCACAGGTCCCGAGCCTGTGTGAAGATCTCCTCTCCTCTGTGGATCAGCCCTTGAAGATTGCACGAGACAAGGTGGTAGGAAAAGACTATTTACTGTGTGACTACAACAGAGATGGCGACTCGTACAGGTGAGCTCGTACCCCAAGCAGGGCACTGACTGGTGCTTTGTAAATGAGAGCTTTGTACAGGTACTGCAGGCCCTTCTCGCTCTTATTTCCAGCCAGAAAAAAATCAGTCATCTAAAGATTTAAAGCCTAAAATGTGCTGTTATTATCTTGTTAAAGGGCTGACTGACGTATTTCTCTTTGCTCTCAGTATTCTGAATTAAAACCAGTCGATTCTCCAGCAGAAATGACTGGGATGGCCTTGATAGGAAATAAAACATTGCAAGGTTATAAAATCTTTGGAATGGATAATGACAGAAAAGAGATGATGCAAGCAGTTGGTTTAAACAAAATCATCTTCTGCTTGTACAAAACAGGGTGGATTTGCCAGCTGGGAAAGGCTCTTTCACTCGTGTTTTGCAAGGGATTGACTCTGACTTTGGACTCGATGTCACTAGTTCTGTTTGAAAATCTTGGCCCAAGTCTTTAGCAAAGAAAAGGAATTCCTGTCTACCAAAATAGCTGATTTATTCTGAGGACTGTAGACAAAACCAATGAAAGTATTTGAACAATATAAGCTGTCTGTAATTACAATATGATTAGTTTTGAAGTAGAAGGGGTGGTAAGTACCATGGAATGGTACAATGAGGTTTCAGTGTTTTGGCTGGCATTTTGCACAGAGTCTCTCTGTGAATGTTTTTATCCTCTGCCTTGCCATTGGGATGATGATTTTTATTTATTTTTTAATTATCCCCTCCCCTTTTTTTGCATTGCCCGACTTTCCGTAGTGGCTGTAGTGACAGTGGCATAGTCCCAAATATTTAATTAAGAATCACAAACTTATAGTCCAGAAACCTTTGTGAATATTCGCTTTTATTCTTTCCCTTAACAAAGGGCTGCGAGGTAATGACCCCCATTCATCTTCTGTCCTGAGTTACCAGCTCAGCCAAACTGCTGCTTCTGGGGGTGATTGTGATTGTTCCACCTGATGTGGATTACACAGAGAACATGCTGAGATTCATTTTGTCCTAGAAACAGGAGGAGAAGAATGATAATGGATGCAGAGTTTGACAGTGCATTTGGATTGTGGCTGAGTGTAAATCCTGATGAGTTGTTTTAAATATAATGTATTGCAGAGGGCCAAGAAGTAGCAGATCTTGAAGGTGAAGTGTCACGTTCTTTAGGGCACTTGTTTAACATTTAAAATTATTGGAACCTTTTACAAGAGAGTCTGGTGCCTTCTAAAAGCATTAAGCTTTTGTGTCTCAGTTGGTCAGATCTACCTTAGCAGCTACATGCACTTAATCAGTTCTGAATTAGTAGATAAAATATGGTTTTGCAGGGTCTGCCCTGTAGCCAAGATGTACCCACACAGCTGCAGACCCTCTGGAAGATGCCAGAGGAGGGATTAGGTCCTGAATTTTTTGTGGATCTTTCAAGAGATGCTTTCTCCCTGAAGTTGTGATGTTTCTTGCAGTCCCTTTGCATCCTGTTCAGGCTTTTGTCATGAGCATCCATCACCAGAGTCACAGGAAACTGGCAGAGGCACTGATTAAACAGGAATGTGACATTCTGCGATCACTAGTAATCCCTCCATGTTTAATTAGGACACGACACGTGGCAGCCCTTTCTCCAAGGGCAGTATCATATTTGCCTCTGAAATTTGCTCCATCTCTTTCTGAGAAGGCATTTAAATAGTTACAGGGGAGCAGGAGGAATTTGGTTTTTAAAATCACTTTGAAATTTTCAGGACTTGTTAAGTAATGAGGTTTCAGAAAAGCTGTTTCATTTGTTCCTATAGAACAGGCATCATGTGTTAATTGCTGGCATTAAAGATTCCTGTTCTGTTTGATTCGCATGTTCTGGATTGAAGTGATTCTTCCTTCTGGAATTGATTGGTCCCAGCTCTGTTTCATGAAGCAAATTCTTTCCTTCCCCACACAGCAAAAGCCTTTGAAAACCAGCCCCACTTCCCTGTGCATGTTAATCTCATTCTATGCCTGTGTCCAGACACTTCTTCGTACCTCGTAAAACCTGCAGTTGTTACTGGGAAGTGGCTCTTACCCTAATTTAACCAATTAGCCCAAAATTCTCTGTGTTTTTAAAAGCTTTTGATATTTCCACAAACATTTTTCAGAACCACATGCTCGATTAGAAGTCCCAAAGAGTCCTATTCCCTGCCTGCAACGGGTTCCATCCCCAATTCCCACATACTCCAAACCAAACCTTTTCTTCTTATTGGACAGGTTGCTAATTGCATTTCTTTTAATGCTAATCCAAGGATTTCAAACCATTCTGTGGACAACTAAGCAGGAAAGGTGGGGCTAGGTAGTCAGACTTTCTCACTGGGATTCCAGTTTTATAGGGTGTTTTTTCTTGAGTGGCTTTACAATTTGACTGGGAATTTGATTGGAAAAAAGCTGCTGTGGGAAGTGAATATCTTAATGCTTGGCCCATCACAGTTTAGTCTTTCCTCATATTTAGGCAGACTTGATTTTGTCCGTGTTGAACATGGATCAGATTAGAAGATGGATTTTGGGAGTCTCTCTTGGATCTTTATAAATACATAATTTTAATTTTCTTCATATTATTAACTGCTGCCTATGGGAGCAGCTTTTGGTGCTTGAAGTTTCACAGGTACTTCTGGAATGTTACTGGAATAACAGAAGTTTGTGGAGGATCTCAAATAGCCACAGAATCGACATTGTGAAGGCAGAGCTTTTATTAATTCTTTTTTTAAATATTAAACTTCAGGGTCCTGACTTTGTCCATACATATACACTCGGAGTGTGTTTGATCACTCTGTTAAATGGAATCCTTATGGGGAATTTGGTGCCAACAACACTGAAACCTGTTAGCTGAAACAAAAACCTTTCTCTTCTAGGGAAATTAGAGGTCTGACTTTGGAAATTTAAGTGCTTGCCCATCTGTCTTTCTTCAAATAGCCTCCAGTTAAGTGTTTGAATGTGTTCTGAGTGCTCTTCCACAAGAATAAAAAATACAGGAGGTTTTTTATTGGTAAAGTCGCTGCTGGTTCCAAGTGGAATGGATTGAAAATGTCACAAAGTGCTGGCTAGAAGAATCTGTTCCTAGACTGCTCTTAAATCCCAGTCTGCAGCCTGAGGAGAAGGTCTGATGTTTGCAGTGAAAGGGTCTTCACCAAGGTCCTGCAGGAATTCTCTGCCCACCAATTGGTTTGGAGATCCCACCTGATGGGAGTAGATGAGCCATTTGGGAATCCTCAGGTAGCACCAGAGGGGATTTTTGTGTGAATCTCATCCAGATTTCAGAGATTTTAGGTAAAAGAATGAAAAGATGGGCTGAGAGGGGATGTCATCTGTGTCTGTCAGTGTCTGCAGGGAGGGGACAGAGGATGGACCAGGCTCTGCTTGGAGGGGCCCAGCAATGGGACAAGAGGAAATGGTCGGAAACTGATGCCCAGGAAGTTCCACCTGAACATGAGGAAGAACTTCTTTACACACACTGGAACAGGTTGTTTAGGGAGGGTGTGCATTCTTAATCCCTGGAGATATTCCAGACTCATCTGGACACAAATGTAGTGCCATGTGCTCTGGGATGACCCTGCTGGAGCAGGGAGGGGGGACCAGATGAGCCACTGTGGTCCCTTCCAACCACACCCATTCTGATTCTGTGCTGTAGCTGTTGATTATTCTCCAATGCAACCACATTTTAGGCAACTGTTTAAAATCACAGGATCATTGAGGTTTGAAAATCCCTCCCAACCCATGGAGTCCCCCCTGTGTCCCATCCCCACCTTGTCCCCCACCCCAGAGCACTGAGGCCAGGCCTTCCTTGGACACCTCCAGGGGTGGGGACTCCACCACCTCCCTGGGCAGCCCCTTCCAGTGCCTGTCCACCCTTTCCATGGAGAGATTCCTCTTGCTGTCCAACCTGACCCTCCCCTGGCACAGCTGGAGGCCGTTCCCTCTCCTCCTGTCCCTTGTTCCCTGGGAGCAGAGCCCAACCCCCCCCGGCTCCCCCCTCCTGTCAGGGAGTTGCAGAGCCAGAAGGTCCCCCCTGAGCCTCCTTTTCTCCAGGCTGAGCCCCCCCAGCCTCCCTCAGCCGCTCCTGCTGCTCCAGCCCCTTCCCAGCTCCGTTCCCTTCCCTGCACACGCTCCAGCCCCTCAATGTCCTTCCTGAACTGAGGGGTCCAGAACTGGACACAGCATTTGAGGTGAGAACCACGACCTGAAAACATCACTCTAGGTGGATGTGACACCATGATTTAGCTTTTCCTGAGGTCTCACCTTTGGAGCCAGATGTGTTCAGGAGGAGTGAAGGGAGCAAAGCCGAGCCTGGTCTTTGTGCTTTATATCAAACACATGTCAGAACTCACTGCCTTCCTGAGAAATGAGTAGCAAATGGTTCCTGAGGGAAAACCCTTCCATAGGGTCAGCATTAAGACCTGGCTGGGTCGTTTGGAAAAGTGAGGAGGTACAAGGTAGAGGTATGTTCCTTTAAACCAGCAGTGATATATGTAGGTGGTTATTCCAAGGGGAAATGGGAATTATAAAAGCCTCAAACAGATGGGCAAAGGGTTCCATTAATCTTTTAATACCAAATCTTTCATTAAGAGCATGAAAAATCTCTTCCACTCCTGCAGAAATCACAGTAAAACCTGCAGCTTTACAAACCCTGTTAAATCCTTCAGACTGTTCAAAGGGTTTCCTAGTGTTATGCTGAAGGTAGAGTTTATTTCAAAGCAAAACAGTGGAGAAGAATTTGGGCCTTAATTGTAGAGAGCAGTGTTTGGCTCAAGTAGTGTCAGATCCCAAATAAACTTATTTTTATTATTAAAACATCAATATTATTAAATAATAATTTTATTATTAAACGTTAAATTTGCATGAAAATAATTTCATATATTTGATGTGGAACAGCTGAGTTTTGGGGGTCAATGTCCCCTTTTTGCCAGTGTTTGAAATCACAGAATAAGTGGGGTTGGAAGGGACCCACAAGGATCATCGAGTCCAACTGGCTGTTGACGGTGCAATTCTTAACAGGTAGATTGCTCTGGGCACTTTCTGGGTTTTTTTGGAAGTTAATCTGTGGATCAGGTCAGACCCACCAATATTAAACCTCTCAGAGCCACAGAATATCCTGAGCTGGAAGGGACCCACAAGAACCATTGAGTCCAACTCCTGGCCCTGCACAGGACACCCGACAATCCCACCATGTCCCTGAGAGCGTTTCCAAGCATTTCTTGAACTCTGGCAGGTTTGGAGCCGTGACCAGAGTTTGTCTCATAGTCTGACTGTGTTTTTCTTGTCTCCTTGGCAGGTCTCCATGGAGCAACAAATACGACCCTCCCCTGGAGGATGGTGCCATGCCATCGGCTCGCCTGCGCAAGCTGGAGGTGGAAGCCAACAATGCCTTTGACCAGTACAGAGACTTGTATGTCAGTTCTACCCTCCAGAGCCCTCTCTTTCTTTGTTTCCCTCAGCAGACACGGTCTGACATGTGGTCCCTACCCCAGGGTATAGAAGGAGGGGAGGCAGTGCTGATCTGCTGATTTAATGATCCCAAACATGATCAAATCTGTCAGCTCATGCTAAAGGCAGATGCTGAGGTGCTTCCCTGCCTCCCTCCCCCCTCTAACAAATTGACGGTATCTTTGTCCTAGAGTGGCCTGTGTTTTCTTTGATCTTTAAGTTCAGTCTTGAACCATCTGTATTTTCCATTCCCTCAAGGCTGTACACTCAAAAAATCCATATATTCAGCAGCAACTCTGATATCTTCCAGTGAAATGAACACTGAAATGCAGCAGTTGGACAGGGATTAATGTGCTTCTGCTGCAGTTTAGGCAGTTTAGTTTAGGCCCTGTCTTGTTAAAGAGGTGTAAAGCAGAGGAATTAATAGAGCATATGTAAGATAAATGTAGATTAGGCAGTGGCTTTTTTAAAGCAGCAATAGGAAACTGTCTGGGGGACTTCTCAGGTGAACAGTTTTTCTAAAAATTAGGATTGCACTGGTCTTGCACTGCAGTTAATCCAGGGTCTTGAGATGTGATCAGGTTTAGCTGTTGTGTTTGGAGACTAAGGTCTTCTAAGCAGTGCTGAGATGGACATAGTAATGCTAAATCTAAACAGCAAGCGAGTGTTGAAAAGCAAAATGAACTAGTAAGTTTATCCAATACTGAGATACTTCCTTGCTGGAGATGTCTAACAACCATGAACAAGGTGAACAACCTTCATTGCTGCTTCACGTTGCCCAAAACGAGATAAAACACATCCTTAGATGTAGTTCATCATGTTACAGTGCTGACAAAAGCACATTTAAAGGAACTTTTCTTGCTCGATTTTGTGGCTCGATGCAAGTGTAGCCTGTCCAAATGTGTAATTGTCGTACTTGTTGTACAGGTATCAAATTTTTACTTCTTTCCATGCATTATTTTCATAGCTGTTCAACTTCTCCTGTAAGTAACAGTTGTTATTGCTGTCTGAACTGACTGGAAGAAAGGAATTATGCCTATTCAGCGAAGCCAAGTTTGCAGTTATTCCCCAGATGCAGAACAGACCAATAAGTTTTTTAATACCCTAAGATGAAAATAAGGTGGTGTATGGAACCAGGGTTGTCTGTTTAAATCCCTCTCTGCTCAGATGACTGTGAAGTCAGGACTGGATACAATAACTTCTTTAAACAGCTTTAATTTGCTGGAAGGAAAGCCGGGGGCAGGTTACTCTGAGTGAGGGGAATCTGCTGAGCCCTGCTCAGCTTGGGGTACAGTAGTAATCTTAATATATTGTGTGGGGGGAAAAAAAGGTGAGATTGTACCAAATTCATCTTTCAGTTTGTCAGTGCAACTTTTATAGGCAGGACATGGGAGGGGTCTGGGAAGGATTCATTTGGTGTCAGCAGCCAGGAAGGACAGAGGCAACACAGGACTAGATAAGCACACCTGTTAGTACAGTGGCATTTTGATGCCACTTATGATCTTAAAAATGGGTGAGAAAAAGGAAACAAGGGTGGCTTATGTTTTGCAGAGCACTGTAAAAATTTAGCATTTGTGGAAAGGATTTGTAAAGTTAAGGAAACTTAACCTTAGTATCTGGAAGTTAAGTAATGATTTGTACTTTACTGTCAACAGAGATGTGGAGAGAAACAGGCTTTTGCTCTTGCAGTTGGGCTCTGCAGTTCCCTTAATAACACAATTGGATTTTTGTGTTTTGACAGCAGAAGCTTAATTTTTACTTGGAGATCAGAGGAGGGGAAATTCAGGGGGGTAACAAGTGCCAGCTTCTCTCGGTGCTGCTCTTGCCAACACTTCAGGTTGGGAAGGACTGCAACAATTCCTCACACAACAGCTGCTGGAGCCACGTGGGAGTCTGGAGTGTGGGGAGGGTTGTAGTGAGAATAAGATGGCAATGTCAGTGATGTAGTTCCCAGAGTCTGGAAATTAATCCTGGGAAGGCACTGGAAAGCCACGAGTGGATTTGAGCCAAGTGATGTTGATTAAAGGTGTCACTGCCCTGCTGGTCTGGCAGCTTGTGGTGCTGGGAAGGGAGGGCACAAAGCATCAGCTCCATGACAGAGATTCCAGAGCCAGTGACAACAGAGCTTTTCCAGCATTGTGAAACACTTCAGACTCATTGGAAAGTGTTGTTGTGTTAGTCAAAGGACTAAGTAGTCTGCTGGCAGCCCATGGGACTGTATCTTTTGTGAAAATTTTGGTTTCTGGTAGATGGGGAGGTTTCTTCCAGGTTCACCTTCCAGGAACACGGTGATCATACTGTAGGCTGGATGCAGAAAAACTAAATATTGAGTTGACCTGAAGAGACTGATTGTTTCTGTTCACTCTGATGGGGTTGTCTCTCCAAACAGACCATTCATAGGTGCCACCAAGGTAATTGATGCTCCACATCACAAACTCTTTCTTAAAAAATACGAGTTTTAAGTGCAATGGCTGCAGATTAAGAGGATGAACATTATGCTGAGGGAGAAGCCTCCAATGTGGCACATCACCAGCAGTCCCTTAAGAGACCTTCCACTATCCCAGGTTGCTCCAAGCCCCATCCAACCTGGCCTTGGACACTTCCAGGGCTGGGGCAGCCACAGCTTCTCTGGGCACTCTGTGCCAGGGCCTCCCCACCTTCCCTCACAGGGAAGAATTCCTTCCCAATATCCCATCTAACCCTGGCAGTTTGAAGCTGTTCCCCCTTGTCCTGTCGCTCCAGGCCCTTGTAAATATCTCTCTCCATCTTTCTTATAGCTCCTTCAGGTACTACAGTTAGGTCACCCCAAAGTTTCTCCAGGCTGAACACCCCCATTTCTCTCAGCCTTTCCTCACAGGAGAGGTGCTTTCAGAGGGTGCTCTGCATGGGGCTCACTTCACTCCTTAGCTTTAAAATACATCTTATACTGGTCATTGCAGCAGGGAATGGAAGAGGAAGACATTGCCTTTCTGTGAATAAATAAGTACTTCTGAGAGTGTCTGCTCTTCCCACTCTGCTTTCTGCATGTGGTCCAAACCTCCTCTGGATTATCTCCCATTTTAAGCACAGAACAGCACAGATAAGCACAGAAAAGAGCTGATATCTCACAGAATTCGTCTTGGGCCTCTCCCAACACTTCAGATCATTTCAGTTTTCCCTTGAATCAGTCCCGCTTGGCCCCCACACCATTCCTTTTTAGATTTCTCCTTTAATCAGGTGTGGAAAGTCTCCACCTCTGTTCAGTGAGTCATTGCATTGTATTTGCCATTTCCCAAGGGGTTGGCACCTGCTGCCGTGGGTGTTTTGAGGGAAACAGCCTGTTATGGATTTGCTAACTATTTGTGTCACTATCCATTTGGATTTGCTTGCTGGGGACCCTAAAATTGAGTTTTGTCCCCAAGAGCTTAGTGGCCAGTGCACTGAGTGACTGTAGTGTGAAAACAAGTTTGGAGAAGTCTTGTAATATTGCATGGGATTCTTTAAAATCATGAAAACTCGAGAGGAATAATTTTGCTGAACCTTCAGTGCCTCTTAACCAGTGCTGAGTTGCTCTTAAGTGTTTGGTTTTTTTAATGCAAACTACCTTTGAGTATCTCTGGAGTTTTCCGCCTTTTCTTCCTGGAGTCATATCCACATCTTTTCGGGTTAAAGAGGGATTATTTCCTCTCTGTTCTCTGTGTTAAACAACAAGCATATTTCTGGGTTATCTGTTTTACCAAAATCCATGTCACTTTCCCAAAAAGCAACTGTTCCATTTGGATCTCCTGCTGCCAGGTTTAACTCAGACACTGCCTGCAACTAATGCCCTGGTATGTTTTTGTTCAGTAGGTTATTATTCCCAGATGGAAGTCTAATATCTTACACCACTCAGTTAGAGCCTTGGCTTTCCACTTCCAATATTGTGAACATAATTTCTTCCAACACATGGTAGTAATTTATTGCCCTTTTCTTGACATGTGTGCGCTTGATTGAAATCAAAGCGTAATGAGGACCAGGGCATCTGGTTAAATCTCTTCTATTTTAGATTCTGCCTTCCCTTGGTTTGGGTTGAAGATAATCAGGGCTTTAATTAAGTAATCTAATGGCTCTTTGTTGTCTGGAAGAAATAATTTCTGTAGTGATTAAACAGACCTCCCCGGGGAAGGATGCTGCTGCTCTGTCTACAAACAAGATGAGTTTTGGCAACTTTGGGCTGGTTTAGTGAGCTGACATGTATTTAGAAAGCTATTCCTCCTTTTTTTTCTCGACTTAAATGGGATTTATTTGTGCTTTTGATTTTTAACAACTATAAAAAAAAGATAAAACACTCATCTGAATCGTTCTGCTCCTGAAAATGTTTGTATTCATTAAGTTTTTAGTTCCCTCAACAGAGTAAGCAATGAAACCTTTTGAACTTCTGCTTCTGTCTGTGTTTTGATGTTGATCCATTTTCAGTTTGTTGTATTAGAGCTCTGGACTAGGAATTTGGTAGGAGCAAAAGGAGGTCTGGGAGAGGATTGACCTCTAAAGTGTTTTTGTTGTGTGTAATCCTTTTATTATTGAATTTTGATTGGAATCTGGGCCAGAACAGTTAATCACACTGATTTTGGATGGTGCACCCCTGCCAGCCAAGCGTCTGCAATGTTCTTTGCAGAGTGAATAGAACCTAAACTGAGCACCCATCACTGTCCTCTGTTCAGCTGGAGAGGGAGAGGCTGCAGAAACTCCCTGTGTGGTGCCTCAGGAATATGTGGATTGAGGAGCCTTTTGCTAGAGAGCTTGTTTAGGTACTACCATGAAGTCCCAGTGACAGATGAGTTGCCCTTTCATTTTTAGAGTGCTCAGGGCTGACTTTAATTTTTATTTTTAACTACTGTGTTTAATCTCATGAAACAGCCTTGCTTTGCTGAGCTTCAGGGATGTCTCATTTTGACTCTGACTCACTGCCACTGAACCCTGTGCCACCATCTATACCAAGTATGTTCAGATGCCCTGTAAACTGCTGGATGGCTTTCCCTTTTTAGCTGTTTTCACCTTTTTTCTTAGTTTATTTTGGACTGTGTGCTCAAACCACCTCTGACACTTGCCTTTATCCAGTTGTCATGAAAGATGGAAATCTCAATTAGTGATGGCCTTGGGCTTTAACTGTTTCAGAGTGCTGCTCCAGTGTCATCTAATTTCTCCTTCTCTGCCTTTGTACATCCCTTTTCCTGGTCTGACTGTCCACGAGATCCTCTGAGTGGAGTTCATGCCAATTCAGAAAATACTCTGCACTTCTCACAAGGGTCATAGCAATTGCTGTATTTATCTGTTTGACCAAATTTGATTTTTTTTCGTGCATGGAACAGCACTGATTCCACCACGTAAAGCAGAGCACTAGGTGTAAGAGGTGAGGGTTGGTTTCAGCACAGCCTGCACTGGCACAGGCTGCCCAGAGAAACTGTGGCAGCCCCATCCCTGGAAGTGTCCGAGGCCAGGTTGGACGGGGCTTGGAGCTCACCAAGTGTTGAGGCAGTTGTGAGCTCTTTATATAGGCCCTGTGCTTGTGTTTAGATGTAAACCCAGTTTGCCTAAACTAGAAACCCATGGAAAGCTTTGAAGTACCTTTATTGCCATTAACTCCCTGTTCCTCATTACTGGTCCAGCCCTTTGTGCTGCTTTCTCCTGGCCGTGGGAGTTCCTGTGGTTTTCACAGCAAGGGCCCTGCAGATTGAATCCAGATGCATTTGTTGTGCATCCCAGCACTAAGGAAACCTGCCTTTCCATCTCCCTGCTGGCTGGGGCTTTGCACAATAGGGTGTGACATCAGGATTATGTCATGTGGGAGATTCTCGCCTCCAGGTCAGGCTGATAAGGACAAGATGAAGTCTCCTCAAACAGAGCTAAACCACCAAGACCTTCACTGCTTTCATGTCTGTGTGCTTTTAAAATTACAGCTAGGATGTTTTCCCAAGGAAATTATTTAGATGTGAGAGTAAACAGACCAGTGTTGGGATCCCCTCCTCAACACCCATGGGCAGCTCAGCACTCAAACCAGAATTAATAGTGAAGTTGTTGATGTATATTACATAGATTAGAGCCAAGTTAAAAGAGAGGAAAACGTTAAGTGTACTCTCATGCTGGAAAACTGAAGTAGTTGCTTTTCATCTGATTTTTTCCTTTGGGTGCTTCATTTTGGAGCAGCTCTGTACACACTGCATTCTTATCTTCTGAATCGGAGGTACTGGGTGGAGAAGGAGTTTGTCCCTTGGGTTCCCACGGTTCTCTGTGATTACATAAAATCTGAACACTGGAGAGGGAAAGCTTGGATTAGGAGGTCAGCACTGATGATGCAGCACTATCCTCAAATACCACTCTCTGAAGGCTTTAAATCCCTAGCAAGAAATTACTTAATTCAAAAACAAGGCTAAATTTTAGAATGTCAGTTTATCATGATCTGGAATTTTTGAACTGGTTGTCTCTAGTAATGCATTATATTATATGTACAGGAATTCACCTCAGGCCCTCACAGATGTGTGGTGTTTTAATGATGAAAATTGAAGACAGAGTAACTTAAGTAACAGCCTTGTTGTGGCATATCTGATATGAGCCTGTTAGAAGAAACGATGGCACGTGACATCTGCAGCCTGCACAGACTTTACCAAACTTAAACCTGGACATAGAAGATTCCTCCTGTCTTCTCCCCTCCTGTCCGTGTTTGAATTCCAGCTGGCAGAGTCTGGAATGTGGCAGACTGTGGGTGGCTGAAGCTCTGGGCTGTCTGTGCCGACCCAAGGACACGCAGAGGGAAGGATTTGGAAGCAGTTTGGAGCTTCCTAGTGGTTAATGAACCAGTTACTTCCTTGGACACGTTATAGAGTGACCCATTGTGTCTCTTATTAGGTGGCTAATGGAGCTCTTTCCAGGTCCTTAGTTTCCATCTGCCAAGAGCAATTGGATGGGAAGGAAAATGTGAGCAGTACGTGGTTTGCATTAAATAATGAAAGGTGCTAGAAAGCACAAAATGGGAGATTCTGGTAGATTGTTAGCCTTCAGGATCCCATTGTTTGGATACGGTTTTCCTTCCTTGCAGAGTTCCTGCACTTCACAACTCTGCTGCACAGTTTGAGTCATCCCACCGTGGTCCAGATGTTGCTTTTAAGTACAACTGGCATTGAAGTTACACATACCTAACTGGATTGGTATGTTTGCTCCAGGGATTTTTGCACCTGTGTATGCTGGAAGGAATTCCTGTAAAATACCTGTGCAGAGCCCCCAAGCATAATTTGGGCTGTGTTCATCAAGTGGGATGCAAAACCCCTGGTCTGTGGATGCAGACATTTTACCTTCTGCATTTTAAGTCTGTGGGTGTTACCCAATTATGCTCCTGGGACCAGAGAAGGAGGAGAGAGGAATTGTAAATCATCTGGACTCATAGCAGTGGGAGAAGTGTTACATCCTGGTTTGTTCCTAGTACCAACCTTTTATTAGGGAACAGGCTCGTGAAAAGGCTTGTCAGGAGCTGGATGGAGGGTACAGGCAACAAAATTATTTAGGGACAACTCTCGATGTCCTGAAGAATTTGTTTCCCCCTCACTTGAGGCATGAGATGCAGGGGATTTGTTAAACAGTTTGTGTTTTGGGTTTGGTGGAAGGTGAGTTGCTAAAATTTGCCACTTCCTTCATATTTCTGTTGTGATTCCTGTGCTGGTTTAAAATGACAAGGTGCAGATACAGGGGAAGGACTCTGTGAGAGTTGTGCCAAGTCACTTGCCATTCCAATCACCTGTTTTCCATAATAGTTGGAATGTTTGCTACCTCACCTCATGGTTTAGGGAATGTTTTGGGTTGCTGTTAGACACCAGCTTCTCATGAATATGACTTTAGTTATTGTCACTCTTGTAAAAAAAGTGTAGCTGAATGCTCAGTATTTTCCTTTGGCGTAGGATTTTAAATGCCAGTTTTCTTGGAAGTCTGTTGATCTGAATAGCTGGAGACATTTCCCTTTCTATGCTGAACTTCTGTAGCTGGAAGAAATAAATATGTGACCTTTAGGGAATAAAGAAAATATATTTTTCTGCTTTAATCAAGCCAGTTTGAAACCCTGTGGAACCCCTTGGAAGGTTTGCCGGGCCAGGCTGAGGTTCCAGGTCTTGGTACTTTGGCATCAGGGGTTTGTGAGAGCCAGAAGCCACAGACTTTTTGTCTCTGGCACTCAGCTACTTACTGGAAAATACACAAATGTTTTTCTAGATGAGTGATTTGGTTCTGAAGTGTAATTGAAAGTCAGAGCTTGGTTTTATTGGTGGGTGGTGGAAACTCATTTTCTCCGTCCAGGGTCCGGGATCCGTTTGCGAGGCTTGGGAGGAGCAGAGTGGGATCGGCAAAGTCACAGGGCTTCTTCTGATCTGTCCTTCAGCAGTAAAACAAAGTGATTAATCTGTCCTCCTTTCTTGAGGTCTGTGCTGGAGGCTGGGGGATTTCCTCTCCTATCACATCCCTGTTGAAGTGACAGCTTTGTCCTGGCCACAGGCTCTATTTCATGGATAAAACTCGGGTTCCTCAGACAAGTTTCCATCCCGTGTCTCCACCCACTTCAACTGCAAACACTTCATAAAGCTTTGGATCACTCTTAGCTTAAAGATTTTCTTTTATTCTTGCGTTTGTTGAGTAGGTCAGTCTTAAGTGTGACATTTTTTGTATAAAACAGCTTTTTCCAGGAGTTCTGTGGTTGATGAGTAACGGATATAAAACTTCAGTGTTTGATCATGACATTAAAACTGTAATTGATTCTGAATTCTGAATTCTGCAAAGAGATTGAATGATTATGTTGGGCCTTAGAGCTTTTAGTCACCTTCCTGGACAACCTTATGAAAAGGTATTTTCCCAGAGATGGAAGAACACTGGCCGTCCTTGGAGAGGACGGGGATGCCATTTGGTCTAGATGATCTTTTAAGGTCCTTCCAACCCAACTGTGATATAATTTATCAGTGTTTTGCTTGTAATTAAGGGATATGGCAACCATAAAACAATGTTTTTCATTGTTTTATAACAAACTTTTATCTTTAGGTAATCCCAGACTGATGCTGATTGAAATATCCTCGGTTGATTGATGCTCTTGGGCAGAAGGGGAGCGATTGCTTTGCCTTGAATTGCTGTCCTTTGAGAGTGGTTTATCCCTTGGGGATGTTTCTGAGGTACTCCATATGAATTCCTGCTACTTCAGACCTCTTGTGCATCCCAAAAGCATTTGCTGATTCCTTGGATGCTTTGGGAGGGGCCGGTTACAGTGAGGTGGGAGGTCAGTCTCTGCTCCCAGCTAACAAGGAAATGGCTTCAAGTTGTGCCAGGAGAGGTACAGATTGGATATTAGGAAAAAAAAATTCATGGAAAGGGTTGTAAAGCATTGGAGTGGGCTGCCCAGGGAAGTGCCTGGAAGTGTTCAGAAAACATGTGGATGTGGCCCTGGGGGACATGAGTTAGTGGTAAACATGGGTTAGTGGTAGGGCTGATGGTTGGACTTTTGATGATCCAGCCTTAACAATTCAGTGCTTCAAGCTTCCAAAAAAGACAGGTTGCCTTTCTCAGCTGCTGTTGTGCAGGAGGCTAATGCTCCATGAGCAGGGACATCCAGAACAGGCCATCAAGGGAAGAGTGTTTTGCTGCAACTCCTGCATGTGGCCTGTGCTCTGCTTTGCCCATCTGCTTCTTTAACAGAGAAGATCCCAGTTTATGCCTTCCTCTTCCAAGCTGGTACCTCTCCTGCTTGGATAAGTGCTGCATATTAGTCCGTGGTGAAGTTCTTGGAGTTAGTCCAGCCTTCCTGCAGCGAATCCAAGTTCATGAATGTGGATTTAAATTCCTCCCAATCTGTCTGTCATCCTGTTTTCTATTATGGAACAGCCAATTAACCTGTGGCACCTCTTTTTTTTTTTTTTTTTTTTTGAAGAAAACAGGTTTCAGGGAATGTCCCCCTCTCCAATCATGACTGTCCTGGGTTTAGAAATCCCACTTTAGTGCTGTGTGAGGAAAGGTGAAATCTAATGGAGTGATCAAGGATATATATTTTCTCCCTGTGAAGGAGGAGTGAGTTTTGGGAGTGATTCCGTAGTGCTGAAGCACAGAGGAGGCTTTGGATAATGTATATCCTGGCGTGCCTTGGATCCATACGGGTTCAATCACAGGCATTGTTGTTCCAGTCTCCAGATACTGGATCTGGCTATGGCAAAGCAGCTTTATTGAAATAGCATGTTGGTATTTAAAACAATATTAATACTATATTTGATTCATTAAATATACAAAGGCAAGTTAAAGCGTTACCATGTGTGAGCTGTTAGTTCTGGCGGGAGGTTCTTCACATGGTTTTATGTGGTTTCAGACAACATTTTAGCACATTCTTAAAATACCCACAAAAGCCTTTATGTAAAATCTCATAAAGGTGAACCACATAAAAAATGATTTTTTTTTCCTGTTTCATGTCATTAGGATCAAAGTACAGTAGGTAAGAATAAATTTCCCAAAACCTTGTTTCGGTCTCTCTCTTAATTAACGTTTCATGCTCTAGGAGGGTCATAAAGTGGGTAATGGGGGAACTGTCTGTACACACTGTAATGTTCTAAGGGATGCCAGTTCATTTTGAGTGAATTCACTTTATATATGAAAAAGAATATATATATATATATATGTATATTTTCAAGCAGTCTTGGTCTGAAAGTGGACAGTAACTGCTGTTCTCTGGCCTTTGGTTCCCGCTGCCAAAGGAAGGGTCACTGAGACTGGAACTGAGGTTTGCTGCAAGGCTGGAATTCCCATTAACTGCATTAACCAAAATCCACTTGTGAATTCCCCAGAGAATATAAAAAGGGTGTTTGTTGGTGTGGTAAGTTTAAGTTGCCTTTGGAAGTCTGGCTTTGGCATGGCTGTGGAGCAAAGGGCTTTCCTTTCCCAGTAGTGTGTTATCAGTGGCTTGACAAATGTCATAGGATGGTGGGTGCATGTTGGGCACTGAACTGCCCAGCAGAGTCACCCATTAAAAATAAAATGCTGTGGTGAGTTGATATGAAGTTGTTTCTCCTTCCTGAGGTCAACATTGGTTTTGGTATAAACTTGGATGCCTGGAACTAAAGGGAATTGAGGCTCTTTGATGACTGTGCCTTCTTGAAACAACATAGTGGAGTGGTCTGTGGGTGCAGAGAATGTGCTTAAAGTTACCTGTGTTATTTGCATTTACTTCCCAATATCTTTTCTCCTGACTTGTGGGAAGGATGGATTAGTGTCCTTGGATCCACAGTACTTCAAAGTAATATGAGAAGTCCAAAATGCACAGTAAATTGAATTTTAAATGTCATTCATTACTGGTAGGCTCTTATTTAGAAAGGAAGGGAGCACAAAGGTGAGAAGATTAATTGACTGAGTGTTCCATGTTGGCCATGAAGGATACTTTCCTTTTTTGCAGAAGAGGAGGAACGTGGTCACTTGCAGGTCAGTGTGACAATCAGAGGCAGCAGCATAGAACAGTTTAATGTGCCTGACTCTCTCTCAGCTGCTGGGAACTGTCAGTCCTGGCAGCTCCTCATGCCTTTGGATGCTGAGCCGTTGCTCTCCTCCAGACAATGAAAAAGTCTGACTACCAAAATTGTGTCATTGATGATCAGCTGAAGTCGCCTCTCCTCCTTTCACATGGTCGTTCTGTGAGTTCATCCCTGATCTGAGAGTTGTGGGGCATAGAAGAGCATTCCCTTTTCCTTGATCCTCCTTAGGGCTGTTTGGTAACTTGAGAATGGAAACAGTAAAATGCTGTGGGTTACAATTCCAGTTTTCTAGAAGCCAAAATTGCTCCTTTTGTTTCTTTCTTCCAACAGTGTTGGGTTGATTACCGTTGTTTTAAGGTGCATTTTCCACCTGGCACAGGAGGAGCCCAGCACTGATGTCATCCAGAGGGAGTGGGGCTCTGCAGGTGGCATTGCTTTGTTAGTTTTCTGGGTGTACTTTTAGTCCCAGAAACCTGAGATTTAGGTAGTCTGGCTTATTGTATCCTGTAGGTGAAGCTGTAATAATAAAACCTCAACACATCCCTTCATTTCTGAGATCCTTGGTTTCAGTTCGGCTCGCTTTACAGTCAATCAATGAATCAGCTTCACACAAACTTTTGAGGCAGCACCATAAAGCTGTTCACTTGCTCCCTTTTGTCTTAATTAGTGAACTTTGTTGTAAAGAACTTCCAAACTTTGCCAATAGCAAGAGAAAAGGGGGGGGGAAAGACCAAACTGTAAAATAAAACCTTACTCTGCCCACTTCGTAGCTCGTGCTTTTACCAGCTGTTGTAGTTAATTGGAATCAGAGGAGTTGTTTGCTTGGGTCCTGTAGCAATCTGTAGCCAGCTCTGCTTCTCACCAGACTTTTATTCTCCTTTAGAGAAATGTACAGGGCTTTTTGTAATTAAAGTCTCTGCATTATAAAATGATTGGAACTGCTGTGTTTCTGGGTGTGTAACTGGTGAGACTGTGCTGTCTTACAAGAAAAAATAACCTTTGTTAGGACATAAAAATTCTGCTTATTTAAGATTATTATTGCTACCTGACTCTGGCTTGAGCCCTGCTTGCTTTTAACATTCCTCTTGGATTTCATCCTGCAGGTATTTTGAAGGTGGAGTCTCCTCTGTCTACCTCTGGGATCTGGATCATGGT
Organism: Pseudopipra pipra; assembly: GCF_036250125.1. Classification (NCBI taxonomy): domain Eukaryota; kingdom Metazoa; phylum Chordata; class Aves; order Passeriformes; family Pipridae; genus Pseudopipra; species Pseudopipra pipra. The sequence continues at coordinate 7,905,635 of NC_087570.1, read as the reverse complement.
TTTGCCGGAGTGATCCTCATTAAGAAAGCTGGAGATGGATCAAAGAAGATTAAGGGATGCTGGGATTCTATCCACGTGGTGGAGGTTCAGGTACAGCCTCTGGGGCAGTTGATACACCCAAGTGAAAACAAAACCCAGTTAATTCCAGACAATTAAGGAGCACAGGTGTTCATTGAACAATGCAATATTGTGTCAGGGCTGTAAACTTCTTTCCCCTGTTAATTTTTGAAAATGCCTTGAAGCAATTTGGATGGAGATAAGTCAGGGCCATAATCAAAAAGAATCCCAGAAGAATTGAAAGTATGTTACTTTCTGTGCATGTGATCCTGAGATTATTTTTTTTTAACATAAAGGTCTACAGATAAATATCACTAATTAGGTAATAAAAACAAGGTAATAGGAGGGTAAATTGCTCTAACTAGATGTGCTTTGGAAAATTAGAGAAAATTAGAGGAATGTGCACACTTAGAATTGTTCTTAAGAAACAGACTGTGCTCTGTGAGTGGGGTTAGACTTACCTGTCCTGTTGCTTGTGGGGTCTGCCAGGCCAGCACCCATTTAGCTTTTGGAGGGATTTTAACCTTTTGTCTCTATCCGTTTTTGTTCTCTCACTTCCAGGAGAAATCCAGTGGCCGTACTGCTCATTACAAGCTGACCTCCACAGTGATGCTGTGGCTGCAGACTAATAAAACTGGTTCTGGTACCATGAACCTGGGAGGGAGCCTTACCAGACAGGTATGTCTGTGTCCTGTGCACACCTGGGAATGCCCTTTCCCAGTTCCACACCCAGTAGCCCCAGTCAGGCCCAAAACGTTGAGTTTGTGAGGTGTTGTATAAGCATCTCTTCTACTGTTCTGCAGCCCAGTGAAATGGTAAATGCAGTGTGTAATTACCAGAAAGCCCCTTGAGCTGCGCTTGACAGCAGTGGAGCTTGCAATTAAGAATGTAAAACATTCAGCAGGAGTTTAGACTTGCTTTTAAGTCTTAGTTTGTCTTCCGGTATCCCTAAATTTTTATACTCTCATCTGTGTTGCAGATATTTTTATCTATAAGATTTGCCCACTTTCTTACTGGAAGATTCCAATAGGATTATAAAAATACAAGATGACCTCTTTTGTTATGTCTCTCTTTTAAAAGCCAGTTGAACCACCGTGAGCAAACCTGGATTTTGCACTGACTGTAGGATTCTCCTGTCCTTAAACACATCAGTTATCTTTTAGTGTCGTTCTTTAGTATTTTCCTCCTGCAGTATCAGGACTAATTAAAAAAAATCTCCTAAAAAAAACCAAACAAAAACCTCTTCTAAACATTTGGCGTTGTCTTTTAGTATCTGTCTTTATTATTTTCCTACTGCAGTACCAGGATAGTGATCTTTAAAAATCTCCTGAAAAAAAAAGATAAATCTCTTCTAAACATTTAGAGGTTTGTGCCAGTGTTAATTACTCTTGAGAGCTGTTTTTCACCAGGAAGGTGCCAGACTGATGGGAATTCAGGCAGTGCTGCTGCCTGAGTCTCTGGGTCTGCTGGGTTGGACTTCCATGGATGAAGGTGCTTCTGCCCCAGCACACCTGCCAAAGGCTTTGTGCTGCTGAGGAATTGGTAGGCTGCTTAAGATCTGGGCTCTGGAAGTCAGTGACTTGAGCAGAGTAATAAACTCTGGAGGACAGGAGGCACATTGTAAGGTCATGAGTGACTGGAGAGCTTGGCAGCAGCTAAACTTCTTTATGAGCCTTCGCAGGGCAGAGCGAGGCTTTTCCATACAAAGGACAATGCAGACTCTGTTAAAAACCTCCTGGGTTTGTGCAGGTTTGAGCCAAGCAAAAAGGGTCTGTGATTGCAGAGAGGGACTGAAATTGGGTTACTCCTGCAGAGCTTGCCCTAAACCTGGGTGATTTTTATTTCCACGTCGTTGACTCACGGAAGAAGCTGATGGAAAAGCAGAGGAAGGAAAAAGGCATCTGGAGACAGTTTTGAGCCATTTTTTTTGACTGTTTTAAAATGTTTGCAGTAATTACACCCGAGTTATGGTGACCCGGACAAATATTTAATCCCAGGCCTGGCTAATACTGTAAATCAGAGCTGTGAAGTGCAGGCCAAGGGCTTGACTCTGGCCACGGCCTCCTGGAGCACGAGATGAGCCAAGGAAAACAAGAGTCTGTGCGGAATGGGTGTCCTCAGTACACCTTGGCCTGAACTGCTGGGCCTTGTTTAGTTTGACTTCCACTCTCAAAACTGGAGTGGTGAGATTCATGCTTCTGTCATCATTTTAACAGCAGAACATTGAATTCAGAAGTGATGCGTTAAAGCCAGGGCCCGTTTCCAATGTAAGTAACCATGAACCAGCCGCTGGGGTGGTGATGCTCAGCTCCTGCACAAACAATGGAAACTGGAGGGCAGATTTAAGCGTGGGGATGGGGATTTGCTGGTTGTGGATGCCACAGAAGGCTTGATGGGACAGAATCCATGGCAGACAACTGCAATCTTCACGCTGCCTTGAGGTGTGCAGTGTGAGCAGGAGCCGTTTGTCCCAAGCCTTGTATTCAGCTGGACTAAACTCCTGAGTGCAAGGCTTGTACTTTGCTCTAAATCCAGTTTGCCACGTCACCTAAGGACAGCAAGTCTTATTTTTACTTTTTAATCGGCTTTTTATACAGTCTGCAGGAAACGTAGCCACCAAAATTAGGTTTTAGTTACCTCTTGAATGGTATGGTACAGTTTCACCTTGGCAATATCAGTAATCAGTAATATTTTGAAGTTATTTTGTCTGTGGTAAATTGTACATGGTTTTGGTCAACTCAACAGTTAAGCTACTTGACCACCTTTGATGTTAAAATGTGAATAGCAGATGTCCTTGTGTTTCAGAGGAAGCTTTTGAAGTGTTCACAAGCTTGGTCATATCCTGGCTTACAAACTGATGGCAGAGGGAACCTCTCAGTGCTTGGAAAGGAAGGTCTGGGGAGAGCCATTACTTTGAAACCAGTTTGGCCTCTTAGCTGCAAATGGGGTACTTCTTGAGTGCTGATGGAATGATTAACTTGGTGGCCAGGAACAGGCCAAAGGAAAAGCTCTTGGAATGTGTCATGGTAGAGCTGAGCTTGGAGCTGGGCTAAGAGTCCAGAAATAGATGTTCTCTGCTGCCGCTTCCTACCAGTGAGATATTGTTGCCCTGCATCCCTCACAGATGGGCTTTTTGTTGCCTTTGCCAGAACTTTCTGGAAAAACTCATAATTGATTTATATATGCACATGTATTAACTTTTATCCTGAGAGGATGAGATCAATTCTTAGCCAGCTCCATGCATGTAGGATCCATAGATGGTAATTTTGTCCTGGAAACTTAAGAGAGAATTAAAGCTGAAGTGACATGTTCATGTTGGGCACTTGATTAGATCATGGCTGAAGAAGTCCTTTTGTGTGGCACAATACTTGTCCTTTTGCCCAGTGAAGGTTTGTTCTAATTTTTAGGAATGTTGTTCTACATAAATGTTGTTCTACATAAATACACAGAGAGTGCAGCCATCCTTGTTTTGACTCCAAAGTGCATTATAGAAGAACTTTTTGGGGGAACTGGAAGGACAAAGCTGATTTGAATCTTTTTTTTCCCTTTGCTCATGTCCTGCAATGTCAGGTAGAGCAGTTGAACAGTTGCCTAAACAAGGGGGCTCTTCCAAATCCTGTTTTGGATGCAGCTCAGGAGAGCTCAGAGTTGAAGCACCACAGGCCAGGATGGAGGAAGTAACTCCCAGCTCGCGTCCCAACACTGGCAGGATTCACTCAGAACAAGGACTGAGGTGGAATTTGGGTAGGGAAAGATGGATTGGGGTGTTACACTCCCTCTGCATGCCACGGTTAGAAGTGAGGGAAGGACAGGACACACTGCCTCAATTTATAGCACAGGGAGCAAGGCTTGCAGCGAAATGAACTGTGTCAGCAGCTTTTCCATTCCCTTCTCCAGGGGCTGCAGGTAACTCCCACCGTCTCCTGATTCAAGCCAGATGCCTGGCAGGGGATTTTCCCTGACAGACCTGGGTGTCCTGTCCTCTTTGTGTACTTTGGAATTACTTGTGTCATTTGCCAGGGCACTGAATGGCTTTGGCTGAACTCTGAGGTTCCATTTTTCTTTAAGGTAGGAGCAGCTGTGTGATCCTGTTTCATTTTATGCAAAGGAGATGCAGGCTGCCCGTTTTCTGGCAAACAGTCAAAACTGCACTTTGCTGGATGGACTTCTGGACCCCCCCCTTGAAAGCAAGACCAACAGGTGCCTTTCTGAGATGTCCTTGTGCACAAAGAACCTGTGTGTTTCCTGAGCCAGGATGAACACTGAGGAAGTGCAAGTTTGCTGAGGAAGAAGTTGGCTCCAAACCTTTAGTTTATTTACATTTAGAGATGTGGGAAGGGGAGGATATAAAGTCACAGGGATGTGATGCCTGAGATTTTGGATTAAAGCAACTCAGATCTGTGTTGAATTTTGAACTTTAAACACGCTCCAGTGGCGGAAGAACGTTCTGCAGAGCTGGATGAAGGCTGGGCTGTGCAAACAGAGCAATCCCTGCGTGCAGAGGGATGTTCCCTGGGATCTGTTGCTGCTCAGTGAAATGCCAGCAGAGCCTTTCTGCCATTTATCATCCCAGGGAAATCCCGGTGCTCAGCAACTGGTAGCGTCATTGATTTCCATCAAGTCCAGCTTTCATGTCAAGGCCCATCCCACCCACTTCCAGATGTTGTAACAGGAAGTGTTTTTTCACCGGTGGGATCTACTCATGATCCTTGAGCTCCCCCTCAGCAGTTGTCCAGTGCACTGAGCAGGATTTTGGGATGCAGAGGGCAGCAGGATGTACTGACCAGGGATTGTCTGGGGAGTTATTTCTGCTTCCCTTTTCTGTCGTGAGAGTGGTGAGGCCCTGGCACAGGGTGCCCAGAGAAGCTGTGGCTGCCCCATCCCGGGAAGTGTCCCAAGGCCAGGTTGGATGGGGCTTGGAGCAACCTGGGCTGGTGGAAGGTGTCCCTGCCCATGGCAGGGGGTGGGACTGGATGGGCTTTAAGGTCCCTTATGGATTTCAGATTGGTTCAGTTATATAATAGTTTAGAAAAAGAGGGAGTAGAAGAGTTGAGCATGTCTGGACTGGTGGCATGTGGAGGGTATGTAGCATCCCCAGGTTTGCTCCTGTACAGTTTGGTACAGGATATGGGATATCTTTGGTTACACTGGTGAGAATAAATCTACCAGGTCAGTTCTCAGCTGGTTCCTACAGCACTGCATCCCTCAGAGCTTACAACCCTCATTTGTCTGCTTACAGTTTGAAATAAATGCTGGAGAGAGAGGCCAAACTTTGCCTTGCTGATATCCAAATAATTCCACATATTTTCCACCTGGAGACTTCAGTCTGCCCACTGCCTGTGGCTTTGGGAGCTTTTGGCTCAAATGGCTGTTTGTGTTTCATTAAAGGGATTTTCACATTGCTCTGTGGCCAGAGCAGCTGTGGATGTTGTTGGTTCTTCGGTGCAAAATGGCTGATGAGCTCCCTTCTATCTTCCTGGTATTTTGGGGCACTTTCGTGATGGAACAAAGTGTTTCTCCAACTTAAAGTTCTCTCTTTGTATTACTTCTCCAAGTACTGTTTACAGAAAGCCCAGAAAACTGTTTTATTTGATGCAGGAAACATCCAAAATGACCAATCAGCCATCGAGAGCTCAGTATCCCCAGCAGAGTGAGCTTCCCTGTGAATCACAGCGGGAGCAGATGGCTGGGAAGGGAGGCAGGGAAGCCAACAGTGGATCTCCAGTGGGAGAGCAGCAACTGAGCCATGCCCGTGGGACTTGGCTCATCCTGGTTTTTGGCTGAGCTCAGCGGGCAGATGGGGAGTGACAGTGGGAAGATGAGCTGCTTGTTAACATTAACCTACAGAGGGGAATTTCCCCTTGAAGCAAATTAACCCCTTTATTTAAGCAGCCACTGGAAGGAACCTCTAAAAATCCCACCAACTCAGCAAAACCTGACTTTGTGTAGGACAAGGCTGATCCTGCCTCTGCACTCCATTTAGCAGCCTCCTGTAACATCTGGCCTTCGAGAGCACATGAAAATGTTTTCCTTCTGGCAGCAGTTTTTATGGAGATGTAATAATATACGTTTTGCAAAAAAAAATAATTCTGTTTTCAGATTCTGCTTCTTGCCATGGAGCTTGGCCTTTCCAGGTGTGGAGGAGGCACATTAGGGAGCCCATGGAAGGAACTGACCCACTGCCAGCCACTGACTGCCCCAGATTTGGGCAGTTTGCTGGTAGTTCCCAAACTCACCATGACATGTACATGTGTGTTTGTGTAGTTATGTTCCTCCTCCACTTCAACTGGATCCATTCTCCGGGCAGTGTCTCTATGCCATGTAAGCAATCTGACTGCAGTCTACAGGCAAAATTAAACATCCCCATGCTCTTTCTCCCCCTCTTGCAGGTTATCTCTTGCCTCTGGGTTTCCAGCTCAATTACACGCTTCCCCAAGCCTATTACAGACTTGGCTGATTAGAAGAAACATGTAACTAGCCCAGATTTTTAAACTCTACCCTGAGGGAGGGATAGGAACAGATGGATAAGAGAATTCATTGGGATTAGTAAAACCCTTTGAAGACTGTTCTTCCCACTACATTTTTCTCCCGGTTTTGTTTCCGTACCGTCTCAGCAACACCTTGTGTCAGTTGAGGTTTCTGGGACTGGTGTTCATTGTTCAGCAGCTTGTCCATGTCTTAGCCACGGTTCTCACCTCAAGAACTGGAGAAGATGGTCTTTTCCTTAGCACAGGTCAGGGATGGCTTCTGAGTGGGCATCCTGTGGGACAAAGTCAGATGAAATCAAGCGAGTGGTGCAGTTCCAGCTCCCATTTTTTGATCTTAGGGATAAAAAATTGTTCATGGACCTGTCTCCTATTCAGGTACTGCACTAAGAGCATTGATGTCATTATACACTTGAGTTTATCCAGCTCTGAATTTCTACTGCAAAGAGCACAATTTCTACTGCAAAGAGCAGTAAAGAAACTGCTTCTTTTCCTCCCCCCATACTTACTTTGTACTTCCTTCCTCTTAATAATCAGGTACATGTTCATGCAGCTTTTTGTCTTAAAAGAAAAAAAAGAGATACAAACAGTCAAATTTCTCTTTCCACATTATTTCAGTAGTTTAAATCATCACCACCTTTGCAGGTTTTTGTGAGTTTTGTATTCCCTGCACTTTCCCTCTCTACTGGAAGGGAAATAATGCCTGAGGTGTCTTTTGCCAGGAGATCCTGAGAGTGGAGGATGTGTCCCAGGTGTGGCTGGAGGTGGTGTTTGAGATGAAGATGAAAAGAAAAGGCTGTTTTTGAGGGAGAGTTCACAGCTGCTCCACTGCCAGCACCATCCTCGTGTGCAGCCCCTCAGCACCAGCCTTTAATACCCTCCATGCTGCAGAGCTTCTTGTGCTACATGTTCCCTCTGTAGATCTCCTGCAGCCCCTCAGTAGGATGGAGTGACAATTTTGTAGGGCCTGTCTACACCAGGGTTTTATTTTCATCCATGGTTTTTATTACACTGCATTTCTGTTACCAACCTGTGCCTGTGTTGAGTGCTGGGAGTGTCTCAGCATGATCCTGGGCTGTTTGCACAATAAAAGAGTTTTTGAGACCCACTTTCTCCCACCCCTCCTGGATGTTGCCACACGCTCCCCTCAGGTTTCCATGTTTTTGATGGCTCAGTGTGTTTCCTTTCCAGATGGAGAAGGATGAGACTGTGAGTGACTCCTCGCCCCACATAGCCAACATCGGGCGCTTGGTAGAGGTGAGTGCTGGGAACAGCAGCTCCAACCTGTTGCAGGTTCTTTGGGCCAAATTTGGCCACATACATGAAAATTTTGTTGTTTTTTATTTTACAAACAAATTATTTATTCCTGTTGTGGCTGTGGCTTGGTGTGTGATGGCTCCGTGCTCCTCCCAGCATCACTTCCAGCCATTTGGTGATACAAAGCCACCACTCTGCCCTTTGGTTCCTGCTCAGCACAGCAATAATCGTCCTGGAAAATAAGTTCCTAACCTGAGAGCTAATTAATAAATTCCCACCCCCATGCTTGCTTTTGCAGTCACTTTTGGAAGAATGATTTCAAGTTAGGTTGTTACACACAACTCTCCTTGAGCTGAAAGTTCAGTGTGTATCAAGTGCTTGTTAAATCCCCTGGAACTGGGTTTAGTGCTGGATTTTATGGCAGCTGCCAGTCCTCTAAGCTCAGCACAAGGGGTGAAGCTGCTCAGAAGGTGCAGCACTGTTTTGCTGTTTCGTTGTACTGTCCTGTATGGAGATGTTCCCAGTTTCCTTGATTTTCATAGCCACTATGGCCAGAGAGGAGGAAATTCTCAACTAAAATAGACTATAATGCATTTTTATGTGAACTGGGAAATTAAAGAAAGGCAGCTGCTTCTTTTTTGATTCCTTTTCTAACTTTTTTGCTTGAGTGAAAGCAACCTAATGAAAAAATACTGTGTAGTTCTCTTTCTCAAAACTCTCTGTCATGCAGCTTTAAAGAACAAGTCAAAAATTCAAAGTGATCCCTAAGCACAAAACTATTGACTGTTGGTTATCCCCAGTGACTGACTTGGCACTCTGAGCCCATTCAGTGCCCTAGGAAATTGCAGGGGAAGGTTGGGGTGAGATGCATTCTCCTTTTGTGCAGAACGTGGATAGCTGGAGAGAAACTGCCCTCTCGTGGTCCAGAGAAAGATCCCACTGCCTGGAGTGGTTAACTGGGAGGAGAGAGTGGGAAAAAAGCCTTTATTTCTTTGATTAGAGCAGAGAGATGGGGTCAGAGTGTGTTTAGTGAGGATCTAAATAATAGGAATACACCAGGTTGGGCCTGTGTGATGGGTGTAGTGTAAGTGCTGCACCATTCCTGAAAACTGATCGGATTTCATACCCTTTTGCAGGACATGGAAAACAAAATCAGAAGTACACTGAATGAGATTTATTTTGGAAAAACAAAGGACATCGTTAATGGGCTGAGGTAAGGAAACTCCAACTGGGAGTGGGACCCCCTTCCCATCCCTGTGATGCCACCCCTAGCCTTGATTTGCTTTTGTTTCCCCTCCCTGAGCTTTGGAACATTATTTGTTGCGTGAAGTTCAGAGAACACTTCTACTGTAGAAATCTGAAGCAGTGTTTTAATCCCTTGTTCCCCCACCAGGAGGAAAATAGCCCAGCTAACAACACTTGTATTTCAGGATTATTTTTAATTAGAGGGTTTATTCTTCACAGTCCTGGAAGTTGTACTTGAATTCTGACTTCTCTTTCTGCTATTCTTTAAAACGGTCCCAGAATTAAGTTATGATGTGAGTGGTTTGTGATATTTAGACTTTGGTTTAAATTCTGTCTTTTCTCTCAACACCACTGGTCAAAATACAGTGTACTGGAAGAGATTAAAGGAATAAATCCCCTGTGCCTTTCTATAGGGAAACTGTGCTGTACTTTTCAACCCCTGCCCATCCCTGGACAGGAATTTGACATACAAATCCCAGGCTGGTAGTTCTGCTCCTAGAGGGAAGCACAAAACAGATGCCAAATTATTTTGTTTTAAGTGCAGAGAGATTTTCCAGCACAGTGTGATAATATGGAATAAACAGCACAAATAAGTGTTCTGATGTTCTCTCACAGCCTGGCATGTGGAAGAAGATAGAAAAAAGGTGCTAATTGTTTGTGCTGCACCATGGGCAGGGGGAGTTGCAGTATCTGCGAGAGCAGCTAGTCTGGGTCCTGTCCCAAACCCCAGCCTTCGTCACAGACCTGTTTCCCTTTGTGCTGTGCGGGGTTTAGCCAGGAAACATTTATTAACAGTCGAGGAAATATGTAATAGAGTCATTTTCCCTGTGAATGTTGCCTTCAGCTGCTGTGTTGACTCCCTGCTGTGTCTCCCATCCCTCAGTGAGTCCTGGCACTGTGGGCAGCGCTGGGATCTGCTCAGGACTGGTAACACACGCAGTGTCGACTCCAGCCTTCCCCTGCTCCTCCTAACCTGTGTTTTTACACTCCTTCCCTGGCGGTTTCCAGAATCCCGGATCTGTGTGCCTGAGTTCTTCTGACTGTTCTTTTCCCTGTTTGCTCCCTGGTTTCTGACTGCTCTCTGTAGATCTATCGATGCTATTCCTGACAACCAAAAGTATAAGCAGTTGCAGAGGGAACTTTCTCAAGTGTTGACCCAGCGCCAGATCTACATCCAGCCTGATAACTAAACCAATCCAGGTACCCCTCGCTGCCTGTGAGGTGTGAGAGCAGCACTAAACCAGGACTCACCCAGCCCAGCCCTGCATGGTAACGGGACAGAACTAACCCCTAATCCCGCAGACTGAGCAGCGACGTCAGAGCCGGGTTCCACCCACGGGTTGTTTCCTAATATGGGCAACTAAACACTGGGATTTCCATTTCAAATGTCAGGTCCCCCCATCTGAAGCCTCGCGCTCGGAATTGTGGCAGGATTTACCACTTTGCACTCTGGCTTGGGAGCAGGAAAGTAGCACGTGGTACCTGGAGCGGTGTTGGATTGGGCTGATTTGATCCAGAAGCCTTGGGACTCTGTCCCTTGGGCACCAGCAGTTTTTTACAGCTGTGTACACCACTTCCAGGATGGAACTCCCTGTAATCTTAATGTCCTCCCTGCAGAATGAAATCTTGGGAGTCTCACAGTTTGGGAGAAAACCCAACTGGTACTTCCCATGAGTTCAGAGCTCACATGCACATCCCACATCCCCTGTTTGCCTGGTGGATCTTGAATTTCCTTGGAGCTTGAAACCCAGTCCTGCTCAAGCTCACTCAAACATTCCCAGCCTCCACTTGCTTGTGCTCTGCACGGCCTCCGAAGGGGTTTGTTCCTCTGCTCTCCTTTGCTCTGGAGCTCTGAGTGTCGAGGATGCACAGCAGTGACTAACCCTGGGCCACCTTAACCCCCCACTCCACCTCTAATGAATTACAGATGTTGTTTTAAACCCATTAAGCTGACGAAGGGGAAAACTCACTATTTGTTGATAATGGCCAAGAACCACTTCTTCAGCCTGTGACAAATGCAAATATCAAATGTATGTGTTTTTATTAAAGCAGCAGAAGTCTCCAGAGATAAGAGAATGGAAATACTGTTATAAAAATGGTAGGAAAATATCCACCATAAAGAGCAGTCTTGTTTACAGGAGACAGCATCCAGGGAAAATAAGGCTTTGAATCATATAATCCCAGGCTGGTTTGGATTGGAAGGGCCCTTAAAGCTCATCCAGTTCCATCCCCCTGCCATGGGCAGGGACACTTTCCGCTATCCCAGGTACTGAGTACTGAAAAGGCTGTGAAATATGGTTTGGGTGAGGAAATATCTTACCAAACTGGATTCTTACCACTTCTCCATGGTAGCAACTCTGGAAAAGTCTGGTCTTATCATTCTTATCATGATCACATTTAAGAGGGTCTTTTTTAAAAGTGGAAAATTCTTGTTGTCCCATTGGAATCAGTGGTTCCCCTACAGCCATCTCACAGGGCACTGATCCGAGGGACTCCTGGAAGATGGAGCTTTTCCTCTGTACTTCTATCCAAAGGGAACCTCTGCAATAATCCTGTGACAGTATCTCTGTTTTTCTTCAGCTGCTTTGATCACTCATTACTTAGAGAAGGTACAAAAGAAGGCAAATTTGAGCCCAGAACCTCTGGCTGCTTTTTCCACCAGTGCAAACACCGAGGGGAGTTTTGAGGCGGCCGCTCAACCCTGGGTGAACAGTCTGCAGGATGGGCAGGGACTCCCCCTACCTTTCCCTTCTCCTTGGGTGGAGGCTGGATTTTCTCTGAACTTTTGGAGAGCAGGAGCACTAACCCCCCTTTGCTGGTGGGATGCTGGGGTTCTTCTGTAACATAAAATGTTGGAAATCTCCCTCCAGCAGCTGGAGCTGCCGGGGAAGCCTTTGGTGCCATCCTTGCTGGAGTGAGTTTTGCTTTAATGTCCTCACTTCATTGCCTTCTGCTTCCTGTGGTCCAACAGGCAGAGCTGAGTGTTCCCTCTGGGCCTGGGCTGAGGTGCTTCTCCTCCCTCTTGCCTCCATGCCTGGACTGCCCCCAACCCCTCCCCTCCATTCAGCACCTCTGACACGCCTTTCCTTCTTCCTCACAGGTCTGTGCAGACTTTTGCAGACAAATCAAAACAAGAAGCTCTTAAAAATGACCTGGTGGAGGCTTTGAAGAGAAAGCAGCAAAGTTAAAATCCTCTCCGTGCTAACCAGACATGCCATGCACTCGTTAGATTCCTTTGGTAGAGAACTCATCCCCCCTGCCCTTTTCTGTTCCGTCACATCACGATTTGCATCCAATACTCTCCATGCAACGCCATCTTCTCCCCATGAATAAAGCTGTACAAACTTTTTCAGTCTCTGAGGCCTACTTTGCACCACATTTTACTATCAAGACCTTAGGCTATGTTTCTGTAGAAGTCCATGTATTATTTTTTTCTCCCCCACCTGTCTCCCACCCTCCCCCGTTTATATGCATCACCACGGATCATTGTTTGTCTTTTCCTCCCTCACCCCCCTCCTGCCTTTTGTTACATTGGTGTAAAAAATGTAAAACAAAAATTTATTAAATACTGTGGTGTGTGAAAGAGGAAGAACTGGAAAAAAAAAAAAAAGAAAAATAATCTATTCCACGTATGTTTGGGGGCTGGGCACAAGGGCTGGCTGGTGGGAGGGAGGGAAGAGAGGGTGTTCCTTGGGATTGTACGATACTGACTCACCCAGATGTGCAGGAGATGGTGATTTGGAGACCTGCTGAAAATTTCTTCTTTCTGTTCTGGTTCCAAGGCGCTTTTCTGTCAATTTTTATGGAATGCAAAAGGGGTTTTTGTTTTGATTTTTTGGTTTTTTTTGTAAAGCTTAAATTGAATCTACATCTGATACTTGAGCCTCCATACGAAAAAATGGGAAAAAAAAAAAAGAAAAAAAAAGACTAAAACAATAAAAATAAAAAAAATCCCAGGAAGAAGTGTCTGTGGTTGGTGTCCTTGTTTCTCTTGCTTTCCTTGCAGGGTTATTTGTTTTTTGTCTCATATCCAGATGAGCTGAAATGTGTTTGTTTTGAAGAGGGTGTGATGTCCCACTGCTCTTCAAGGGCCTGCTGCCCTTCCAGGGTGCTGGGATTGAGGCTCCAGGCATCCAGCAATGTGGAACAGGTGTATTTAGAGGTGTGTTAAATACAGGCTGGGGGGTCAGTGTGTCCAGCAGGGCAGTGGCAGAGGAGCAGCATTCAATAGGTTGGGGTAGATGGTTCCACCCATCAGTGCTGACCCAAAAACTCCTGTCCTTGGTCCTTGTGTCATCTGTGAACCTCACCCAGAGTCTCCTCTTGAACCTCTTGGTGGGCAGAGGGACCTTGCACAGCTCTGGTTTCACTGCTCCAAACCTAATCCTGGGCAAACTGGGAAAGGAAATAAATACCTGCTGGGCTCTTCCTGTCCATGGCCATTGAAATTACCCTTTGGGTGAACCTCTGCAAATGGACACTGTTGGCATTAACATTGATTAATGTGCTCTGATTTTGGCTGACATGACCTGTTTCACCCCCAGACCCCGCAGGTGATCAGTGTTTACCTGGGGCTTGTGGTCCATAATGGAGCTCCTTGTGGGACACAGGCTGGGGAAGGCAACACCTGTCTGCCTCAAAGCTGGGATCCCCCAGGGAAACACATTGAGATTTGGTCATTTTATCTTGGTTCTGTCCAAGGAAAAACCTTTTTTGAAGCTGGAGATGAGTTTGTGTGAATTCTTAAACCCAGGAGGGGGAAGGCTGGTGTGTTGAGGTTTTCATTTACCTTTTCACTCTGGGATATTTGTTTCTGCTCTGCCTTTCTGGTTTAACATGTACCTCTGCAAAATCTTAACTTGCAGGAACAGGGCTGCAGTAGTGACTTGGAGGGATGAAAACCTCAGGGAAAGTGTCAGTGGCAGGAATTTGCACCCACCGCCTGAGATGGCAGCAGGTGTGGAACCTCCCTCTGCCAAACAGCTGCTCACCCTGCTCCATCCTCTGTAGCCCAAGTAAGAGTAAACCCACTTGTACTCAACTTGTGCTTTGGATCCACCTGTGGGGACAAATTATATTTTATATGTATAATTTTTCCTCCCTATGTTGGAGGTTCTTTGTCCAGCTTTAAGAAAAGCCCTTGGTTAGCCAGGATGTGGCAATTTTAAATGGTGGAGATGAGAGATTTGCTCATAGTTTGGATTAGAACTGGATAGGAATTGTTTTTCTACAACTCCTAGGGAACGACAGGAGATGAAATCCTGCTGGCTCGAGGATGAGCTGAGCAGCCCCTTCACCTGAGAACCTGGAGGGGCAGAATCATGAATTGATTTGTTTCAAAGGGCTCACAGAGACTGAAAAATACTTTTTCTTTCCGAAATTAATGGGTCAGCCCCAAATACTGGCCCAGCTTGTGCTTTAATTGACCTGCTGGTGCAGGTCAATTGGGTACTGAGGACTTTGACTCCTGTTTCCAGGCTGAGCTGTGTAATCGAGGAGCTGTGGCTTGGGAGTCCTCAGTGTGAGGACAAACAAGCAAGGAGGGCAACTTCCTGGGAAAGACAAATGTCATGGGCCTGGCAGAGGAATCATAAATTAATGATAATAGAGTACAACACTGGGTATCAGAGGGGAAAAGGGAAGCAAAAGGAAGAGCTGATAGTGACTGCAGGGAAAGGACAGCTCTTGTTCTCACAAGGACAAGCTGTGTTAGTTCTTCCTGAAGGCCTTACAAGCTTTGTTTGGTTTTCCTCTTGCTTTCCTGGCGAGACTGAGCTGCTCATCCCTAGCTCAGCACAGGGGAGGGAACCTGGAGTGCTGGGCTGATCCATTGTGTGGCTCCACCTCCATGCTCTTCTCCCGGGGACACGGCTTTTCCCAAACCACCCCTGCTTCCAGTCCCTCTGTGGTCAGGGAGCCACTGTACTGATGTGCAGGGCCCCAAGAGGGGCATAAATTCATCAGTGTTGGGGATAAACTCATCAAGTTGGGGATAAATTCATCAACAAGAGAGGGCAGGACTGAAAAGCAGAGGAAGCAGAGAGGCAGCTCTTCTGCTGGGTAACAGAGAGAGCAACTTCCCCAAGGACTCCATGTAATTAAAACATGGGTGAGGCAAAAAAGTGAGAAGTCAGAGAACTGGGACTGTGAAAGTCTTTAAGAAAGAGGCAGGAGCTGCCAGGTAAACTGGCAAAACGAAACCAAAGGAGGCACGTGGGGAAGGACGTGGTTTATAGCTGTGCTAATTAAAATAGGTGTCCAAGGAACGAACACTTTGGTTGTGCTGCTCCTTCCCCACTGGATCCAGGCACTGTGTCTTCCAGAAGCTCAGGGGTGGAGTTGTGAGGCCCACAGTGCTGCTGTGTCTGTGGCAGGTCCGTCATCCCTGTCCCCTCCCCACTCAGGCTCCTCCCATGTTTGCCAAGCACCAAGGAAGCTCCAGATCTCCCTTGAGAGGCACAGCAGTGACCAGGCTCAGCTGTGGGGCATCAGAGCAGCAAAGAGCAACTGAGGTATCAAATAATTCCCTTTTATCCCAATAGTATTGGTATCAAAGAGGCACAAGTTCAAACAGCAGCATCCTCTGCCACTGTTGTTGCAGCACAAGTCACCCACTGGCTCAGGTCCTCTTCTCCCAAGAGCCACCAGGGGGGCTGGTTTGCCCGGTGTTTAAGCACTTTCTTCATCTGCATCCTCCTCCTCTCGCTCCAGGCAGGTCCCTTGGTCAGCTCTCCAGGCTGTCACCCTGCTCTCCAAGAAGAGCATCCCTCTCCTCGTGGGTACTGGCTCTTCCCTTCCGATAGGCAAGGAACTGGAAGGAGATCTGAGGAGAGGTTAAGGCTCTTCACGCACACAAGGGTGGATCTGTGTCATAAACTGGGTCTCACCACCTCCACAAAGGGTGTTTGTGCCAGCAGAGGTGGAAACAGGGCAATGCAAACAAAGGGCTGAAGCATTTCAGCTGTTGCAACACCACAAATTACTCACCTGCACTTGGGTGAGCAATCCCTGAGTAGTGTCAACCCACCCTTCTCCTGCCTAACCCTGCCTGTTCCAGGGCAGGATCACTCCCTGCAAAGCCTTGCCAGTGGGGTGCGATTCCAGAGGGAAGTTTTGGCAGGGGAAGGATACAACTACGTCGAGAGATAGGACCCCCAGGCTGCCCACCAGCCAGGGCAGGTGGTGCAGGACATAGTCACCTTCACCTTGGCCTGGCTCAGGGTTCTTCAGGAGGACACTGAGGCCATAGAGAGAGTTCCCCAACATCACCAGGGCGAAGAGGGAGTAGGAGATCCCAGTGGTGGATTTCCTCTTGTACTGGGAATAGCGGGCACAAGAAGAGCAGCTTGGGTGCAGCTCTCCTAAATAAAGTGGTATTAATCATCCTCTCCCCGAAAAAAGAGAAGAAAAAAGGTGGTGACTCAATGCCAAGAGCCCTTTACTTCCCCTTTTACATGTAAATAAGACAAAATGAAAGCCACACCCTCAAAATATTGGTAGGTTAAAGGGAGAAAAATGAATTGGGTTTTGGACCAGAAATACAGAAAAACAGTCCCTTATGAAATCATCAGAGACACAGTCCTGGGACTTCTGAGCAAAGAGGAGAAAGAAGATCCCAGCAACCCCCTTGGTCAGGGCCCAGGGGGTGCCCAGGGCCGGGCACTCACGTTGGTGTAGATCTGGGGCAGTCGGGAGCACAGGTACAGCACGGAGGACACGGAGCCAATGGTGAATCCAATGATCTCACTCCTGGTGAAAGGCTGCAAGGAAAGGGGGAGCCAGGAGCAGCTCAGCATTCACACCATGGCCCCCAAACCCAGCCTCTGATCTCCCCAGCTCTCCCTCATCTGATAGGTCCTGTGTTAATTATAACTGATAATTATATTTCATTTTACTATAGGAAAATATGTAGTCTAGTTCAAACTCTTATAATGGGAATTGGGTTTATTTTCATTGTTTGGAGAGGTCCTTCACTATTGCCAGTGCAAAACTCTTCTGCAAACCTCCTTTTACTGAAGCCAATTGAGTTACTTTGCTGCACTTGCTTGCTGGCTGGCTTTTCAATTACGTATATATGTGCATAATTGGAAAAAAGAATAAAAGGGGGAAAGTCTCTCAAATTTCCTGAAAACAGTCACTCTTTATGGCTGTGGTTTAATGTGAATGAACGTGGTTTAAATATCACATTTTTTAGAGAACGTCCATCCTATGCAGCTCCCTGAAATAATGTCTATTCACAAACAGAGATGTCGTAAATGTTGCTGAATCTTGAGCAGGCCTTGAAATGTCTGAAATCCTGCAGCAGACTATCCCTGAATTTTGGAGCAATCTTTTAAGGCCTCTTTCCAGTGTCACCTTCTGAGACTGGAGAACAATTTGCTCCTGAAACAGGAACAGAGAAGCCCCCAACCCCAAAATATGTGGTGGGGTACAAGGTATTTTTTGGGACTACTGAGTGGGATCACACCATCCAGCAGGACATGCCCACCCAGATCTTCTGTATCCCATCAACCCAGATTTAGGAATTGGCTCACCTTTGATCCAGGATCTTCCATGTGAACTGACAGCAGCGACCTCCCTTGAAAGGTCCCTGGACCCTCTGCTGAGGTGCCGCTGCCCAGGAGGGAGAGGGTTGACACTGTTCCCATGGAGAGGAACACAAAGGCTGCATTGATTGGGGCGGTGACTGCAGGGAATCAAGGAGAGCCTGGTTAGGGAGAATCCCATCAACCCCCAAAAGCCTCGGGGGTGCCAGGACCCTCTCAGGGTAAAGAACCTCCAAGCTGCGCCTTATCTCCGCAGCACTGAGGGACAGGGACATGGCTGTGGGTGATTTATCTCCAGTGATGTGGCCAATTCGTACATTATCAGGCAGGAAACTGCTCCTATCTCAGTTTCTTTGGGTTTAGGCTCTTAAAAATCATCCCCTCTAGAAGATTTCACTGTCTTAACTCACAACAGCCGCACTCAAATCCCTGCCAGAGCAAGCCCTGCTTCAGCTTATTTATTATTATTAATTTATTATTATTCAGTAATTATATTCAGTAAACAGACTCTCCAGCATAACAAAACTATGTAGTTGATAGGCTAAATATCAACTGGTTTAATAAGTTTACGTGTCTTTAATAAGTTAAAGTCATCCTGGTCCCATCCTGGTCCCTCCAAACTGCCTGTTTGGAGTTCACAAAGCTGCAATGCTGAAAAATGGATTTACTCTGTTTTCTCTGGCTGTTTGAACCTTTCAAAAACTGATAAGGTTCCCTTTTCACTCCAGTCAAACAGGGAGGAACTTCCCCACCATGTCAGTGCTGGAGTTCTGACCCCAAGACAATCAGAAAACTTCCCCCTTTCCCTTGCAGCCCTGGCCTGCGTCAGGAGTCCTGTGGTTTCCAGCTCCGAGGTGGAGTCATCACCTCCCTGTGGGTAAAGAATTTATTTCTATGCCCAGTGCGACTCACAGGGGAGTTATTTTCAGCCTGGACACCATGGGGAGGTTTGCAGGGTCTGCAGAAGCCCCAGGCACAGCCTGTAGCTATTTGTTGGCTTTGGCTTTCCTAGGGGCTCAAATTATCCAAGTTAAAAACTCCAGCAACCATCTAATAGCTGTATCTGCAAAGCATCTCTGCCCCTGGAATCTCCCTGGGGATTCCCTCCCCTCCACAGACAAGGACAAGCCCCCCCCTCGTGCCCCAACTCACATCTTGCACCCCTGTTCTTCACCCTGTAGTAGCAGTAGAGCGAAAGCATCACCAGGTCGGCCAGCACGTAGTAAACGGCCGTGTAAACCTGCAGGGAGGGGACACGGGGACACCTGCAGGGAGGGCCAGGGGGTGGCTGGGATGGGACAACACCCCTGGGAGAGAGGGAAGCATCCCTGAGGGGAAAAGAGGGAACAATCCCAGGGGGTGAAAAAGGGAACATCCCTGGGAGAGAAGGGAGTAACCCCAGAGGGGAAGGAGGGAGCAACCCCATGGGAGAAGAAGGAAACAACCCTAGGCAGGGAGAAGGGAGCAATTCTGGAGGGAAGCAGGGAGCATCCTTGAGGGGAAAAGAGGGAGCAACCTTGAGGAGAGAGAAGGGAGTAACCCCAGGGGGAAGAAGGGAGCAACTCCAGGGAGGAAAGAGAGAACATCCCTGATGGGAAAAGGGAACAACCCCAGGAGGGGAGAAGGGAGCATCCTGGGTTGTTTGGGTCTCTGGTTCCCAGGACTGGATTAAGCAGCTCCCAGCCCATCCCTCCTCCCTGGAGTTCGGGGTGTCTGGGAGCCAGCCCAGCCCCAGGGGTTTGGTACCTGCAGGGGCAGCTGATCAGCCAGGAAGGAGCCGATGAGGTTTAGGAGGTCTCCTCCCAGCCATCCCAGCAGGAAATATATGGAGAGCGCCCGGTCCATGATGCCTGTTTTGCAGGCTTGGTAAAACTGCCTGCAGAGAATTGGGCAGAGACACAAACATTGCCCCTGACTGGTTCAGCACTACCTGGGAACCATCCCAAGGGCTCCCTGTGCCCCCTTGCAAACTGGTCCCAGTCAGAACTCCTGAGACCCACTGGTGCTTGTTGGGCTCAAGCCCTGTGTCTCATGCTGCGGCAGGAGGGAGTGAGGAGAAGCCTCAGTTGCAGGATCCTCCCCTCTGGTTACAAAATAATCGAGCTGGAGCGTGACTCCCCACATCCCCCTCTGCCACACTTGTCTCAGCACTTCCAAGAAGCTCAGTGTTCCTGGAAACATTCCAGGCACATGTATGACCTGCCCTGAGCACATTGCAGTTGGCTTACGTGGGATATTCCGTCTGCCAAGCTCAGCAACAACAATATAGCAACCACCAAGGCTTTGGGGCTACTCCTCTTCTCCCACTCCTAAACTTTCCAAGCCCTGATTGCTTTTGATGGGTAGATTTAATAATTCAGGCACCTGGTGCTTGAAGGTTGACTCTTGCTGCCCATGGAAAAGGCTGGGCTAGGATTTGGGATGATACTCACGGGAAGGAGGCGGCTGCGAAGCAGAAGATGGAGACCAGCCCCAGGATAATGCTGGAGACGTCCCGGCTGTCCTGGGCACACTCGTGGAACACATCCAGGATCCAGCGGGAGCCGTTGGGACACTCGGAGAGATTCCCAAACGGGACACCCCTCCAGCGCCGTGCAGCCATGGCCCAGGAATGTCAGTGTCCAGCAGGGAACTGGGGGAAAAAATTAATTATGCTGGAGAAAAATAGATCTGGATGAGGCACACGATTGGGGCTCCTCTGGATGCAGCTGGAAACTGGCTCGTGTTGGGAAAAAGAATCATTAGTGGATAATACACCTTTATTGGCCTTAATTTTGCATCAGGGATGAGAGGAGTGGGAAGGCTGTCTGCCTAGCAGGGTTTGGCCTCAAAGGAGAAAGCGAAGAAATAAAAGAAAAAGAAATAAAATGGGGGGAAAAAAAAGGAAAAGAAAAAAAAGAAGAAGAAGAAAAGGAAATAAGAAAATAGAAGAAAATAAAAGAGAAAAAAAGGAGAGAAAAAATGAAGAAAAAAGGAAGGAAAAGGAAAAGAAGAAAAAGGGGGGGGAAGAAAAGAAAGAAGAAAAAAGAAGTAAAAAAAGGAGAAAAATAAGAAAAATAAACAAAAGAAAAAAAAAAGATGAAGGAAAAAAGGAGAGGAAAGAGGAGAAAGAAGAAGAGGGGGAAAAAAAGAAGGCAAAAAAGGAAATACAAGAGAAGCAGCCGAAGTCCAGCCCGACGTGTCCCCGCAGCACCGGCACTCACCTCCCACCGACGCCGTTCGCCACTTGACTTTATTTTTCCTCGGAAACTCGCTCTCTTTGGAAGCTGGGAGGTCTGTCTGTGCCCCCCGCTCCCCCTCACGGACCCGCCGAGTTCTCTCGGCCGTTCCTGCCCGGCACCGGCGGCTCTGCCAGGAAGTTGCCGGAATCTTTTCCCCCAAGATCCGCAGCTTTTCCGTGAAATCCTTAACGTGTTTTTTTTTTTCCACAAACGTGCTGCTTTTCCACAGACGCGTTTGTTCCCGAGCCTGGTTTCTGACAAACCCGGTGGGTTTTTGCCCAAACTCGCTGATTTTCGGCCAAACCGGTGGGTCCGGCCGCGCTCGGGGCGGGTCCGTGCCCCGCGCACGCGCAATGGCGGTGCGGGCGATGGCGGCCATGGCGGCGGGGCGAGCGCGGCCCGCGGTGGTGCTGGGCACGATGGAGATGGGCCGGCGGGCAGGGCCCGAGGCGAGCGCGGAGCTGCTCCGCGCCTTTCTGCGTCGCCGCTACCGCCTCCTTGACACTGCCTTCATGTACGCGGGCGGAGAGTCCGAGCGCATCCTGGGTGCGCTGCTGGCGGGAGGCACCGAGCCCGGTACGGCGCGGGGAATGGGGGCTGCCCTGAGGGGAAGGGGCTTCCTCGGGGTTCGTTACCTGAAGTCAGCGGTCTTTCCTGAGGAGAAGGGTTTTCTCTGCCAGACTTACACCGTCTTTGAGGAGAAGGGACTTACCTCAAGACTCGTGCCCTGAGGAGGAGAGTCTTCCCTGTCAGGCTGACACTGTCCCTGAGGACGAAGGACTGCCCTGGGCCTCTTCCCTAAGGAGGAGCGTCTTCCCTGAGGCGAATGGACTCCCTAAGCAAAAGGAACTTGCCTCGGGACTTATTCCTCCTGCCAGGCTGACGTTGTCCCTGAGTAGGATTTCCCCTGGGCCAGTTCCCTGAGGAGAAGGGACTCTCCGAGGGAAGGGACTTCCCCGGGGCCCATTGCCTGAGGAGAAGGCAGGGCTGACTGCCAGGCTGACTCTGTCTCTGAGGACAAGGACCTTCCTCAGAGTCCATTCCTTGAGGAGAGGGGTTTTCCCTGCTAGGCTGACTCCCTCCTTGAGAAAAAGGGACTTCTCCCAGGCCCATTCCCTTAGGATAAGGGTTTTCCCTGCCAGGCTGATGCCAGGCCTGAGGGGAGGCCTTAGTGCTGACCCCCAGACCTTGAGAAGCCCTTCCCTCTCCAGGGCAGACCCCCAATCATCTGGGGAAGAGTTTCCCCTGCCAGGCTGACGTGGTTCCCGAGGAGAGGGACCTTCCCTGAAACACCTCAAACGCTTGGTTATGCCCCTTATCCCTGTTTTCCTCCCGAAGGTTGAAATTCCTTGCTCATTCCTTCTTTCTCTGCCAGTGGAAGTGGCCACCAAGGCCAACCCCTGGGATGGGAAGACGCTGAAGCCGGAGAGTGTGCGCTCCCAGCTGGACACATCCCTGGAGAGGCTGAAGAGGACAAGTGTGGAGCTCTTCTACCTCCACGCTCCTGACCACGGGACTCCTGTGGAGGAGACGCTGCGCGCCTGCAACGAGCTGCACAAAGAAGTAAAGTGGAGAGTCCAAGCCTGGACAATCCTTGATTCCCTCCTTCCCACCACTTTTTTTTAAACCAGGGCTGCGTGTTGTGCCCACTGCAGCACTAGATTTGTACAACACTCAGAAGAGGAGACAGAGCCCAGGGCAGAGCAGAGCAGCTGCCGCTCTGTTGGGTGCTCACTTGGTGCACTTTGTTCCCAAAAGCTCTTGGAAGCCGTAGAACATCTGAACTTTGCTTCCAGCCATGTTAACTGACTGGATTAGGATTAGTGCTGGTAATGGGTGAAGAATTCCTGAATTGCATTAATCTAACTATGCCATTTAAATTAGAGAGTGTGAATTCCAAATGAGCAGAAAATGAGAAATATTTTTGTCAGGTCTTTATAGTCTCTTGGGAAAGGTGGAGAGTAGTGAGCACTCTGGACTAAAGTTTGGTGACTCCTTTTCACTGTATGCATCTTGCACTGTCTGGGTCCAAATGAACTTTTAAACACTGGAACTGAATTCTCTTTTATTCCTCTGCAGGGAAAGTTTAAAGAACTTGGTCTGTCAAACTATGCAGCATGGGAAGTGGCAGAAATCTGCACCATCTGCAAGTACAACAACTGGGTGATGCCAACTGTGTACCAGGTGAGGGGTGGTATTGCTGTGGGGAAATACCTGGGATTTGGGGTTCCCAGATCTCGGACCAACCTCTAGTGTGCCAGATATAAACAGAGAAGGAATCTGCTGCAGTTAGTCTGAGAAGTCAGAATCACTGAGGTTGGAAAAGACCCTCAAGGTCATTGAGTCCACCCTGTGCCTGATCTCCACCTTGTCCCCCAGCCCAGAGCACTGAGTGCCACGGCCAGTCCTTCCTTGGACACCTCCAGGGATGGGGACTCCACCACCTTCCTGAGCAGCCCCTTCTGGTGCCTGACCACCCTTTTCATGTCCTTTCCGGACACACATGATTGGGAAGCTGAGCGAGGTCGCTGCTCAGGAACACCTGAGTGTGTGTTCGTTGCTGGAGTCAGTGACTCCCCTACTGTGAAACTTAAATTTTTGCATTATTTGCAATCCTTCAGCGAGTCTGTTCCTAAGCAAATCATCACCTTGTGTGACCTGAAGGCTCTCTTCTGGTTAAGTCTTGTCAGGGAAGGGTGGGAAGAGGCTGGTGCTCTGCCCTGAGCTGGTGTTTGAAGCTGTGTCGCCCCCTTGGTGCAGGGTATGTACAACGCGACCACCCGCCAGGTGGAGGTTGAGCTCTTCCCCTGCCTGAGGCACTTTGGGCTGCGGTTCTACGCCTACAACCCCCTGGCAGGTACGGAGGGGACAAGGCCAGACTTCGGGACAAAACCCTGGGAAATGGAGGCTGCCCATTTAGCCCAGCCCTAAACCTGCTGCTGCCCTTTGCAGGAGGGCTCCTGACCGGCAAGTACAAGTACGAGGACAAAGACACGTGCCAGCCTGCTGGGAGATTTTTTGGGAACGACTGGGCTCAGGCCTACAGGGACAGGTATGTTTTGAGCTGACAGACAAGGAATGGCTGCATTAAAAACACACTAATCATCAGCTGAGAGGAAGCAGAATTGGCCAAAGCTTGTGCAGGGATTGCATCAGCACACATGGTTGGGGCCATGGCATGTGACTGAGCTTTTGCAGGGTGGTTTTTATGCTCAGCTTCCCTACAACTTGCAGGGGAGATGACAGAAGTCCTCAGAGGCTATAAGGAGTTGTACGAAGCTTCCTTTTGGTTAGAATATAGATGTACCACTCACTAGAGGTCTCAAGGGCAATAAGAGTGATTTCTTTTCATGCAGGTACTGGAAAAAACACAATTTTGAGGGAATTGCCCTAGTGGAAAAGGCTCTGAAAGAGGCTTATGGCTCCAACTCACCCAGCCTGGCCTCAGCTGCACTGCGCTGGCTCTACAACCACTCCAAACTGCAGGTGAGAGCTCAACCTGGCCATAACCAACAGTCTGGGCAGTGCTGCCAGGGCTGTGCACACAGACAGTGTAACTACATTTCAGTGTAGTTATCCTTTAATCTGCACATCCCATGGAGTTGCGGTGTTCCAAAGTGAATATCGCTGTGTGGACTCTGCCGGACTGCTCGAGCAAGTCAGCTCTGTGTCCCCCGTGGTATCCTCTGTGCTTACGATTGGAAGAAGTGGAAGATTTTAAGTCCTAATTAGTGGGGTCTTGGCTTCCCGCCCACTCAGCTTCTGTGCAAGGAGAGCACTTGCTCTTCCTTGGACTAGGAACTAATGGTTATATTCCCCATCTCCCCCACATGTTCCTGTAGCCCATCATTAAGTAGGATTTGGCAGCTTTTGAGGAGTTGGCATGACTTGGAGATGTCCTGGCTTTCTGACCAGAACTTTGTAGTGTCAGTTGTCTAAATCCTTGAGGGGTGAACCAGGTTTCTTTTGGGATCAGCAGCACCTCATATCTCTTCCCAGGGTTCTCTTGGAGATGCAGTGATCATCGGGATGTCCAACATGGAGCAGCTAGAGCAGAACCTTAACTACAGCGAGGAGGGTCCCCTGCTCCCAGCCGTGGTGGAGGCGTTTGATGCAGCCTGGAACATGAATGCCCACGACTGCCCCAACTACTTCCGTTAGGGATTGGAGCAGGGACGGAACGCCGGCAGCGTGGGGTGCTTCCAGAGCCCTGTGCTCTGTTCTCCACCGGAGAGGTACTGCCCACCCTGCCCTTTGAGCCATGAGCAAATGGGTTGAGATTTCTCCTGAATTAATGAAGCTTTCTAGGATCCACAGCTGCTGTTGTGCTGGGCTGTGCCTTGGTCATTCCTCCCTCCCAGCCCTCCAGGTCCCCAGAGCACCGTAATTAAAGCTGCAGTTAATCAGGAAAGTGAACACATTAATGGGGTGAAAACCCCAGTTCTGCTTTAATGTGAAATCTTAAATAATTACGTACAAGAATAAAACCTCTTTCTAACACAGCTCCCATCTCTGACCTGTACCTGTAACCTGGCTGGCAGCACTTGGGGACTTGGGATTATAGAATCCCAGATTGGTTTGGGTTGGAAGGGACCTTAAAGCTCATCTCATCACAGTCCCTGCCATGAGCAGGGACACCTCCCACTAGCCCAGGTTGCTCAGAGCTCCATCCAGCCTGGTCTTGTACTTTTTCAGGGAGAGGGCAAAATTGCAGGGATGAGCTAAATTATCTTCTTCTATGTCAGAATAACAAACTCTTGGCATTTTCCCCGCTGTGCTACATTGAAGTTGCATTAACTTTACACCCTTTCTGCCCGGTTTTCACATTTGAGGTGGAATTTTCTCAGATCCTGGGATACACAAACAGGAACAGGCAGCAGCAACAACCATCTGAAGTTTTGTATACAGATTTATATATATATGAAAAAACCACAGTTAGATCGTTTTTTACAAAGAGCACATTTGAGCTGATCATCCTTGTCCAGCTGCAGACAGGTGAGGGAAACATCCTCCTCTTTTTGTCTCTAAAATAGAATAGAACTGCCTGGTGTCCACACTGCTAGTCCTCGTTGCTGTCATCATCATTATCCTCCTCTTCCTCTTCCTCTGCTGTGTCTCCAACAAGCTTCTGGAAGTCTCCTGTCTCAGAATTCCACACGAATTTGATGGTGACTTTAAACTCTGCCATCTCATAACCGAAGAGTTTCTAGGAGAGGACACAAATGTGTTCCTGCTTTACCGTCTCTGTGTCCAGCATAGCAAAACAGTCCAGACCACTTCCAGGTGGGAAGTGCTGCAGAGCAGGAGCCAAAATAATTGCTGCTGAGTTTCAGGGGTTGCATTAATTAATTATTTTGTATCAGGAAACGGGGCTGTTGTGTTACTCACCAGGACACGGGCCTGTTCCGGGGTGAGAACATCCCCTTCCTTGCAGACTTCGTAATCTGAGAGCAGTGTCACCACCCCTGCAGGAACAAAACCCCTTCAACAGGCTCCCAGGTACTGGGTAACCCCCTGAAATGTGGGGTGAAGAGCCAGGACTCCCTCCAACACCACCCTTTGGAGCTTTCCACGCAATGTTAGTGCACCTCAAGGAGCTGGGTCAGCTCAAAAAAAACCCCCGTCTGGTGTCTGAATGGGTCAATCCCAGCTGTTCCCACTGGAAAAGGACAGTGTTTTGGAGAAAGCTTGTTCTTTGACTCATCCTTTGACATGAGTTTGGGAAGAACAGCACAAGAAGAACATAAGGAGTTCTAGCCTCATCCCAACGAGGAGAACATCCGTGGGATTTTTGCAGATCTAAATTCCATTTAACATTCTGCTTCTGATATCTTCCCTGCTCAGACAGACACGAGGCTGCCCTTCCCAGCTGCCCCAGTACCTTTCTTCAGCACCGTGGGCAATCCCAGCTGCCGGAGCTGCGGCTCCATGGAATGTGGGAACTGCTCCAAGGGCCCTGTGTCCAGGTTCACCCCGTACGGTGCCTTGTTCCCAGCGCGGGCAAAGTCCACCTCTCGGAACTTGGAGAACCACCTGGGACAGACAACAAGACCTTCAGCCTCCTCTGGCTACAGCCTGCCCTAAGTTCCTGTGTTGCCCAGAGAAGCTGTGGCTGCCCCTTCCCTGGAAGAGTCCAAGGCCAGGTTGGGCAGGGCTTGGAGCAACCTGGGCTAGTGGAAAGTGTCCCTGCTCATGGATGGGGTTGGGACTGGATGAGATTTAAGGCCCCTTCCAACCCAAACCATTCCACGATTCCTTTGCTGTCAGAGAGATGGCTGAGAAAAATGAGTGGAAAACCCCATGAGACCATCCCTGCTTTAAGGGAGCATCAGGGAGAGCAGTGGTTACATGGGAACAGGGCTGTACCAGACAGTACTTACTCATCCACCTCATCCCTGGTGCGGTTGGTGAAGAGGAGCCCAACCTCCCCTCTCAGGTGTTTGCTGACCTGGAAGAGAAGGAGCATCCATAGGGATCAAGCAGCACCAGGGACCCACCTGCAGTCCTGTACAGCTGCAAAAGCTCTGGTAACAACAAACCCTTTGTGTCAGGACACAGATGGATTCAATTAAAACATGCCCAAAACGGTGACCTGAGGACCTCTGGTGTCCTGGGATTGTTATTCCATGGTGTGAGGTAAGGCGGGTGAAGCTTTAGGACACCCAGGAAACCCCCAGTGCCCACCTTGTGCAGGTTCTCCTTGTACTCACTGCTCGGCGCCCGCCCCAGCGCCACCATCATCACCTTGTTCTTGCCGAAGAAGATCCTGGAGCAAGAGGAGGGGGATGTCAGCCCCGGGAGCTCACACCCCTTGGGAATTCCCCCCTTTCCAGCCCCTCCGGCCCCCCAACCTGCTGTGCTTCCAGGCGTTCCGGACATCCTTGAGCTTGTTGTTTCTCATGTTGGCCACGGAGAACACGAAGATGTACTTGTAGGTGTCCACACAGCGGCGGAGCTGCGGGGGAGACGTTACCGGGACAGGGGCTGGGACGGAGGAAAGGGGAGAAGGGGACAGGGACAGGGCCCCACTCACCTCGGTGATCAGCGCCTGCTTGGCCTCCAGCCCCTTCCGGGGCGTCCGCGTCAGGGAGACTGCGAAGAGCAAAGGAGTGCGTTAGGGTGGGATGGGGAAGGGAGTGGGCACGAGGATGGGCACTGACACAGGCATGGGAAGGGGATGAGGATCGGGAAGGGAATGGAAAAGGGACTGAAGGCCGGGCCCGCTCTCACCCTTTCGGTCCCGCCGGGACCTGGGCATGGTTCCGCCGTGCTCCGAGGCCCCCGGGCGGCGCGCGGGCTGCCGGGAGCGGCCAGGGCTGCCCCGCGCGCTGCCTGCGCGCTCCCCACGGCGCCGCCGCCCTTTCCCCGCGCAGGCGGCGGCGCGGGCGGCCCCGCGGCGCTCCGAGGCCCCCCGGGCGCCGGGGCCGCTGTGATGGCGGCGGGGCCGGGGCTGCTGGCGGGGCTGCTCTTCTTGGGACTGCTCCTGCCGCTCCTCCTGCCTTTGGCCGCCGCCGTCTACGAGGACCAAGTGGGCAAGTTCGACTGGTGAGCGCCAGGGGTCCCGCCGCGCCGCGTCCCCCTTCCCGCGGGCAGGCCCCGCGCCCCTCCTGGCCCGAGTCCCGTGTCAGTGCCGCTCCCTTCCCTCTCTAGGAGGCAGCAGTACGTGGGGAAGCTCAAATTCGCCTCCTTGGAGGCCTCGCAGGGCTCGAAGAAGCTCGTCGTGGCCACCGAGGAGAACGTGGTGGCCGCCCTGAACTCCCGGAGCGGCGAAATCCGTGAGTGCGGCCGATTCGGGGCTGACGATCAAATCGTGCTGGGTTTTACTCCTGAAAGGTGAACGCTGCCGACTGTGCCTTGTCAGGCTGGGAAGGGGCAGCCGACGGGTCAGAGCTGTGGCTTAGGGCAGGCAGACTGTGCTCTGTATGAGCTTAAAAATAATAGGAAGAAATGCCTTTGGGGGGGCTAATCTTGTTCTCGCTGGGCTGTGTCTCCCCAGTGTGGCGCCACGTGGACAAGGGAACCGCGGAAGGGACGATCGATACGATGCTGATCCATGGGCAGGGTAAGGGGCATGTGCCGGGGCTGGGATTGCTCCGGGACTGTGGGAGCTCAGCCGCGTGTGAGAGTACAGGCTGGAGCTGCACAGCTCGTGGCTTTGTTGCTCTGTGTTTCCCCGGGCAGATGCCGTCAGTGTGTCCAACGGAGGGCGAATCCTGCGCTCCTGGGAGACCAACATCGGGGGACTGAACTGGGAGACGTCCCTGGACACTGGCAGGTAGGATTTCCTGGCTGCACTGGCTTCTCTCCTTGTATTGCTGGGCTGGGAAGGAAGGAAGGGGTTATGGACCTTCTCTAGACTTGCACTGTAGAGGAAGATTAGTTAAAGGTAAAGTTTCAAGAATAAGTTTTGGGTGAATTCTTTATGAATGCCTGACCTTGCACCAGGATCACTGAGGTTGGAAAAGCCCTCCCAGCGCATGGATCCCCCCTGTGCCTGATGCCCACCTTGTCCCCAGCCCAGAGCACTCAGTGCCACGGCCAGTCCTTCCTTGGACACTTCCAGGGGTGGAGACTCCACCACCTCCCTGAGCAGCCCTTTCCAAGGTCTGACCACCATGGAGAAATTCCTCCTGCTGTCTGACCTGACCCTCCCCTGGCACAGCTGGAGGCTGTTCCCTCTCCTCCTGTCCCTTGTTCCCTGGGAGCAGAGCCCGACACCCCCCCAGCTCCCCCCTCCTGTCAGGGAGTTGCAGAGCCAGAAGATCCCCCTTGAGCCTCCTTTTCTCCAGACTGAGCCCCCCCAGCTCCCTCAGCCGCTTCTGCTGCTCCAGACCCTCCTAGAGGGTAAAATAGGAATTCCCTAATTTCTTGTTGGTTGGCTTTGCTCAGTTTCCAGGCAGCTGCTCTGGTGGGGCTCCAGGATACAGTGAAATATGTGGCAGTGCTGAAGAAGGCGGCCCTGTCTCTGCACTACCTGTCCAACGGGCACCAGAAGTGGGTGGAACACTTGCCAGAAAGGTGGGAACACGTTTGAAGGAGTGGTGGGAGCTCCTGGCAGAGGGAAGGGTGCTGCTTCTGCCTTGTGCTTCTGAAAACCTCTGAAAAGAGCAGTGTGAGAAGGTGATGCTTCATGGTTGCTGCCTCTCTCGCAGTGAGAGCACTCAGTACCAGTTGCTGTATTCCCATGGGACTGGAGTGATCCATGTGCTTGGAATCGTTTCCCAGAGCCACCTGAACATCTTGACATTCAGTGCAGAGGATGGAGAAATTACAAAACAGGTAGTGCTCAACTGTGGATTCAAATGCTGGGTTTGGTGTTAACAAATGTGCTTCCGATCCACGGGCTGTGCTGTGGTAGGTAGAGGATTCGATGGTTGTGGTGCAGATAAACTTTCCTTCCACTGAGGCACTGCCTGCAGGCCAGAACATGGATTTCATGGCTGAATGTCCTGAAAGCCAAACCGAATTAGAGTGGCACCTGTTAGTCAAGGTTATCTCATAAACCTCAGGCTGACAGATAGTGTCTCCCAGTCCTGGGGAAAAATAATTCTGACTTGAATTCTTGGCTGTGTCCATATTGGTGCCTTGAAGATTTGACTGTGCTGACACCTTGATGTCTGTGGTTGTGCAGGTGAGAGTGGCAGCCCCGTGGCTGCAGAGCCTGGAGCACACCTGTGGTGTGGTGGGGGAGGCTGTGCTGGTGTGTGTGGACACGGACACGCACTCGCTCCACGTCTGCTCTCTGGAGACAGAGCATGAGATGAAGCAGATTCCCCTGCAGGTGAGAATTGTATGTTATTCCTTGCCCAGCTGGTTTGGTGCCTCACCCAGCCTGTGAGTGAACTGTGGAATGACTTAAGAGGTTTGGCGGGTCATGATTCATAAATTGAGGGAAGGGTGAGAAAGCTTATGTCTGTCTAATCATTCCTTCTGGATTGATGTCTTCAAAGCTTTGCTCCAATGGGAGCCTCAGCCTCCCTGCTCCTGCTTTGTTAATCCTGACGCAGGGAATCTCTCCATGTGGCTGCATTGCTGCTGAGAGGAGGAAGGTGTTGGTCTCAGTAATGTGTGCTTGTCTCCCTTGCAGTCCCTGGAGCTGGAGTTTACAGATGACTTCCAGGCCAGGATCTTGGCCACTCAACCCAGTGTCACCAGTGCTTCCCGGACCCAGTTCTTCCTGCAGCTCTCTCCCAGCCACTTCTCCCTGCTGCAGTACAAGCACGGGCTGCTCAGCCACCTCCGGGACTTCCAGCAGGTACCCAGCACAAATGTACCCAGCCAGAGGGCCAACTGCAGCTTAAAATCCTTCAGAACTCTTAGGCCAGCTGGCAGGTTTTGAAAATCTCAGTAACTGGGCATAATATTTCAAAAACCTGTGGCAGATCAACTGTTCCCATGTTTATGAGAAATAGTCTTACTTTTTTTTTTTATTGGGGGAAACAATATAAAATTCAAAATTTGGCTGTGAAAGATTATTTGTTTTTAATTCCACTTTGGCTTTATTTACTTCACAAGCAGTTTTTGGTGGGTTTTGGGGTTTTCTTGGGGTTTTGTTTTTAGTGATTTCCTGCTATTTTTTTCTTTCCAGGCAGCTCTGGTGAGTTTTGCAACCACCGGGGAGAAGACAGTGGCTGCTGTCCTGACATGCAGGAGTGAACTGGTAAACACAGTTCCTGTTCTCTGGAACCAGCACAGCTCTAGGGATGTGCTCTGGGAGTGGGTTCCAAGAGTGTTTCACAGGCTCAGGGATGGGGAGTCCCTTGGGGAAGAGGAGGGTTTGATGAGCTTCGGTGGTAATGCAATTAAGGCTTGATTGTGTCCAGCTCAGGCTGGGTCTGGCTCAGTGGAACGTGGTGTCCTGTTTCAGCATTATGTAAGGTGGGCACGTGACCTTGGAATTAGATTTACTGATCCATAGAGAATTTCAGTTCTTGGGGACATCAAACGTAGGTTAATAAAAGATAGTATATAATAGAGCAGAACTGTTTCCTGCCTGATTTCACAGTCAAACTGAGACTTGTCAGGCACTCAAAAACCTAATTTTTTATAGTCTGACTGGTGTCTGCAGCCATTTTACATCTCTTCTCATTCTCATTTCAGAAACCTGGAAGTACTGATGGCCTTCATGCTGGAAGTACTCTGGAGGAAGCCTGGAGGCAGGTATGAGGTGCTCTTGTTCCCAGGAGCAGTGGGAGTTCTTGTTAGTCCCTTTTTTTCCTTTGTGTGAAGGAACAGAATGACAAAGGTGTTACACCAGCTTTTTAGAAGCTACTGTTTTGCAGCTGTTCCTATATAGAACCTAAAAATGTTTTGAAGCCACAGTCCTTGCTGAATGTGGAATCCTGGTGCAGATTTTGGTGTGGTATGTGTGCAACTTCTGATTTCTGCCTGCTGTTCCAGGATTCCTTAACGTGCTCCAACCAAACCTACAATATAAATCTCTACCTGGTTGAAACTGGACAAAGGCTGTTGGATACCACGATTACCTTTAGCCTGGAGAAAGGAGGTGCCAAACCACAGCAGGTGAGGAGGGAGGGGTTATTTCAGTCCTATGGTTGCTCAGACCTGCAGTGCCCTCCCTTCCCTGATTTGGCAGGATGGGGAGAACCCTTCAGGCAATGGGAAAGAGCATTTTGGGGTTTACACTATCCCACTGTTGCTCTTGTTTCACCTGAGTTCTCTTTTCTCTTAGATGGTGTGATCATAAACCTGTTTTCCTTGCTCTTCTTTTCCCAGCTATACATCCAAGTTTTCCTGAAGAAGGATGACTCCGTGGGCTATCGAGCCTTGGTGCAAACAGAAGACCACATGCTCATTTTCCTCCAGCAACCAGGTAATTGCACAAACAGCTTCCTCCACCTGTAACAGTGGCCAGAAGAAAATTCCAAGTCCTAAAGGATTCTATTTTATCATTACTTTCCTTGGACACCGGCAAAATTAATATAACTTTTCTGAGTCCCATAGAAGACACAGGAGACTCTTACACCTGAGCGAAGAGTTCGGCCGTGTTCTTTGTGTAGGCAGAGCCTTTGAGTTTCAGGGGCTTTCTGCAGATTTCAAAACTTTTTGTAGGATGAAAATCTAAGTCCAGGTGTAGAGATTCCTCAAAGTTTTGCAGAAAAGATCCTCATGGCAAAAATATTAATTTGCAGAAAGGGTTAAAAGTCCATATCAGTGACACAAATTTTCTGAGGTTTTAAAGGAATCCAGGAGTTCACACTGTTGAATCTCTTATTTTAAACAGACTTAATGACTCCCTTTTAAAACACCACATTACTTTTATTGATCCTGTGGTTTTCTTCTCGGAAGTGGCTCCAGTTGCATAAAGTATTTGTCTTTTATGAAATAGTTCATTTAGTTATATTAGATAGATATACACTGTTTTACATTTCGTAAGAAGGGATTTGCGTTTGAAGGGTCCACTGGAACATAGTCCTATTCCCAAGTATTAAGTTCATTTTTCCAATATTCTACTAATTTCTTTCCAGGAAAAGTTGTGTGGAGTAGAGAGGAGTCACTAGCAGAGGTGGTAAGCCTGGAGATGGTGGATCTACCTCTGACAGGGGCACAGGCTGAGCTGGAGGGGGAATTTGGAAAAAAAGCAGGTGAGTTTAACAGAAAGGCCTTTGTGAGTTTGTTTTTCTTCCTGAATAAATGTATTTATTTCTATGTACTCTGAGCTGAGAGATGAATTCAGATCTCTATTGATGGCAATTAAAATGAGCAGAAATAAACCCTTTTCTGTCTAAACTTTTGAAGTCCAATGTCAAATGCAGATGACATGAGTATATTATACTGTTACGTTGAAAAACCAGTCAGCAGCGGTAGGAGGGATTTTGGCCATCTCTCCTAAATGTTTCCTTTGACTCTTTCTGGAAGATTTGTTTCCAATAGTCTTTTTTTTTGCTTTGTTTTGTCTTTCCTTGCTATCCTGGAGGCAGCCATTCAAGGTAACCCAGCCTGCATGCAGTGTGCTCTGCTCCTGCCTAGTGCTTCCTGGTGCCACTGGTCTCCTCTGCTTGCTCTCCTCAGGGCTGAAACAGAGTTGGTCTGGTGTTTATTTCAAGGAACTAAATATAAACCCTCATCAGGCAGAATGAAGTATTTTACTTATTGAGTGCAGAGGGAGATGCAGACCTTGGAGGTGGGTGGGCAGAGTGAGAAAGAATACAAAATACTCTGCATGAAGGTTTGCTTTCAGTTGATACAGACATATTTTGGAATGAGTGTGAAGCAGGCAAAGGTTTGTGAGTGCCAGAGTCTGTCATTAAATGATAACTATAACTGTTATTCCAGAGTGGGAGGCAAAGGTTGGTGCATGGCAGCATTTCTTGTACTGGCCGACATCATAATTTCAGTCATGGGGTGGGACGTGTTTTCCCTGTTCTTGTCACTGTTGGTGTCATTTGCAGACGGTTTGCTGGGGATGTTTCTGAAGAGACTGTCCTCCCAGCTCATCTTGCTGCAAGCCTGGACTGCTCACCTCTGGAAGATGTTCTACGATGCCAGGAAACCCCGAAGCCAGATTAAAAATGAGATTAACATTGACAATTTGGCCAGGGATGAATTCAACCTCCAGAAAATGATGGTGATGGTCACTGCCTCAGGAAAGGTGAGGAAGTCAGGGGAGGAATCTCTTTCTAGACTGTAGCAAAGAGTCTCAGCTCTGAATTTCCAGCCCTGTTTTTAGCCAGGTTTGGACAGAATGTCATGAGAGGATGCACAGGATGTTTTGTGATACCTTTAAAGAGGGACTAAGACTCTTCTTTCTTTGGGATATGACAAAGGAAGATGCAGTGTTTGAATGTGAGAAGTGTGTTTTCCTAAACTTTGGCTTTCCTGTGTCTCTGTGATCAGCTCTTTGGCATTGAAAGCAGTTCTGGCACCATCCTGTGGAAGCAATACCTCAGGAATGTGAGACCAGGCTCCTCCTTCAAGCTGATGGTGCAAAGGACAACAGCCCATTTCCCACACCCTCCACAGTGCACTCTGCTTGTGAAGGACAAGGTGAGGCCCCTTCCCTGGCCCTCCCCTGAGCTGGCTTAGTCTGGAAATGTGTCTTTGTAAAGAGCAGGAAAGACCATATTTTTGGGTATAATCTGACTATCACTGATGTGGGTATGGAAGGAGAGAGAGACCTGTAGGGAAGAAGACACACAGGCCTGAAAAACTTAAGAGTAGTCATAGTTTTTATAAGACACATGTGGGATAGAGAATATTTGTGTCCACACAGAATATTTTCAGGGTGGAATAGCTGAACCCTGGCTATGAATAGTCCAACACTAGCAAGCAATAGTTAGAAAAACACCTCTTTTTTCTCCCTTAGAAAAGATTTTGCCTTTTATTTGTCTTTTAGGAAACCAAAATGAGCTTTCTGTATGTCTTTAACCCCATCTTTGGGAAGAGAAGCCAAGTAGCTCCCCCTGTTCTGAAACGTCCAATTCTCCAGACTCTGCTTCTGCCAATTATGGATCAAGACTATGCCAAAGTCCTGCTTCTAATTGATGATGAGTACAAGGTAAATTGCTTTGCCTGGATGCAGTTTTCTTCGTGTTCTGGTTAATTATCCCCCTCCCTTTTGGAGCAAGATGAAAACAAATGCCATTGGGTCTCATTTCACACTAAACTATGAAGTTATTCTGGTAAGACAGACCTTATCCTGATAAACATGTTTGAAATAATCTTTCTAGTTCATTTGTTTTGTTGTTGTTTTGAGGGTTTTTTGTTTGTTTTTTTTCTTTCTGTGTCAGTTGGTTTTTAACCTGTGTTTCAATCCTTCTTTTCCAGGTTACAGCTTTCCCGGCCACTAAAAATGTCCTTCGCCAGTTAGAAGAAATAGCCCATTCTATCTATTTTTATCTAGTTGATGCTGAGCAGGGAAAACTTTCTGGATTCAGGCTGAAAAAGGTAGGGAAGACTCATTGCAGTCCAAGTGATGCCACTTTCCCGGATAACGGTAGATTTCTTTGTCTGATTTGTGGAGTTTTGCTTAGACCAGGAACATTCAGCCTCATCATGTGCCGAAGAAACTTTTAAAATGCAAAAGCAGAGAAAGCTGCATCTTGTTGATGGAGGTGGTGTTTTGTTGAGGACAGGATCAAACCTCCTAGCTGCTTTTTCCTTGCAGGACCTGACCACAGAGGAGAGCTGGGAGGTGGTGATCCCCCCGGAGGTGCAGAGGATTGTGGCTGTCAAAGGGAAGAGGTCCAACGAGCACGTGCACTCCCAGGGCCGTGTGATGGGCGACCGCAGCGTCCTCTACAAGGTGCTGTTCCAGCTTTGGGTTGACTTTCTGTGGATGCATTATCCCATGGGAACATCTCAGTATCATTCCTGGGCACTACTTTGAGATTAGCTGCCTTGTGGTGCCAGTTTTTCCCATAACCCTCTGCAGAAGATGCAAATTTTGGTGGAGATTTCTACTCTAACACATTTTCATGCAGCAATTAAGTCAGTCAAACATCTGATATTGGAAAAATAACTGCTTGATTTGTTTGGGTGACTTGAGCTAATGAGATAATTTGCTTATGATAAGCTCAGTGCCAGATGAAATGCAGAAACGAGGAGCTCGTGGCACTAAAAGGGGATCTCTTTTCTTTTTTTCTAGTCCCTGAACCCAAACCTGCCCAGTGCCAGATGAAATGCAGGAACGAGGTATCTGTTGCACTAAAGTGGGGCTGGATCTCCATTGTCTTTTGTTTTTCTGTAGTCCCTGAACCCAAACCTGCTCGCTGTGGTGACGGAGAGCACAGACACACACCACGAGCGCACGTTCATCGGGATCTACCTGATTGATGGGGTCACAGGCAGGATCATCCACTCCTCAGTGCAGAAGAAAGCCAAGGGACCCGTCCACATGGTTCACTCAGAGAACTGGGTGGTGGTAAGGGTTTAGTCTCGTCTAGTTCCTTACATTTGGGAGGTTGGGGCAGTTCCTGAACCCGTATGGTCAAAAAGCCTTCTGCATTCTCTGTGATCTCCTGCTCCTTCTGTATTATTGCTTGCCTCATATTCCTAAACATCTCCTCGTTCCAGTACCAGTACTGGAACACGAAGGCCCGTAGGAATGAGTTCACTGTGCTGGAGCTCTACGAGGGGACAGAGCAGTACAACGCCACAGCCTTCAGCTCCCTGGACCGCCCCATCCTGCCCCAGGTTCTCCAGCAATCCTACATCTTCCCTTCTGCCATCAGTGCCATGGAGGCCACAATCACCGAGCGGGGCATCACCAGCCGCCACTTGCTCAGTAAGTGCCTGCTCTGTGCTCGGTGGGTTTCAAGTAGCACTGAAATCCAAGCAGAATGCAGTTTGCTGCCAAAGAATCAGGCCTGTGGGTTGTCCTGGACTCCTGCAAGTGCAAGGATAAGCACCCAAGAGAGTGTTAATGTTGGAAAATGCTGTCAGAAATGGCCATGGGGCGTCAGAGAAGGGTGCCAGACTCTTTCCAATGGTGCCCAGTGACAGCATGAGGAGTGATGGCCATAAACTAAAACACGTGAAGTTTCATCTCAACATGAGGAAGAACTTTATGCTGTGGGTGGCAGAGCACTGGAACAGCTGCCCAGGGAGCGTGTGGAGTCTCCCTGTCTGGAGACATTCCAAACCCACCTGAACACGTTCCTGTGTTGCCTGCTCGAGGTGACCCTGCCTTGGCAGTGGGGTTGGACTGGGGGATCTCCAGAGGTCCCTTCCAACACCAACAATTCTGTGATTCTGTGATTTTTAAGATGCTTTTCTTTTAATGCACAGTTGGGCTTCCCTCTGGGGCTATCCTGTCGCTTCCAAAGGCTCTTCTGGATCCTCGGCGCCCAGAGATCCCGACGGAACAGAGCAGGTAAGGAAGGTGTGATAAGCCCTCTTGCTGGGCAGCTGTGAGGCGGGATGGATTTTGAAAAACAGAAGTGTGAAGTGGAACAACCTGTCCTGAATGGAGTCAGGGCAGTTTTTGCATGGAATGAAGGAAGGTTTCTTCAAGTCGATGATTTTAGATGTCTTTTCCAAACAAAATGATTCTGTAGTTCTGTTCCCAGTCTGTGATGATGGGATGTGTTTGTAATGCAGCAGGTCAGTCATTAGTAAATCAGCCTGTTGTCTACAGTCTTAGAAAAGAGCAGTCAGAGTAACTAGATTTTTTAGAATTACACTTATTTTTAAAACATTAGAAGCCTGGAAGGAGGCAGCTGCAGTTTAGCCTGACCCAGCTGATAGGTTTGAGTTTCATCCTGCTGCAAAAATGAATCTGCGCAGGGAAAAGCTTCCAAATTTGCTGTTTCAGATCAGCTTGAGATAATCAGAGTAGGAAACGCTGATGACAGTGTGCTGTTTTATTGGGATGTCATTGGGCTTTAACTGCCTTTCAGGGAGGAGAACTTGATCCCATACTCCCCTGACGTGCAGATCCATGCCGAGAGGTTCATCAACTACAACCAGACCATATCCCGCATGAGGGGGATTTACACAGCCCCCTCCGGCCTCGAGTCCACCTGTCTGGTGAGTGCAGGGTGCAGACCCAGTGCGGATCCGTGGAATTTGGGAGGAAATCCTGATCCACAGGCACGATACCACAGCCTGTGGCTGGGAGCTCTGTAATTCCAATAATGTGGCTGCTCACAGCTTAAACATTCCTTCTTTTAATCTGGAACACGATTTTTTGGGGCTATTTAAGTGAGTCTTTTTGCTGTATAAGTGCTTTTTTTTTTTTTGACTGTGCAACTGGGTTTTTTTGCTATTTAAGTGGGGTTTTGGGGCTATTTAGAACTATAACCCCTAGTGAATAATTTTTGACTTTTTATGCTCAAAGCTGTGTCACCAGCTCCTCCTGTCCCCCCTGCAGGTTGTTGTCTATGGCCTGGACATCTTCCAGACCCGCGTGTACCCCTCGAAGCAGTTTGATGTCCTGAAGGACGACTATGACTACGTGTTGATCAGCAGTGTCCTCTTTGGGCTGGTCTTTGCCACCATGATCACCAAGAGACTGGCCCAGGTGAAGCTGCTCAACCGGGCCTGGCGCTGAGGGAAGGTGGGCCTGGAGAAGGCAGCTGGGGTGGGACTGTCTGGGGATCCACTGCTGGGCTCTCTTGGGATCCCAGCTCACCTGATGGATGCAAACATCAATATTCCATCTTGCTGGAAGATATTTGTGAGGAAAAGCTGCTGGTGTAACAAAACACAGCCCACCTGTGTCCTGAGGAGAAATGGAAGAGACATCGTCTGCCCTGACTGAAAAAGAACGTCCCAAACCTCCCATAAAGCCCTAAAATCACATTGCCTCCCTGATGTTGGTGAAGAGAATACTAAGGACACGTGTCCTCTTCATCCCTGGCTCTTCCTCAGCGCCAACTGTGCCCCACATATGGCAGAGGGGAGGGGCGAGGGGTGTTGGCAGCAGTACTTTGAGAGCTGGACTGGAAATGTGTGAGCTCCTGGTGCAAGGAGGAGACCTTGGGTTATTTAAATAAAATGTTTAGAAATTGGGTGGGTGTTGGTGGGAAACAGCCTCATGGAGTCACTGATGCCATTGCAGAGCTGTGGGAGGAATTGGAATGTAAAATCTCTCCATGTTCTTTATTTATTATGATGGTAACAGCAGCTCCTTCACATGTGTTTTACATTTTCCTGGATTTCTGTACAACATGAGATGAAGGTGTTGTGGTCCAGTGTGAGGAACCTCACCGTGTTTCCCTCTGATCACGGCTCAACTCCGTGGGTTTAAAGTGTTATAATCAAGATTGGCAGAGTTGTTCCCCTGTGAGAGGCTGTGTCCCATCTGGCCCCTGTGCAGCTGCAGAGCCTCAGGAAATCCAGGGGCTGCGGAGCAGGGGCTGCCCTTGGGCTGGGAATGCAGTTTTGGGGATACTGAAGTGGGTTTGGGGCCATTTAAGTGGGAGTTTTTGGGCTACTTAAGTGGGTTGGGGAACTATTTAGGTGTTTTTTGTGGGGCTATTTTAGTGGGGTTTGGGTCTATTTAACTGGGTTTTATGGCTATTTAAGTGGGGTTCTTTTTGCCGTGTAAGTGGTGTCTTGGGGCCTACTTGGGTGTTTTGGAGGGCTATTTAAGTGGGTTTTTTTGGAGCTATTAAAGTGTTTCTTGGGGTGCATTTAGGTGTTTTTTGGGGCTATTTAGGTTTTTGGAGGGCTATTTAAGTGGGGGGTTTTGTCTATTTTAGTGGGTTTGGGGTTAGTTAAATGGGTTTTTTTGCTATTTACTGAGGGGTTTTTTTCTCTTAAGTCTTTTTTGGGGCTATGTGAATGGGTTTTGGCTATTGGGGGTTTTAGCCATTTAAGTGGGTTTGGGGGCTATTTAAGTGGGTTTGGGCTGTTGGTTTTTTTGGCCATTTGAGTGGGGGTTTTGGGGTTGAGTGGCTTTTAGCTCTTGGGGGGTTTTGCCATTTAAGTGGGTTTTGGCCGTTTCGGTGCTTTTCTGGGGGCTATGTGAGCGGTTTTTGGTCCCCTCCAACTCCCCCTATCCGAGGGAGCCGGCGGGGGGAGTGGCGCGCTCACGGCGCATGCGTTCTCCCGTCCTCCCGCCTTTCCTCCTCACGGCGCACGCGCCGCGCGCCAAACCTGCTGACTCACGCAGTGCGCACGCGCCCGCGTCGTGGGCCAATGGGGCGGCGCGACGTTGCTCGGTCGCCCCCGCCGGCAGGG
This sequence comes from Pseudopipra pipra, assembly GCF_036250125.1. Classification (NCBI taxonomy): domain Eukaryota; kingdom Metazoa; phylum Chordata; class Aves; order Passeriformes; family Pipridae; genus Pseudopipra; species Pseudopipra pipra. The sequence continues at coordinate 7,865,177 of NC_087570.1, read as the reverse complement.
GGCGCTGCCCGGCGCGGCCCCGGCCCAGCGCAGCCCAAGATGGCGGCGGGCGGCGCGGGGGCCGCGGCCGGGCCCGGCTGGGACGTGGCCGTGCGGCCGCTGCTCTCCGCGTCCTACTCGGCTTTCGACATGAAGGAGCTGCCGCAGCTGCTCGCCTCGGTCATCGAGAGGTGAGAGGGGCCACGCGCTCGGGGCTGCCTTCCCCTCAGGGGGGCAGCGCTGGGGGTGCGGGAGCGGCTGAGGCGGGTCCCGCTCGGTACTTGGTGCTCGGTACCCGGCGCTCGGTACTTGGTGCTCGGTACCCGGCACTCGGTACCCGGTGCTCGGTGTGTGGTACCAGGTGCCGGCAGGGGAAGCGGCGGGGCTGCGGCTGCCCGGGAGGAGCCACGAGCGCCGTTCCCCGCTCCTCCCGCTGCCCGGAGCTCCCGGCTGTGCCCTCAGGCCCCGTAACGGGCTGGGGGTGCCCGTCCGGCCGCAGCACTGTGGGCAGGCGCCCGCCCAGAGCCTTCGGGACTGGTCTTGTGGCTTTGCCTTTGTCCGGGCGTGTCACGGTCTGTCCGGCGGTGCCGGGGGAGGTGTTGTCTCACCTGGGTCCTGAGGGGACCAGGGGGTGAGCACCGACTTCCCTCTAAGTCTCTGCCACTGCAATACTTCACATATTTTAAGGAGAAATAAAGCAGAACCAAATCAGGTCTGCCTTTTCTTAACCAGAAGCGTTGGACTCCGAGCATGAGTACCCACTGCAGCCGTTTAATTCAACTTATAGCTTATTTTACGACTTAAAATAGGAGGTGTGAATGCCACAACGCTCCAGTGGCATACTGGAGCGGATAACCCTGGCCACAGTAAGTTGTTGGGAAACATAAAATAAACACTGCGCTAAGGAAGATGATAAATTAAAGCCTCGTGGTGTTTTTCTTAATAACAAATGGCTGAGTGTGCAGTGGATGCTCCAAATTCAAAGAGTTCAGTGCAAAGAGTTCAGTGCCTGTTACACAGAGCAGTGGTTCACCCAGAATGTGCCGATGGAATTTGGGCAGTTTTTTGGCCTATCTTTGTTCTAAGGACCATTTCAGTGTCACTCGTCTGTGCGGAGTTCCACTGTCTGTGTGCCTGAAGTGAAGTGTTTCGTCGGAATATCCTGGAGACACTTGAGACCCACTTGAGTTCTGGGAGTGGGCTGTTTCCTCCTTTACTGGGAATGCGGGTTCCATTTCCCACTTGAGAGAACAGTTTGTTGCCTTTAAGCAGCACTGCCTGAGGTTGGAGTTGTGTCTGATGATCCGGCAGGATTTGGGCTCTTGCAGGGCGATACTTTTTATTTCATGCCTTGATATAATTGGCAAATCTCAAAGGTATAAATACAGCTCGTTGGTGTTTAGAGCTGTGCTTTTCTGTGCTGAACAAGAATCTATCTTTAGATTTCTCATCTGAAATATTTTATCTGTTCAGATTATTTTTAGAAGGTGGTTGTTAAGTTCTTGGTGGTGTCAGCCAACCCCAAGGTGACTGGATTTCCCCTTAAATTAACTTGGTGTGATGACAGTGGAATCACTAGTCTTATTGTTTTCAAAATAAATCAATAAACTCCATTTTTAACAACTCTTCTATTTCATTTATAAATTTAACTGTGGTCGGGTTACTGGTATTGCCCTGTGTGGGATGATCCCCCATTTCATGTGACACCCTGTTAGGTACATTCAGGCATTGATGGGATTTGGCCTCTTAATTGGCATAAATGAGGGAGATGCTGACTTGGAAAGGTGCAGCTGAAGTGGAACATGGAGTCTGGGACAGTCACATGAGGCTGGTTTTTGGGGAAGGGGTTTCCATAGGGCAGAATTCTTGCACCTGGTGTGGTGCCTTCTCAAGGAGAAGCTGCTTTGTGCCTTCTGCCTTACAGAAAGGGTCTGTTTTGGGCTGTTTGGGATTTGGAAGTGGAGCTGAGAGAGGAGCTGGGATTTGATGCTGGCATTATATTGATATTGATAGGCTTCTCGCCCAGCCTGAGAAATGAGCTTCCTTGGGAAGCACAAGTCCTTTAAACAATAAACCACAATATAATAGCTGAAAGTTCTTATTAAGTTTCACTGTATATGCAGAATAACACTCTGGGGCACATCCCAGATTGATTTATTTGCAAGGATTCATGATTACTTGACAGCTGCCTTCCACTTTGCACTACCATAACACCCACAACTTGTTTGACTAAAACTCAACCCTCTCCTTGCCCAATCCAGGTGACATTCTCTCTCTTGTGCTGGATACTGCACCTTTGTGTTCCTATTCCCCCTGGGCATTGTGTGTTGCACACCTTGACCTGTGCAGTAATTGAGGAGCCTGCCAACCTCTCCTGTGCTCTGTTATTCCCAAATTGTTCTAATTAGTTCTCTTAAAATACGTCACACACATCTCCTGCTGCTGATTTGGGGTTGGGCCTGAGAGGTGGGTGAGCAAAATTAGTGTCTGAGAGAGCACAGACTTTTTTGCATGTTCATTGCCCAGCAGAGTGGTTCTGGCAGGAGATACTCAGGTGAAGCCTGAGGTGTTGAAGCTCAGTCATGTTGTGCTGCTAAATATCTTCAAGTAAAGCCTCTGCGCTTTTCTATTTCAGCTTTTTAGACAGACTAAATAAAATAAAGTCTCAAATCTAGGAAATCAAACTGCAAAGCTCATGAGTATTTCTGTTCATTCTTCTGGAGAAATCATTCTGTTCCAGAGTTTCTTCTGTTTCAGCTGCATCTGCTGTTATGACTGGAAACAATCACTTAGCATAGAAAAAAGGAAGGTGACTGGGCATAAATTGGGCTTTGTTCAGGTCAGCGGGGAATGGTGTTTCCTTTTCCTCCTCCCACCCTGATGAAGCTGCATTGTTGTGTGTCACTGAGTGAAAGGGATATGTGGGTTCATTTTGGTGCTCTGAAGCAGCACTGGTCATTCCCAAAGCTTGAATCATGGTTGGAGTTGGGTACAGCATGTGGGATATACTGCTGCCCTCTGCTCTCCACCAGCCCTCCAGGAATAACCTCTGTAAGTAAGCCTGAGTTGAATAATCTGTTCTTCCAACTTGCTTGTTCACATCACTGATTGGAAATGTGAAAGCAAGTAATTTATAGGCAGAGATCCACATCCCCTAGTTTTGTCACGGGAAAAGTTAGAGGCAGAAGTAGGTGTGGAGGCAGAGCTGTGTGTGTTCTGTTTCTGTGCAGGTGGGGTGTGTTGGGGCCCCACTGCAGCAGCCTTTAACCTGCACAGTGTCACCTCTGTCAGAAATAGCTGATCTCCATGGCCAGTGGGTCTCACAGAAACCTCAGAGACTTGACTTACCTGCCAAAACCCTTCTCTGTCCAGCTCATGGCAGATGCTGCGCTGTTGTGATTATGCAATTGCCTGGTTTGATCCCTCTGATTTGCAGAATTGCACAAACTCCAGTTGCCTCTGTGCCATGACAGAAAGGGAATGCCTGTGCTCCAGGCCTGGCAAATCCTGCCAGCGTTAGCAGAATGCACAGTCCAAACACTCTGGGCAGCTGAGTTTAGAATAACTTAAAGGTTAATGAGCCTCTGGCTGGGAGAGAGCCTGACCTGTTGATGCTTTAAAGGAGAAACATTTACAATATTGGAATTATTTCCTTAAATTTCCTATGTGGATAGCTGTGCTGGTGCGGTGATCTGGCTGCTGCTTGTGGGCTCAGTCCTGAGGACATGAGTTGTGTTCTCAGAGCTGTTAATGGTCTTGTCTTACCTCTGTTAATGGATATATTTGGGTGTTGGGTGGTGCTGCTGTTGTGCTGGACCCGATTAACACATCTTTCCTGTTCTCCCATTGCAGTGAATCTGAAATCCTGCACCACGACAAACAATATGAGCCTTTTTACTCCTCCTTCGTTGCACTTTCCACACACTACATTACTACTGTGTGTGGTCTAAGTAAGTGTTCCCCCTCCTTTGCTTCTCTTGCTCTTGTGTTGTGACTGGGATATAGTGAAGGTAAATCAGAATTGTTGTCATTTTTGTATTTGTTTTTTTCCCTCTTCCTGAATCAGACTTGACATTATATACGTATCAGACTTTATCCTGACAAAATGTCAGTTCTGATGAAGAGGGAAGCTTGTTGATGGGAGTGTTTGGCTGCCAAGTACTGGACAGCGTTGCCTTTTTGGTTGCTTATTCATTGGCCTGACTTAATTTTTGGTCAAATGAAGTTTTTGATTCAGTTTTCAGGATTTTTAGATTATTTTTAAGGAGTTAGAACACTGCCATCCTTGAAAGTATCCAAGGCCAGGTTGGATGGAGCTTGGAGCAACCTGATCTAGTAAAAGGTGTCCCAGCCCATGGCACTGGTTTGGAATGAGATGAGACTTAAGGTCCCTCCAACCCAAACCATTCTGGGATTCTGTAGTTGTGTTGCTGTGTTGGAGTTCATGATCTAAACATTGTGACTCAAAGTATTTTCTGTTATTCTGACTGACAATTTAGCAATTTCAACAAAAAAAAATGGGCTTTGTGGACTCGTTTCATGTTCTTCAGTGCTTCTGTCAGCATTAAATAATGTTGCTGGGGAAACTGTTTTATATGTCTAAATTTCTCTGTCTGGTAGAAGGCATTATCCTGATTTACTGTCATTTCTTGGATTGCATCGTCATGAGACTGAATTTATATTGAGCCTGTACGTTCAGCGTGATGGACTGTGTGTGTGCCCACGCTGCAGAGCATCCTTTTCTACTGACAGCATTGGGAACTTATTGCACTGAATTATTTAAAAACTTATTCTAAGTACAAGGATCTGCTTTTTTCAGTACCAAGAAACCAACTGCAGTCGGTGGCAGCTGCTTGTAAAGTCCTCATTGAATTCTCCCTGCTGCGGCTTGAGAACCCAGATGAGGCATGTGCTGTGTCACAGGTGAGCACAGATTTTGACAGTGTGGCCAAGCCTGAGTGTGAAAATGGACTTTGGGCTCTAAATCTGAAATATTTGCTCTAATGTTACATGCATAAAGCAAAATTATTAATGAAGCTCTTAAAATATTTAAGGTGTACTATTGATTCTTGCTGAGTCTTCCCTCTGCATTCTTTACTCAGAATCTCAGGTTGCTTACAACCTGAAATAAAGGTGACCTGAAGTCTTGGTTAATTCTGTTGCAGTTTCCTACATTCTGGTTTGGTTTTGTGTAACAACCTGGATCAAAACTATTTGTTGTGTTTTTAAAGGTGATTTCTTTCCTGCTTGTATTCTAATCATCTGGGAAAGCTTATATCTATTTAGAAGAGGAAAGGCATGTGAGAAGGGTTCACATAATCTAGTGTATCGCAGAGAGCTTCTCCAGGTATTTTCCATAAGAAGCACAGGGCCGGTGTTGGTGACCTGAATTACCTGCAGTCAATAATCTGTCACGATCTTTGGTGTGAGATCCCAGTGGATTAGAGCTGTTGCAGTGGCCTTGCCAGCTGAAGTTGCATTACTCTTAATCCAGCTGCCTACAGTAAACGATATGGAGGAATAATTGGAATCAAGAGAGTTTAAATTGTACTTTATATCTTCTGTTTTCTTTTTGTAGAAACACCTCATTCTGCTGATAAAGGGACTGTGCACAGGCTGCAGCCGCCTGGACCGGACAGAAATTATCACCTTCACAGCAATGATGAAATCAGCCAAGCTGCCTCAGACTGTCAAAACCCTCTCTGATGGTAGGGAGGAAATACATTTGTGTGTATTTCCCTGCAGCACTGGAGTTAGGCACAGAAAGTCCTGGGGGTTTGCTGTATGACACGGTGGTTTGTTGTTTACCCTGCAGTTGAGGACCAGAAGGAACTGGCCTCCCCGGTGAGCCCAGAGCTGAGACAGAAGGAGGTGCAGATGAACTTCCTCAACCAGTTGACATCAGTCTTTAACCCCAGAGTCTCATCATCACCATCCATCACACAAGAGACACAGGTGAAAAAACCCTAAAGTAGAACCAGTCTGAATTTTAATATTAGTAACATAGTGCAGGGGAGGGCAGAGGACTGCAAGTGGTAATTTAATACAAGTGTAAGGAAAACCTTAAGTATTTAAATCCTGCTTGCATGTTGTTGAGTGGAAAATGGCAATTGGCATTGTGTTGGCAGTAGTAGATTTGTTTCCTCGTGGAGGGCAATGTTCAGTGATATCCATGGCTGTTTTGAGTCCTGCTGCTGATCCACCTTGCTCCTGTATAGAGACTTACAGCAATACTGTATATTTTAATGCCTCTGTAATATATTTAGTATGTGCTTGCTTTAGGTGGAAGGAGAGAATGAGGATCAAGCTGCCACGGATCAAACCTCTGCAGCAAAGACCAAAAGCATATTCATTGCTCAGAATGTGGCCAGCCTGCAAGAACTTGGTGAGAATCAGCTTTCTAAGCTTCAGGGTCAAAAAAAGTGCTAGAAAAATGCCTCTCAGTGTTTCACCTCACAGCTCTGAGTGGGAGGAAATTCTCTGGCCTAAAGGATTCATAGTGATTGCCAGGGGAGGTTGTGGCTGGAGTGGAGTTTTCATTGCACTCAGTCAGTATGTTTGTGTTGTGAGGGGTAAATAAGATGGACAATATGAAACAGTTTATGGGATGGGTCATTGAGCAGGTGTGGAATAGAATCTCAGGATCGTTAAGGTTGGAAAAGACCTTGGAGATCATCACGTCCAACCAACTAGACCTGATGTGCCATCTGGCATGGACACAGAGCTTTGTGACACCCATTACAAGTAGGGACTGGAAACTTGACCAACTGGTTTATGTGTTGTAAACTACTCTTTATCCTATTGCCTTATTTCTGATGACATTTTCTCACCACAAAGACTAATTAAGTCAATTATTGCGGACCGTTAGATCTGTCCTGCTTAGAAGCTCTCTGATGAAACAGTAAAATAACACTGTTGTTATTTTTGGTAGGTGGCTCTGAAAAGCTGCTGCGAGTTTGCCTGAACCTGCCGTACTTCCTGAGATACATCAACAGGTTTCAGGATGCTGTGTCAGCCAACTCCTTCTTCATCATGCCAGCCACAGTGGCCGATGCCACCGCTGTGCGCAACGGGTCAGTGCCGTCACTGCTCTCTGGTACCTCCTGGTACATCCCCACAGGTCTGAGGGGAAATGACTCTGCTGGTGTGACAGTGTCGCTCACTGGCTGCTCCTCTGAGCTCTCGTGTTCGTCACTTTGCTGAACCTCAACATGTGTCCTTCCTGCAGGTTCCACTCCCTGGTCATAGATGTGACCATGGCACTGGATACTCTGTCTCTGCCTGTGTTGGAGCCCCTGACTCCCACACGTCTCCAAGACGTGACTGTTCTTGCTCTCAGCTGTCTCTATGCAGGTGAGTGGATCTCCTCTGGTTTTTTGGAGCTTTTTGCTCTGCTTTGTGAGGCTCAGCCTACAGGTAACCTTTATTTCTCGTGAATTTGAAAGCTCTGTGGCAATGCGTGTGACTGGGTTAATATTGAAGTTGTTACAGTGGCCCTGAAATGCTGGTACATTCTGCCACTGTTCTTGTCAGTATCTAAGAAAAAGGCTGAGTGATTTAACATCTTAAAGGCCTGTGATTTCTGCTCTTTTTGTAACGTTCAGAGCATAATATATTTTTATAATGCTTTTATGGCTTCAACTTAATTGATTGTAGCCCCAAATCAACTTTGTTCTCCAGGAGTGGTTTAAGTACACCAAAATCCTGAGTGTTTAATTGGCATGGAGGAGACTTTAAAGAGATATGGCACTCAAGTATGAAGATAGTCTTAAAAATGGTGTTGAATTACATAGTAAACCATTTCCTCTTTTAACTGTTCCCATGTGTTTTTGTAGGATAAAACTTTCCTCTTTTGGGGGTACTGAAGATTTTTTAATCTCAACTGTGATACTGAGGATTCCCCATTCCGTCAAGTTTACGGACACATTTTAATGTACTAAATAGGAACATTTTATCCCAAGATTGGCTCTTACTAAGAATTCTCCCTGCACTTGTTTCCCCTGAGGTGTGAGCGTGGCCACCTGCATGGCCATCCTGCACGTGGGCAGCACTCAACAGGTACGAACCGGGTCCACAAGTTCCAAAGAAGAAGATTATGAAAACGATGCTGCTACTATTGTACAGAAATGTGTAAGTAATGAGAGAGTGTTCATTGTTTTCCATTTCAGCGCATGAAATGTGTAGAATTTGTATTTATTTGGATTGCAACGACTGTTATTTCTAGGCATTAACCTTGCTGGTAAAGGAATTAAAGAGTGGCTAATTCTAGGGGGAAAAATACACTTGTATTTTGAGTTTTTATTTTTATTATTGCCCAGTGGAGCACCTTACCAATGTTTTGGCTTTATTTGCAGCTTGAAATCTATGAAATGATTGGGCAAGCCATCAGCAATTCACGCCGTGCAGGGGGTGAGGTAAGATTTCCATCTCAGGAAGCTTTTCCCCTATTTTTGTGCTGGTCTTTTTTGGCATTTGGATTGATACTGTTTTGTCTTGGTGCTTTTTTCTCCCCTGTTCCTCCTGACTTTTGGTATGATAGCATTATCAGAACTTCCAGCTGCTCGGGGCTTGGTGTTTGCTGAACAGCCTCTTCCTCATCTTGAACCTCAGCCCCACGGCCTTGGCTGATAAGGGAAAGGAGAAGGATCCACTGGCTGCTCTTCGTGTCAGAGACATTATTGCTCGTACTAAGGAGGGTGTTGGGTCTCCCAAACTAGGACCTGGGAAAGGGTATGTAACACCCCACTGCAGGAATCATTGTCCATGGATATAACCATGCCCAGCAAGCAACTACTGTGGGGTCTTGCTGGTCTCTCGAAATTTTATTTCACTCCATTTATAGTTCAAATCTTGAGTTTTGGAAAGAAAAGTTATCTTCTTCAGTTTATCAAGGCAGTCAGTTCACTCAATTTAATCTATCTATCTATCTATCTATCTATCTATCTATCTATCTATCTATCTATTTATTTATTTATTTACCCCCTGAAATTGTGCTGTGTCCTTTGTGTTTCTGTAGGCACCAAGGGTTTGGTGTGCTGTCGGTGGTGCTGGCAAATCATGCCATCAGATTGCTGTCATCGCTCTTCCAAGATCTGCAAGTGGAGGCATTGCACAAGGTATGCAGGGACCATTGCGTGTTCTCGTGAAGCATTTTGCCCTCTGCACTCAAACACACTTCTCAATTCTCTTGTTTTCAATTCAATTTTAAATTCTCTGCTCCAGGGCTGGGAGAGTGACGGTCCCCCAGCAGTGCTGGATATCATGGCTCAAAGCACGTCCATCCAGAGGATTCAGCGGCTCATAGACTCTGTGCCACTCACTAATCTGCTGCTGACTTTGCTCTCCACTTCCTACAGAAAGGTAGGAACTGGCACACAGAGAACTTCTGGATCTGAACCACCCCTAAGCATGGAAAGTTCTCACTTTTCAAACTGTGACTGTGCTGAGAGGAATGTAGAATTCTTTCAGAAGTCGTCAGCTGGGGCCTCTGTCTTCCCTCTTTTCAGAGATGTATATTTGACAAACTCATTCTAATGAAAGTGAACTTTTTCTGTAAGTTCAGTGGTATTTGTGAGTTTAATGGGAAGATGAAAAGCCTGTGTTCAAAACCGATGCTTTTAGGTTAGAGCTGTTGACTTCAAGTGTTGCTTACGAACTTGACATAGATTGTTTGTTTCCAACCATCCTGTGTAATTTGAAATAAAACTTAAGTGGAAGAAGCCTTGAAAAACTGTCCATAAATTAGTTGAGAAAGATTAGCTAGAAGAAAATTAAAAGGCATGAGGAAGTTACTCTTATTTTCAAATTCTTACCTTTCATAATCCTGAAATGTGCTGTTCTCTAAGGCCTGTGTCCTGCAGCGCCAGAGGAAGGGCTCCATGAGCAGCGACGCGAGTGCCTCCACTGACTCCAACACCTACTATGAGGATGATTTCAGCAGCACTGAGGAGGACAGCAGCCAAGGTAACAGAGTTTGCAGCAATCAGGATTTTACACTGCCTTTCAGATTTAGGGGGAACCTGGCTACTGGGCTGTTGCCTGCTCAGATTGAAATGACGTGTAAGGCTGAAAAAACCCAACAGTTTGTAAGGTCTGTGTGGCAGAAGTAGTGCTGACTGGAGTCTGTTGTGTAAACTGAAGCCTAAGTGGCTGGGATTTGGCATTATTTGCTCAAGAGGAGTGGAAGTAATTTCTTGTTGTAAATTCCTGCTGGACCTCTGTAAAAGTGCTTCACTGTGTGATTTGGAAGGCAGAAATGAAGACAGCAGATGTCTTAACTCTGCTCACTGAAATTCCATTTTAGGCCTTTTTCAGGCTGAGTAGTTTTATAAGGTATTTGCTTATAATAATATGGTTTTGTTTTTCCTATCTCATGTGTTAGATGATGACAGTGAACCCATCCTTGGGCAATGGTTTGAAGAGACAATCTCTCCAAGTAAAGAGAAGGTGGCCCCACCACCACCCCCTCCACCACCTCCTTTGGAGAGCTCACCAAGGGTGAAAAGCCCCAACAAACAGAGTGGTGGAGAGAATGGGAACATCCTGGCCAGTCGCAAGGATCCAGAGCTGGTACGGGGAGGTGTTGGGGCTCAGTGAAATCACTACTGGGCTGTAGCATTGTCTACCTGTCAGTGAGTAGCTACACAGCAACATGATAAATGTCATAAGTGCATTGCTGATGGAGAATCACAAGTGTCTTGACTTTGAGGAGAGATGTTTTCTATAGTCTCCTGTCAAGTGGAATGTCACAGGATTTGTTGCTGCCAGGGAAGCAGAGACTGCAGATAGTATCTATTTGGGTTACAGAGGGAGAGGGAAAATGGGGGCAGAACGATGAGCGAAATGACTTGCTAATAGAATGCTTTTAGCTCTAACTCTGTTGGGTAAAGACAAAAATAAATACTGCAGGGGAGAAGTTGGAGCCCTTCTACCTTCTGAGAGAGTTCTAGAATCAGTCCTGGTACAGACCACAGTCCAGTGAGCTGGATTGCCATGAGTTCACCTGTCCTCCACTTCTAGGGGGTAATTAAGGGACTTGATTTATTTTGCTGGTGGTTTAGTTTTTATTTAATGTTGTCTCTCTGCTTTTTTTGCTTCTATAGTGTGTTTCTCTTTTCTTTGCAGTTTTTGAGCCTAGCTTCAAACATTTTGAACTTTATCACTTCTTCAATGCTGAACTCCAGGAATAACTTCATTCGCAACTACCTGAGTGTATCTCTGTCGGAGCAGCACATGGCAACACTGGCCAGCATCATCAAGGAGGTGGACAAGGATGGGCTTAAGGGTAAGTGAATAGAACTCCGATAGAGCTGGAGGATTTAGAAGTGTGTGTTTTCTTAGTTTCATGTCAAAATTTTAAATGTAGGAGAGCAAAGGTAGTAAAGGGCACTCGATCCCTGTCTTACAGGCACGTCAGATGAGGAGTTTGCTGCTGCGCTCTATCACTTCAACCATTCCCTGGTGACCTCAGATCTTCAGTCCCCTGCCCTGCAGGTAATCTGGGATTGAATGTGTAAATAAAATGAAGAAGTGATGGTGTCTGTTAAGGATTCTCCACACCTAGAGTAGTATCTTGGTGATTACATTTGGCTCTGAGGCTAATTTGCAAGCAGAGGCTGGAATATTTTGAATCCAGTGATTTGAATGACCTTTGCAGTCATCCAGTACAAAACATCCTGTACAGTGTAAACTTAACATCTAGAGTTCAAACTAATCTACTGAACTTTGAAGGTGATGAAAGCTGAGAAGGAAATGAGGTCTGTGTTTTGGAAAGTTGCCTCTATCCATGAGTTTATCAAGAGACTTTCCTGCAGATTTGCTTTGCTGTCAGGACTGATGCCAAAAAGCCTTGGAATTCTCTCAGGAGAGAATCAAATTAATCCTTTTGCTTCCATGTACTAACTTTGTAGCCTTTAGGTTTCTTTGCTGGGTGATGGGCTGACCTGACTTAACCCTGTAAGGATAGGTTACAAACCTGCTTACCCATCACTGAATTAAATCCCTATACTTTGCTGACTGTTTTCTACTGTATTTAAAACACTCTGTTGTTTGGGTTTTTTTAAAGCAGTTGGACTTTTCAGCAATCTGCCTTTTTCCTGTATTTAAAAAGAAACAAGTATTGCTGTAATCAGTCAAAGGGGTCTTCTTCCAAATTCATAGACGCTGAACATAATCTCTCTGGCTGTGATATTGCAGTAAATGAGTAGAGCTCATTAATGCCTTTTTTTTTCTGTATTGGTGTTGAGACTTTGTTGTGTTTTAGGTGGCAGAGGGACAGCGTTAAGTGTCCCTCAGTAGCTATTTGAGATAGGAGAGTTATTGCTGTGGGAGCCCTTATGAGCTGAGAGCCCTGCTGATTATTATCATCTCTATGTTCAGATCATACTTTTAATTAATTAAACCATCAGACAGGACTTGGTCCTTTCCAATGAGCCCCTGTTTTGTTCCAGAACACACTTCTTCAGCAGCTGGGAGTTGCCCCTTTTTCTGAAGGTCCGTGGCCTCTCTACATCCACCCTCAAAGTTTGTCGGTGCTCTCGCGGCTTCTCTTGATTTGGCAGCATAAAGCCACTGCCCAGGGAGATCCTGATGTTCCAGAATGCCTTAAAGTCTGGGAAAGGTGAGATAATTTTATGTGAAGCTGAAAATCAATAATCTCTTAACCTCTCTCATTTCCCATCGAGTGAAAACTCTCTGGGCCCGGTGTAACAAGTGCGCGTGTGTTCTCTGAGCTGTGATCTGTGTGATGCTTGGAGGAGCAGAGGATCGTTCTGCCATGTCGCTGGAGTCCTTCATCCAGAACGTAGGAAATGAGACCTAAAATCAGGAATTAAGTGGGAGGAGGCTGAATTACAGCAATGCTGATTTTAAAAAGGGAAGGAGAATGTCTATTTCAGCAGATTTCTAGTAGGTTCTGTTAGGATGGTGCCAGGATTGTTCCTCTCTGCCGTTACCTGGATGTGAAAGTCTCTGATAGGGTTTAGCTTTCTTAAAGCTCTAGTAGCCAGCCTTTCCCATGGGAACAGGTTTGAATTCTTCTTTCTCCCTTTGAATGATTGTTCCGATTTTCCATTAAATGATTTTGCTGCTAATTTAGTTTGTAGGTTTTAGTGTTTGTGTAATCTCATTCCAATAGGCAATGTAGTGAACAGTTAGTGAAATGACCAGTATTTAAGCAGAAAACTACAATTATGAAAATGTTTCTCTAACCTCTAGTTAAAGAGATTTTAAATAGAGATTTAAGCGGGGGAAAAGTAAACTTTATAAACTTCCTCTTCTGTTGCCAGGTTTGTGGGCACCCTGAAGCAAAATGCCTTGCAGGGGACTGTCCCCAGTGACACAGAAGATCTGAATGTGGAACATCTCCAGCTGCTGCTGCTTATTTTCCACAATTTCTCAGAGAGAGGCCGCAGGTCCATCATGATGCTCTGTATCCAGACAATTGTGGAGTTGACAGCAAACATGGAGACCCAGCAGTGTTCTGTGCCACTCATCGTGGCACGGCTGCTCTTGGTGTTTGACTACCTGCTCCATCAATATTCCAAAGCTCCCATGTACCTGTTTGAACAGGTTAGGCTTTGACATCATGTTCTGGATATTTAATTGATCACCCAGCAGAAATGTGTAACGGGCAATCATTTGGTGTGTTCTGGTCTCTTCATGACCTTTGTGAGTAAATCAGTTTTGATGTTATTACCAGCCTTTGGAGTTACAAGGCATGATTAACTATCACTGCTGATTCCTAGCACTGGCTTCATTTGGAGTGAAAATTCCTGGTCTAATTAGTATCCTAATTCCTGATCAGGACAGGATGATTGTTCCACCTTATCTTTAAAATCTTGAGTGTTTGGGTATTTAGGCATCATTTCACAGCTACCTTTTCTTTGCTTTAGTGTTTCACCACTGAGGTTTTTTGGATTTCTGGTTTTCTCATTAGTGGGATGCTGGTGCTTTGTGCCTGGCTTTTCCAATTGTGGGAAGTTTGGCCTTTGATTTAAACTGCTCCCTTCATATTAAAAAGCATCAGAGAGGGTCCAGGGCTTTTCTCAGAAGTGTGCAATGTTCTGCTTTAAGCAGGGTTGTTTCTATTCTATGGTTCTTTTTCTGGGGGGTGGTATTGTCCCCCTATCCCTCAATGACAAGGATGCCATGGGTGGTTTTTTGTTTGTTCATTTTGTAACTTAGGTACAGTATAATTTGCTGACTCCACCCATTGGCTGGGGGAGTGGATCCCAGGACAGTGGCAGACGAACGTCTGTCCCACTTTATCATGGCTTTAAAGAAGTGGAAGAAAACTGGACCAAACACTGTTCTTCAGGTAAGAAAGAAAATGAAAGGAACTTTTTATTCCAGGATTTACTTTTGAAATTAAATGTGAGCCCTTCCTGTGCCCTGGTCTGGGCAGCTTTTCCTGCTTTTAATGGGCATAGTTACAATAGATAAAAATGCATCTAATAACACAGGAAAAGTTTTATTAAATAAAATTACTGTCATCTAGGAGTATGGTACAAGTAATTCAAAATATATTTGTATTTATTGTGCCAGGATTGTAGGAGTAGGAAAACTTTGGCTGTGTATACCACAGGTTAGAGCACATACAATGTGTCATGAAGCTGGTTTAGTATTTGGTAGTAGTATTAAATGTGAAAGGTTAGGGATGGGGGAGAGAGTATAACACAATGCTGCCTAATTAAACTGTCACTTGGAAGGTTATTTTCTGTTCTCCCATTCCAGACTCAGTTCCACAGCCCAGGTTCTACTGCATCCTGTCTCTAGAAGCTTCTGAGGATGATCTGAACCGTCTGGACAGCACGGTATGGGCACTGTGGTTTAGAGACCTTCCTGTAAGTCTCCACAAGGCCACGTGGATTTGACAAGTGCCAGGGAAAACAGACAAGAAGGAAAGACTTGATTAAACAGAGAGACCAGAAATTTTTCACTAAGTGGAGAAAAAAAGAGTGGCTGGATAAGATAATATGGGATTCCCTTTTACACCTAGTTGCATGTCAGGGAATTCAGCATGCAAAGTTTGTGAAGATGTGCTGGACTACTTTGTAGGAATGCTTGGGATTCAGTGCTGGAACAGAGAGGCCTGCCCTATCCACACTTGCTTTTCAGTGTTGCTGAAACACCTGAGATGAAGACGTGGCATTAGAGTTGTTTCTCATCACTTTGCTCCATGTTCTTCCTGGGTTATGTTTCCTCTCTACATTTGTTGCCATCAGGGTTGTGGACTTGCTCCCATGCAGGCTCCCTTATCACCAGTTCATTGATTATCCGACTGAGGAGAGAAATACCTGGCAGAACTCACTTCCCGAAGGTTTATTTTGCTTAGTTTTGGGCTGTGGGTATTCTGAATACTTAAAAGAGTAAGAGCTTGGCTGTATATATGCTTTGCAAAGCATCAGTCCTGACTTGTCATCTCCTGCAGGTTTGTGAGGTCCTTTTCTCCAGGGCTACGAAGTACGATGAGCTTTACGCAGCCCTGACTTCATTGCTTGCAGCTGGGTCCCAGTTTGATACGCTCAGGAGGAGGGAGAACAAAACTGTCACAGCACTGGTAAGACTGTCTTGCTGCCTGTGTTGAGGAATAACAAGTTTTCAAAATTAGGATTTTTAAGCAAAGTATTTAACCCAAGTGGTTTGGGCAGTGGTTGGAGTAACGGGGAATTTACAAAGGCCCCAACTAACTGTAGTGTTTATGGTGGCTGCACATCTCTCGAGTTTGTTATTCATAATATGTTTCAGACTTGCTGTAAGTCCCTGGTAATTCCAGTAGTTCTGGTTAGAACATGATTAAGCAGGAGAAAATTGTATAATTTTTCCTTTTTCTTTTCTCACTCCTCTGTTGCATATTTTGTTGTGTAATATGACAGAAACTCAGTCCAGAATGTGTTCATCTGATTTGGCACATCTGCAAGAGTCTGGAGTCCCTGATGAGATATTTCAGTAGCTATAATGATGGAGACTGTATCTTTCTTTACTAATTTATCCTACTGTTCCTCTCTTTAGGAAGCCTGTGCCCTTCAGTACTACTTCTTGATCCTGTGGCGGATACTGGGGATTTTGCCTCCCTCCAAAAGCTACATGCACCACTTGGCCATGAACACGCCTGAGATGAGCGACTGTGACCTCCTGCACACGCTGCGCTGGTCTTCCCGCCTGCAAATCCCTTCTTATGTCACATGGATCAAGGTACAGCCTTGACTGGGCTATTTTGAGATGTTGATAGTAAGAATGTCTGTCTCTACCATAGGATTTGTTCTGTGGGCATGGTGGGGAGAAATGGAAAGTTGTGCCTGTATTTTCCAAAGTGTTCCAGCCTGGTGATTGGCAGAGTGCTTAACTGTAGAGCACTATTAAAGTGCGATGGGTCTGCTTTTTGCCATCTCTAGGATCACCTTGTCAGGCAGGGCATGAAAGCTGAACATGCTGCTCCTCTCGTCGAACTGACCTCCAGTAAGTGCATCTCAGTGAAGTACGACGTGGAAATAGCCGAGGAGTACTTTGCTCGACAGGTGAGATGGTGGGAATGCATCCATGCACATGGAACTTGTTTTTGTGGAATGATTCGCACTTACTGGTGCTTCCCATTGTATTTGCAGATATCTTCTTTCTGTGCTGTTGACTGCACAACTATTCTCCAGCTGCACGAAGTTCCCAGTTTACAATCCATTTACACCCTCGATGCTGCAATTTCCAAGATTCAGGTTTCTCTAGATGAGCACTTTTCCAAGTTAGCTGCGGAAACTGATCCCCACAAATCCTCAGAGATAACCAAGAACCTCCTTCCTGCTACTCTGCAGCTCATTGACACCTATGCTACGTTTACCAGGTACAGTCCTTGGGATCTCCAGGAGGAATGCAATTCCCTGCAGTGCATTTTGCTTTCTTTGCATTTTGTGTATTGTCTTCTTAGAGGTGCCTGAGTTTTTTTATAGTCCAGTGTAATTACTTTATGTCCTCTAGAATGTCCATTGTTTTAAAAGAAGAATAAAAAGTAGCTTTTCAAGCCATGTATGGAAGTTGTTGTATCTAAGTAACCACCTTGTCTGATCTTCCAAGGCTTCCTTGCAAATTTGCAAAACCAGCTTTTCCTCGAAAGATAAAACCACTCTGTAGGATAGTGCTGCTTAAGGTTATTTCTCTGGAATAATATTGAGGCTGTCAGACCATCAAGAAGGAGAGGGGGGTTAATTCTTACATTAAGAGTCTGAAGTCTTGTAAACTCTCGTTAGAAACCTGTGTAGAAGAAAGCAAAAGTAAATCAGCTTTTTCTTTGGAATGGGCACTTCTCCTCATAAGTAGCTTGGCGGGATAAAAGCCCACAACTCCCTTCGTGGTACAAGATGAAGTATGGGGCAGAGCTTCAAAAGTTTGCTGTTTATCTGTCACTGTATTGACAGATGTAGTTCAGAAATGCAGAGCTGATTCCTGAAGTAAATCCTTTCCATCCTGAACACAGATCTTACTTGCTCCGGAGCCTGTCTGAAGAGGGCTCCACGGACAACAAACCCTCTGAGGAGAAGCTCCAGGGTTATGCTGCTGTCCTGGCCATCGGGTCCAGCCGCTGCAAGTCCAACACTCTAGGTGAGGATGCTGGAGAGCTCACTGTGCCTTCTCTGTAAAGGTGAAGCTTTCTACAATGCTGCCAACATTCCATTTCAAAGCTCTGTGCTGGCTCATGTGTTCTTCACCGCTCTGTTCAAATGAGGGAGTTATCCTGCCAGCAGCACACTGGAAGTCTCCTTTTGGTATCCTAAAAACTGAAAAAGCTGGGC
Organism: Pseudopipra pipra; assembly: GCF_036250125.1. Taxonomy (NCBI): domain Eukaryota; kingdom Metazoa; phylum Chordata; class Aves; order Passeriformes; family Pipridae; genus Pseudopipra; species Pseudopipra pipra. The sequence continues at coordinate 7,847,418 of NC_087570.1, read as the reverse complement.
AAAGCTTGAAAGAGTAACTGTCTTGTGGGCTTGTCCGGATTGTTGAAATGCTTTTATAACCGTATCGGAGCTGGTGGCATGGAATAATAAGGGGAATTATGAAATGTTGCTGTGTTGAAGACTGCTGTGAATTGGTATTTTTGCCCTGTTTTCTATTGTTTTAATAAAGTGAAAGAAGCAGAGAAACTCTTGCAAATGTAGGGATAATTTTGACTTGTAGAAAAGCTTGAAACTAGCCCTCAACAGAATTACAGCTCAGTTTGGCTACAATTGTGTCTTAAATAATGATCTGATTTAAAGAGTATTGTAAAAGCATTCTGGGTTTCAACAGGACCCGTGAAATTACTCAGATCCTGATGATTCTGTGTTACCTGCAGGGCCAGCACTTGTTCAGAACTTGCCTTCAGCTGTGCAGACTCTGTGTGAGTCATGGAACAACATTCACACCAACGAGTTTCCAAACATTGGCTCATGGGTGAGTCCAGCCTGGAATCTCTGGGCATGGTTGGCGGGGTGTCACTGTGTTGGAGGTGGGTGGTTCTGATGTGTGTGTGTCCCTCCCCAGCGCAATGCCTTTGCCAATGACACGATCCCTGCGGAAAGCTACATCAGTGCTGTCCAGGCTGCCCACCTGGGCACCCTCTGCAGCCAAACCCTGCCTCTGGCAGCTTCCCTGAAGCACACCCTGCTGTCCCTGGTCAGGCTCACCGGGGATCTCATTGTGTAAGTGATGGATTTTCCATACATTATGTGTTACAGACACTGTGGGTCTGTCTGCTGTCCTCAATGGCTGACTTCATCAGGCTCTGCGGGTGGAACTCACTGACCTGGTGCTGTATTTTGAACTAGAGCTTTCAGTTTGCAGTTCTAAATTCTACGTGAATAAAGGCAGTCTTTCTGTCTTCATCTCATCTCTTCAAAAGTCCGACCCCCTCAGAGAAACCCTTATTTCTTTTTTTGTCAAATATGGACTTGAAGAAACTGGAATATAAACTGAGACAATATAGATCTAATTAATTGATTTGTTCTTTGTTATAATTCATTTTTGTGATGTTTTAAAAGCATAAAGAGGGAATGAAATGCATTTCTTTTTCCAGGGACTTACTTTAAAATACACTGAAATCAAGAAGTAGTTGTTGACACTGCAGACAAACCCAAAAGCCACACTGTGTGAGAGTGTAGTCTGTCTAGGAAAATGTTGTAACTGTGTATATGCAAAAGTTAACATGCAGAGTTTTCTAAATGAGGACTGTTTTTCTGAGGCTGTGTCAGTGTATTTATCCCAGCTTTCTAAAAAAAGTTTTATCACTGATTTCCATCCAGATTTGTACCTCACTTGTGCGACTTCTGATTTCCAATAGGGATGTTCTCTAATAGATCATGCAGAGAATTAATTTGTTTGCTTTTGTTTTCAAGCTGGTCAGATGATCTGAACCCACCTCAAGTAATTCATTCCCTACTACCCCTCCTTCTGGAGACCAGCACAGAGAGTGTGGCAGAAATCAGCAGCAACTCCCTGGAGAGGATCTTGGGCCCTGCAGAGTCAGATGAATTCCTGGCACGTGTTTATGAGAAGTTGATCACAGGATGCTACAACATCCTGGCCAGTCACTCTGATCCAAACAGGTAACAGGCTGGGCTTGTCCTTCTCCCCCAAAGCTGTGTACAAAGATTGGCTGCAGCGGATTTAAACAGCAGCGCTGGTGCTGAGCACAACAGAAAGGCAGAAAATCAGTTTATTTTTATCTGTGGAAGACTTTTATACTTGCAGACTAAAAATACAAGATATTTTATTCATGTTACCAGGAACCATTGAGGCAGGGTGGATTTTCATCATCTCCTGTAACTCTGGATGAAGCATGTGTGTATCTGGATGGTTTTTTATTTAAAAAGATAGAAAATTCTGTAAATACAAGCACGAAAGTGAAAAGTGAAATTTCAAAAGTGAAAATGCCAGCCTAACTCACGTTATGTTCCCTTTTTCTTGCTGTGTGTAAGGATGGCTAATCCCTACTTTATCACAGCTAACTACCCAGATTTGGGCTTCCCACCCCTTCCTCTTTGTACAGAGGGAATGAGCTTCCTGTGCAGATGTTGATTCTAGCCATCTGAAACATAAAACCTTTAGACATGATGATGTTGCATCTTTTTTAACACTGATCCTCTCTGGATGGGAGGTCAGAGGGAGATCTACTGACCTGGTACAGGGTATAAATGTGATGGGATTTTACTTGCAGAGTATTTGTGGAGTGAGGATAAGCACAGGGGAGAATGGGGAGGAGTAACACTAAAATAGACTTAAAGTGTACAAAGAGCAGCTGTTTATAGGAATTTGAGGGGTCAGAAAGGTCTGGATTATTCTGAGTTCCTGACTGTAACTTGCCTTACAGCATCATGTGATGCTTTTTTGCTGAACATTTGTTGGGTGTGTTGGTGTTTCTGTCTGGTGTTCATCAGTTGTTTTTCTCCTGTCTCATGAAGAGCTGTTTTCAATTGGTGGAAAGTTTTTGGAATTGTATTAGCAAAATAGATCACTTCTTGACTCTCAGAGCTGTTGTAATTGTTGAAATGGCTCCTATATATTCTTATTTGACCCTCATGTGTTTGATCCTTATATATTCCTCTTTTAATCCTTAGTGGTCTGGATGAGTCCATCTTGGAGGAATGTTTGCAGCATCTGGAGAAGCAGCTGGAGAGCAGCCAGGCCCGAAAAGCCATGGAGGAATTCTTTTCAGAAAGGTGAAGTCACTTTGAGAGTTGTAGCCCAAGAACTCTATTTCTCATCCTTTTTCTGTTTGCTTGTCACTGTAGACTCTGAAGTGATGTTGATGTCATTGTGCAGGAAAATATGGGCTGTGTAAAGACAGGATCTCCTTTGAGGAGTGCAGGAGAGTGGGAAAAAACTTGGGGCGGGGGCAGGCGGAGGACCTGGGTCTTTGTCACTCCAAAGGAAATAGTGAGTCCCTATAGTGGTCATTAGTGCAAGATGATCTGTCAAAGGAGTTTTTTGAGAGATGCTGGTCCTTAAGGAATTTACAGACCAAGCTGCAAAATCCCAAGTTCTCCCAGTGCTTCCTTGGGGTAGCAGGTTGGTAATTTTAAGAGTATGAGTGGGGTGTTGGCCTGACTTAAGATTATGAAGACAAACTGTGCTGGAAACAGCACAGCACAACAAGAGTGTTCTGAATATGAGGGTGAACTCATATTCAGAGGAAAAGTTTTCTCTGTTAAGCAAACCATTGTCTGTTTTTTCTCTCTACTTGTTCAACAGTTCAAAATGGAAGCAGTATGGTGGCTATACTTTGTAAAGATGGAAGGGAAAAATAGGCAAGAAAATCTTGCCTTTTGGTTTGGAAACGAGTTTAGGCCCTTTTGTGACCTGATATGTAAGATACTGAAATGCTGCTGAGGAGCCCATGAGATTCATGAGTTTTAGTCTGAGTTTGCTGTTTGGCTGAAAGCAATTTCAGCAATTGGCTGCTGAGCAATATTAATACAAACTGTTGCCAGTCTGAAACGTGAGGGCAGAGAGAAGTGAAGCAAGTGATAAAAGGGAATGGGTCATCTTTTACAAAGCTGATTTATTTTCCCCCTCTATATAGTGGAGAACTGGTGCAGATCATGATGGCAACAGCCAATGAGAACCTCTCAGCCAAATTCTGTAACAGGGTGCTGAAATTCTTCACCAAGCTCTTCCAGCTGAGTAAGTGATGGTTGGATCTCTCCTGTCCCGCCTTTGTCCACTTTATACTGTTCTTGTATTAGTCTGAGACATGAAGATGCTTGAAAGGAAAGCTGTGGGAGGGAGTGGGGTCACAGCTTCACACTTGTAATGAAAAGCCACACGTTCACTGTAGATCTGTCACTCACAGTAACTTCCCCCCCAGCTGAGAAGAGCCCCAACCCCAGCCTGCTGCGACTCTGTGGCTCTTTGGCTCAGCTGGCCTGTGTGGAGCCTATCCGGCTCCAGGCCTGGCTGACCAGGATGACCATGTCCCCACCCAAAGACTCAGACCAGCTGGACATTGTGCAGGAGAACAGGCAGCTCCTGCAGCTCCTGACAACTTACATCGTTCGGGAAAACAGGTAAAGCACAGCCTTTTGTGTGCTGGTCGTTTCCTTCCTCCTCCAGAGGTGTGAGTTGCTGGTGGTGTCTTTATAGTACCTCTCTGAAACTCTCTTCTTTTTGCTCAGCCAAGTGGGAGAAGGTGTGTGCACTGTTCTGCTGAGTACTCTGATACCAATGGCAACAGAGATGTTGGCCAATGGTGATGGCACAGGCTTTCCTGAACTGATGGTCGTGATGGCAACTTTGGCCAGTGCAGGACAAGGTGCAGGACACCTCCAGCTTCATGGTGCTGCTGTGGATTGGCTGAGCAGATGGTAAGAGTAAACGGGATACTGTTCTTTGTTTATTTGCACCACTTAGACTGATTTTGTTAAATTTTTTGACTGGTGATATGGGGATAGAAGTTTGTGTATGCTGATATTCAGTTATTTTTTAGTTAGTTGTTTGGAATATAAAGTGTCTGATCTGTATCCCCTCCCATTAAGAACAACCATGTGTTGTCTTTCTTTTCCACTCTGGATGGTTTAATTACTGCATTTATACATTCCCTGCTGTTAACCTAAAGCAAATTGAATGCTTGAAACTGTTGGTCAGGACTGAGTTTATACTTCCCAACAGTTGTTACCTGTAATGAGAGGTTGTGGACTCCCCATTCCTGGAAGTGTCCAAGGCCAGGTTGGATGGGGCTTGGAACAACCTGGGATAGTGGAAGGTGTCCTTGCCCATGGCAGGGGGTGGAATGAGATGAGCTTTAAGGTTCCTTCCACCCCAAACCACTCTGGGATTCTGGGATTCTATAATAATTTCCACTGTTTTTTGTTACAGCAAGAAATACCTGTCTCAAAAGAATGTGGTAGAAAAAATGAATGCCAATGTCATGCAAGGGAAGGTAAGACATGACCATCGTTTAATTTGCAGGAATAAATCCCAGGCAGGAGCTGTTCACCTGTCCTGTTGGGTTCATAGTGGGAGTTAAAGCAATTTGGTCAGGGGCACTTGTTCAATTTTCTTGCCCCGTAGCCGCTATTATGGGATGTGAGCAGTGCCTGTCCTTTTGTGCTTTCCAGCATGTGACTATCCTGGAGTGCACCTGCCACATCGTCTCTTACCTGGCCGACGTCACCAACGCCCTGAGCCAGAGCAGTGGCCAGGGGCCCAGTCACCTGTCTGTGGATGGGGAGGAGCGGGCCATCGAGGTGGACTCCGACTGGGTGGAAGAGTTGGCAGTGGAGGAGGAGGACTCCCAGGCTGAGGATTCGGTAGGCAACGCTCACAGTTAGTGCTGCAAAGGAGATGAAGGTTTATTTTGCTTCCAAATCAGAATTACTCAGGTTATGAATTAAGATTTTGTTGTTTATTCCTAATGTGACCTACTTGACAGGACTGGAAGAGAATTCATGCCTAGATCCGTTGACTTTGCCATGTCAACTAAAGTTAAATATTTATTTTTTAATAGAAAAAGGAAGAAATGGAGTGAGATGGGTTTCTTCCTACTGGTTGGTTTGTCAGTTTTATATATATGTCAACAAGCAGCTTAGATAAGACTTTGAAGTGCTGTTGGCTAGGGAAGAAAAGCTGTTATAATGCATTGTTTTAATTTTGTTGTACCAACATTTTTGTTACTGTTTCTTTTTCTTGTTAACCCTTTCATGTTATTATAATGTGTCACCCTCTTTTTCATGTGGTTTGATACCAGCTGCCTTCTCTTAGCTCAGTGTTGCTATTCTTAAAATGCACATTTGGTGTCTGAGGAATTTATTCTGTACCGTGTGCTTTACTGTAGCTGCAGTTGCAGCGCCTTTTTGAAACAATTTTCTTCTCTATAGGATGAAGATTCTCTCTGTAATAAACTCTGTACCTTCACCATCACACAGAAAGAATTCATGAATCAACATTGGTAAGGATCTGAAATTTGTGTTCAGAATTTCAGCCTGATATTCCTGGCCATTGAGAAGGAAACCAATGTGGTTTGTGAGCCTCAAGCAGTGTCTTTCATAACTCACCTGGCTTATTTTGGGCAGGTACCACTGTCACACTTGCAAGATGGTTGATGGGGTTGGTGTTTGCACAGTTTGTGCTAAAGTTTGTCACAAGGATCATGAGATTTCTTACGCCAAATATGGGTCGTTCTTCTGTGACTGTGGAGCCAAGGAAGATGGCAGCTGCCTGGTAAAGTGTTTTCATGTCCTCAGCTTTTAAAGTCTTTTGCAGTTTTCTGTTCTGCAATAAGTTATGTCAGGGTATGAGTGTGTAAGAGTCATAAGACTTGAAGGTATTTGTTTTATAATGACCCTTCAGAATTTACAGCTTGCCTGGAAATTAATGTTTTTGCACTGAATAAGAGCATTGGCAAATCTCTGTCCCAGTGACTCCTGGGATTCCACCTACCTTTACAGAATTTGCTACACAGCAATCAACACCTTTTCCCATGTTCTCCACTAGCAGCAAACAAAATAACTATATCTTAATTATGGAGGCTTTTTAATACTTGAGTGGAGAGTGACATGTAGGATGCTGTTTCGTTGTATCTTTAGAATTGCAGTCTTAAGAGATTTGCACTCTTATTTCTTTAAAATTACATTAATCTTGCTGCTATTACAGTCTGTATTCATTTCATTAGTAGTCAAACTGAGTCTGGTTTAGGCTCTTAGCATTCCTGTGTCATTCCTAGGCTTTGGTGAAGAGAACCCCCAGCAGTGGGATGAGCTCTACCATGAAAGAATCCGCCTTCCAGAGTGAGCCCAGGGTGCCTGAGAGTGTCATTCGCCATGCCAGCACCTCCCCTGCTGAGAAAGCCAAGGTCACCATCAGTGAGGGGAAGGGCCCTGACGAAGAAAAACCCAAGAAGAGCAGCCTGTGCAGAAATGTTGAGGGCTGTCGAGAGGAGCTGCAGTCCCAGGTATGATTATCTGTTAAACAAAGATCATTTATGGTGAGGATCTTAGGCAGAATGTGTTGGTTATCAGCCAAGTTGTTTGATTTTTATGATAAGAGGAGTCATAAAAAGGGTGTCAGGCTTTAAAAAGTGGTTGATGTGTAGCTGTTATGAAGGCTCCCATAGGAGCATTTTGTTCCTCACTTATCTCTATCTTGTAGGCCAACTTCTCCTTTGCACCTTTGGTGCTAGAGATGCTGAATTTCCTGATGGATGCCATCCAGATCAACTTCCAGCAAGCTTCAGCCATGGGGAGCAGCAGCCGTGCCCAGCAAGCTCTCAATGAGCTCCATACTTTGGACAAGTCAGTAGAAATGACAGACCAGTTGATGGTGAGACTAAAGGAGCGATTAGATTGTGGGGGGAGGACGGTCACTTTTTATAGGGCAATTCCAAGTGGTTTACTTTGGATGCTTTTACTGACTCAGGTGCCAACTCTCGGCTCTCAAGAAGGTGCTTTTGAGAACGTGCGCATGAACTACAGCGGGGACCAGGGCCAGACGATCCGGCAGCTGATCAGCGCCCACGTGCTGCGGCGCGTGGCCATGTGTGTGCTGTCCTCCCCGCACGGCCGGCGCCAGCACCTGGCTGTGAGCCACGAGAAGGGCAAGGTGAGCTCTCCAGCTCTGCAGGGAACGCTGCATTCTGAGGGAAAATGGAACAGCGCTGAACAACAGGCAGAATGTGATTTGTTCTGCCTCTCTGGAGAGCTGGATCTTCTGTGTAGTATTGCATAGCTTAGGGAAGCCTCTCTTAGAAAAAACTCTTCAGGGAAAAGAGTTCTTGCAGTAGAAACAGTGAGAACAACTCACTACAACTACCTAGAAGGAGACTGAAATGAGGTGGGGGCTCATCTTTTCTGCCTTGTCTTAAGTGAAAGGATGAGAGGAAAAAGGCCTTAAGCTGTGCCAAGGGGAGGTTCAAATTAGATATTAGAAAAAAAAGTCTCTGCAAGAGTGGTCAGGCATTGGAATAAGTTCCCCAGGGAGGTAGTGGAGTCACTGTCTCTGGAAGTGTTCAGGAGGTGTCTGGATATGGCACTTGGTGATGTGGTTTGGGAGTGATCAGGTTGGTGCTGGGTGGCAGTTGGACTCGATGATTTTGAAGGTCTCTTGCAGCCTTGATTCTGTGATTCTGATTCTGTAAATGTGGGGACACATTCATAGAGCTGGAATTGAAGTGCCTTATACCCTCAGTTATAACTGGATAACAGTTCATTTTGTGGTGCAGATCACAGTCCTTCAGCTCTCAGCATTGCTGAAACAAGCTGACTCCAGCAAAAGAAAACTGACCCTCACCCGCCTGGCATCCGCCCCCGTTCCCTTCACTGTCCTGAGCCTCACTGGGAATCCCTGCAAGGAGGACTATCTGGCTGTATGTGGACTGAAAGTAAGTGCCTCCCGAACCCTTTCCCAGGCAGCTGGAAACATCAGCTCAAAGCCAGCTGTCTTTCTTTTCTCTGAGGAGCTGGCACAGAGCTGCCTCCAAAGTTCTGTCACTAATTTAGCTCCTGAATCACTTTCCTAGTCGACAGAGGAAGCAGAAGAAGCAGGAGCTGTATGAATAATATGATAAATGAGACAGTGCCTTGAAATATAGTACTTCTTATTGTATTTAGGCCAGTTTTACGTAAGACAAGAGCCAAGGTTTAGTCATGTCAGACTTAGTGTGCTAAAACTAGTCTGTAACAACCAGTGTTCTTTTGGCAAGGACTCCTCTTTTTTGTATTCTCCCAAATTTAGATTCGGCTTTCCCAGTGCAGAATCCACAGATTTGTTATTTAGCTGAGAAACAGCTGCACTCTGTGGTTTTGGTTTTGTGTTTTCTTTACAAATGATCACGTAATTTATCTTTAATGCAGTGATTTTAGATTCTCACTCTCTGAATCATTATTGGCATAAGAGAAATGCTGACTTTTAACTCCATTCTTGGCTTCAAATGTTTATAAAATGCTTAGTTCTAATATTTGACCAATTTTTTTCATTACTCCAGGACTGCCATGTATTAACATTCAGCAGCTCTGGATCAGTCTCTGATCATTTGGTACTTCATCCCCAACTAGCCACTGGGAATTTCATCATCAAAGCTGTGTGGCTGCCAGGATCTCAAACAGAGCTTGCCATTGTGACTGCAGACTTTGTGAAGGTATGTCTGCTCATAAGGTGTTGATGATATATCTACTTTCATACATCAGAGCCTGGATCCTTGTGGAGTTGCATGTGGAAGAATGTGATAATATTCTTAGTTAGAAATAAATTGGAAATATAAATTTGGCTATTGTTGTTGCAAGAAAAAGCAAAACTAAAGAATCCAAAGAGTAGAACAATTAACTATAACATCTAAAAGGATTCCCTTGTCTCAGCTCTTGTCTTGTTTTGTATTGTGGTAGTTGATTATTGCCTTAATTCTTCTGTGTCATAGTAATTATTTTCTTGGTTCTTTCCACAGATTTATGATCTCTCTGTAGACGCCTTGAGTCCAACTTTCTACTTCCTCCTACCAAGTTCCAAAATCAGGGATGTCACTTTCCTTTTCAACGAGGAAGGGAAGAACATCATAGTGATCATGTCCTCAGCTGGGTACATCTATACACAGCTCATGGAGGAGGCCAGCAGTGCCCAACATGGGCCATTCTATGTCACCAATGTGCTGGAAGTCAACCACGAGGACCTGAAGGTGCTGGTGACTTCCCTTTCTCTCTGTTTTTTTGCATCTTATATTTGAAGGCAGAAGTTTCCTTTTCTTTTTTCCTTCTTTTGAGCCCCCTTATCTAGATCAAGGAGCTTGCTCATTCCTTTAAAGAGAGAAATATCCTTGCAGTGAAAGGGGGTGGGGGTGAAAATTAAACCCCTTGATCCTTTCATCTAGAAAATGGAGCATGTTTTCCATGGCTGGCTCTGAAGTCATGCCCGGCAGGATTTCTCAGCAGGGAGATGGCTGCAGAGCAGTGCAGTTCTCGGAGCGAGGCACTCCGAAGGTGCAGGAACAAAAGGGATAAATCACCACTGCTGGGGCTGCAGAGCTGCAGTGAGCCTTTGTTTCTGGTCTTGGGGGTGACTTGTAAAATCTGTCCAGTGTTTTTACCCCAGCCTGTTTCAAAACTGGAAAAGATGAGAAGACAGCCCTCAGGAAGATCTTTTATGAGCTGGGAACAAGGGGAGTGCTCCGTGTGAGACTGTCACATGGCGTTCAGGCTCCCAGCTGAGGGTGTTACCTACAGCCTACGGGTGTGCAGGCTCAGCATCCCTTTCCAAAGCCTTTGAAGTGTCTGATAGATGAGTTCACCCAGCAGTTCAGTTTAGAAAATTGTCGTTTAGGGCTGTGTTCTCTCGCTGGTGGGGAAGAGAGGAGGCCTTGGGAATAATTCCATCATAAATTTAAAAGCCTGACGGTGTTTTGCGGTATATGAGTTTATGTTAAATGTTGTCATTTCTCTTGATCCCACAGGACAGCAATGGCCAGGTGGCAGGAGGAGGGGTGTCAGTGTATTACTCCCATGTGCTGCAGATGTTGTTCTTCAGCTACTGTCAAGGCAAATCCTTTGCAGCCACCATCAGCAGGGCCAGCCTGGAAGTGCAGAGGCTATTCCCAATCAACATCAAGAGGTGAGTCTCATGTGGAAGACTCCCCTGAAGTGTTTATTTCTGTTTATTATTAATAAATATCACTCATCAACATCCCAGCTCTGAATGGCCAAAGCTTGTGCTGAAGATCCTCTTTCTGACTGATGATTTCCTGCTACTTTTCATGGTGCTTCTGCCCTAATGGACTTTGGTGATGCTTTTGAGTCCCTTCCAACTTGGGATATTCTAGTTGCGGGATGGTTTGAAACAAGAACTCGGTGTTTCAGCAGTGGGGCATGTCTGCATTTTGTCTTCCCACTAGGATTTCCCAGCAGGAAGGTGGCTGCAGAACCATTGTGCTGCACAGTGTGGAGCTGCTCCTGGTGCAGCCACTGGAACTGATGGGATTACCCCCCCTCACCGAGGTTGCAGAGCAGGAAGCCTTTGTTTCCTTTTGGCACCAGTACTGCTGTGGACCTTGTGCACTGTGCATATTAAGGCTTATTTTCAGACTCCCTTGGGGGAAACCAATCTCTTTTGCTATGAATGTGGCAAGAAAAAGCTGTTCTGTCATGTTTTCTGACAGAGCTGGGCACTTAGGCCACAGACTCTTTACCAGCCTGACACAAAGCCACTGTCATGAGCAGGCTCTGTAGAAGGCTCATTCCAAGAGCTCCCAAGCCCCAGTCAAGCTTGGCTTAGTCTTTTTGCAGCTCTATTTTTATTTTTCCCAGTGAGCAGTCACACAGATTCTCCTGGTTTGGCTTTTGCTTAGTGCTGCTGGGTATGTTGTAATGTGTGACTGTTCATCTGTTCAGATAAAAACATTGCTGAAAGCCATTTTAGAATTGCCTCCTTGGTTTGGGGCATAAAATGTTGCCAAGTGTTTTTCCTCAGGTTTGCAGGGTAGGGATCAGGCTGTGAATTGGAATGCTTGAATTCCTGCTGAGGATGGAGCTTTAACTGGTTTGAATGCTGTATTTTGTGTGTTTTCGCTTGTGCTGCTTGTTAAATTAATGTCACTGTGCCCTTCATCTCTTGCAGTTCTAATGGTGGGAGTAAGACTTCTCCAGCCCTGTGTCAGTGGTCGGAGGTGATGAACCATCCTGGCTTGGTGTGTTGTGTTCAGCAAACCACGGGTGTCCCGCTGGTGGTGATGGTGAAGCCAGACACCTTCCTCATCCAGGAGATTAAAACCTTGCCAGCCAAAGCAAAGGTTAGGCAGAATTCCCTATGGTTTTGGCCCTTAAAATGTGTTTTCTTGTTGTTCCATCAACCAGATCTCTAATGCAAAGAGTTTTCCTTCAAGCGACAGTTGCCAAGTCCTTGCCTTGCTTTGCAGATCCAGGACATGGTGGCCATCCGTCACACAGCCTGCAACGAGCAGCAGAGGACCACCATGATCCTGCTGTGTGAGGATGGCAGCCTGAGGATCTACATGGCCAACGTGGAGAACACCTCGTACTGGCTCCAGCCCTCGCTCCAGCCCAGCAGCGTCATCAGCATCATGAAGCCCGTCCGCAAGCGCAAGGCAGCTGCCATCAGTAAGGGGCTCCTCACACAAGCTGTAACAAATGGAGATGCAAAGATTGATCAGCATCATCCAGATACTTAAAGCATTCACTTCTGACAATTACCAGTTAACCCGAGGGCTAAGGACTGGCTAAGTCTGGGTGAAATGTTTCCGTAAATATACATAAAAATATGTACAGACATCTGCAAAGGAGGCAGGTTCCTTCTGCAGCTCTTTTACCACATCTCTGCCAGTTTAGAATGTATTTCATCAGGACCCTCTCTTTTCCCTTCCAGCAACTCGCACATCCAGCCAAGTGAACTTCCCCATTGACTTCTTTGAACACAACCAGCAGCTCACAGATGTGGAGTTTGGAGGCAATGACCTGCTGCAGGTGTACAATGCTCAGCAGATAAAGCACCGCCTCAATTCCACAGGCATGTACGTGGCCAACACAAAGGTAAGTGGGGTGATTCGGGGATTCTTTTGGGCTTCTTGGGTGACATCATTGCTCATATTGACAGCATGCTGTGTCTTAGGAGTCTACTTTGTTCAAATGAACCTGTACAAATCCTGTAATTAGGAAACAGTGGAGACACCTCTGTACAGAATCAGATTCTTGGCTTGAGAGTGAATTTTTGAGCTGTGATTTGTCTTCTGCAGCCTGGGGGTTTCACCATCGAAGTGACAAACAATAACAGCACAATGGTGATGACGGGCATGCGGATCCAGATCGGCACCCAGGCCATAGAACGAGCTCCCTCCTACCTGGAGATCTTTGGCCGCACCATGCAGCTCAACATGACCAGGGCCCGTTGGTTTGACTTCCCCTTCACCCGGGAGGAAGC